>NC_139653.1:48553064-48730564 GCF_951799395.1 Argentina silus | reverse complement strand
TGACATGTTCTTTATCCTTTGCAGCACTACAACTCAGGGGAGGCTGGTGGAGGTGGGGCATGGAATGGAGACACGTGTGTCTGACACCGTTCCTCGTTCCGTTCCGTGCATTACAATGAGCCCCTGTCCTCCGATTTCTACCTCCACCAGCCTCCCCTGCAACAACTATGGTTAATGCCTAACAGGGCCAGAGCAGTGCAGCCGTAGAGTTCTGAGTTCTGATGAGTTCTGCTGAGTTCTGCTGAGTTCTGCTGAGTTCTGCTCAGTTCTGCTGAGTTCTGCTCAGCCCAGTAGCGTTAAGAGCGTGGGTTACAGGTAGAGCGCAGTCATGTGACTGCGATACTCACTGATATGGGGCGCAGGCAGGATGCGGGCCGCTCGCACTGGTCCGTGACGCACTGAGAACAGCTCCTGAGCCTCCCCACTTAACTAGAGAGAGAGAGAGGGGGGGGGGAGAGAGGGGGAGAGAGAGATAGGGAGAGGGAGAGAAAGAGAGAGAGAGAGAGAGAGAGGGGGAGAGAGAGAGGGAGAGAAAGAGAGGGGGAGAGAGAGAGAGGGGGAGAGAGAGGGGGAGAGGGAGGGAGGGGGAGAGAGAGGAACATCAAGACAGTTACAAGGAAGAAAGGTCCAACAATACAAGCATAGAGTAAGAACACACACACACACACACACACACACACACACACACAGACACAGACACATACACACAGAAACACAGACACACACAAGCACACACACACATAGACAAAGAGAAACACAGACACAGACAAACACAGACACACACACACAGTACACACAGACAGACACACAGAAATAAAGACACACTGAGACAGAGATAGAGACAGAGACACATGAACACACACACACACACACACACTCACACACACTCACAGACACAAACACACAGACAAACACACAGACACAGACACACAGACACAGACACAGACACAGACACACACACACACAGACACGATGGAGCATTTGAGAGAGTGTATGAAGCGTGCTCTGTGAGGGAGTGCACACGGTCCACGCGGAGGTCAGAAACACTTGAAACACGAGAGGGACACAAGGGACACGAGGGACATGAGGGGGACACAAGGGACACGAGGGACATGAGGGGGACACAAGGGACATGAGGGGCACGAGGGACACGAGGGAGACACGAGGGAGACACAAGGGGGACGAGGGAGACACGAGAGACACGAGGGACATGAGGGGGACACAAGGGACACGAGGGACATGAGGGGGACACAAGGGACATGAGGGGCACGAGGGAGACACGAGGGAGACACAAGGGGGACACGAGGGGGACACGAGGGAGACGAGGGGGACACGAGGGAGACACGAGGGGGACACGAGGGGGACGAGGGAGACACGAGAGACACGAGGGACACAAGGGACACGAGGGGCACGAGGGACACACGAGGGGGACGAGGGGCACGAGGGAGACACGAGGGGGACGAGGAACATGAGGGAGACACGAGGGAGACACGAGGGAGACACGAGGGGGACGAGGGAGACACGAGGGACACGAGGGAGACACGAGGGACACAAGGGGCACGAGGGAGACACGAGGGGGACACGAGGGGGACGAGGGAGACACGAGGGGGACGAGGGGGGGACGAGGGGGAAGAGGGAGACACGAGGGACACGAGGGGCACGAGGGACACGAGGGAGACACGAGGGAGACATGAGGGGGACACGAGGGACACGAGGGGGACGAGGGAGACACGAGGGGGACACGAGGGGGACACGAGGGACACGAGGGACACGAGGGAGACACGAGGGGGACGAGGGGGGGACGAGGGGGGACGAGGGGGACGAGGGAGACACGAGGGACACGAGGGGCACGAGGGACACGAGGGAGACACGAGGGAGACATGAGGGGGACACGAGGGGGACACGAGGGAGACACGAGGGGGACACGAGGGAAACACCTGGGAGACACAAGGGACACGAGGGAGACACCTGGGAGACACGAGGGACACGAGGGACACGAGGGGGACACGAGGGGGACACGAGGGACACGAGGGAGACACGAGGGGGACACGAGGGGGACACAAGGGGGACACGAGGGGGACACGAGGGACACGAGGGAGACACGAGGGGGACACGAGGGGGACACGAGGGGGACACGAGGGGGGCACGAGGGACTCGAGGGGGACACAAGGGACACGAGGGGGGCACGAGGGACTCGAGGGGGACACGAGGGGGACACGAGGGACACGAGGGAGACACGAGGGACACGAGGGAGACACACTGTATCCAATAAAACCTCGCCAGACCCGACCACAGGACAAGGTACAGCTTCCAAACCACATCAACCAGCAACTCCAGCCTCCATCCCAGAGCCAAGGCGGGAGAGAGAAACAATGAAGTCTCTCATTTAGCCTGATTGGTTTTAAATATAGTGTGAAACAGCCATGAAGGATGTCATCCCGGCGAGGCGTCAGGGGGACGATAAAACATCCTCGGGAGATAAAAGCCTGTTGTGTTGGTGAAGGCAACGTTGTCGCGTGACAGGGCGGTGGTTGCCGGGCCGTTTGTCAAAAAAGACTTGACCAAGCGAACATCACATATATATAGGACCGAATTGTAATGAAAAATATATATATATATATATACATACACAGGTTATATATATATATACATACACAGGTTCCAAAGTGAAAACAACAACAACAACAACAACAACAACGACAATAACAACAACAACAACAACGACGACGACAACAACAACAACAACAACTGGGCGTTTCGATATCAGTTTAAGCCTTGTGTGCTAGCCTAAACCATCACTACAATGTTCAGTACACAGAACGTGGGGCGTCCAGCGGTGGAGGCTGGTGGAGGTGGAAAATCGGAGGACGTGTGTTTTGACACCATTTCAGACTCCTCATTCCACGCATTACAATGAGACCCCCGTCCTCCAAATTTCTACCTCCACCTGCCTCCCCCGACGTATGACAGTATGAAACGGTTAAAAGTTGGCCTTCAGGAGGAAACTCACAAGACGACTGAACCCTAACCCCATGCTTTGTGGGCGCCACCAGTTCAGCGAGAGCCCTTATTACAGACACCCCTCCAATCAATACAGACACACAGCACCAGTCAAAGGTTTGGACACACCTTGCCAAGAGTGTGCAAAGCTGTCATCAAAGCAAAAGGTGGCTACTTTGAAGAATCTAAAATATAAAACATATTCTGGTTTGTTTAACACTTTTTTGTTTACTACATAATTCCATGTGTGTTCATAGTTTTGATGTCTTCAGTATTAATCTACAATGCAGAAAATAATTTAAAAAAATAGAGAAAAACCATTGAATGAGAAGGTGTGTCCAAACTTTTGACTGGTACTGTACTATCAATTACGCCGCAGTGTCCTGGGGCCTGGCGAACACGCAATACACCGACAGAATTATCCACGTCAACCGTTTCTTCACTCCAGCCCCGGCTGGGGTGGCTCGAAAGTCGGCAAATTTCAAAAGACAATGTGGGGAGGCTGGGGGGGGGGGGACAAAGAGAGATTTGTTCACACTGTAAGGAAAATAATCTATTCCAACTGGGTGGAATGGGCTTCTCATGGGGGGCGGGGGGCAGGCGGGGTGGGGGCAGAGGGATTGGTGGTTGAACTGGCAGCCAAACCGCAAAATAAAGGCTACCAAGCACAGAATGAAGGTCCCCAAAGCATTGCAATGCAAACGAGCAACCTACTCTTCTTGTAACCGAGCCAGTGTGGGGGAAAGGCAGCGTCGCGTAGCGGGATCAACAGTATCTGATAGTGGGTTAGTCAGTGTAACAGTGTGAAGAGTCTATAGCTGATGCGCGCCCCCCCCCCCCCCCCCCCCCCCCCTCAAACAAAAATATATATATATTATATATTCATAGAAGAAAAAAAAACAAGTATTAACTTAATGCATTGTTCAAAAACCAGTAGTAATACTAGGTCTCAGTAAGGTTGGCTGATTCTAGAAAGGACAGGACACGGCTAACCTGTGCAATACAGTCACACTTTGAACATGTTTCCATCAGCTCCACAAATTACCAATGAGATCAACAGTTGACTGGACGATTAACTTCCTGGAGTTTAACACTGGAGTCAAATCAAATCAAATCTTATTTGTCACTTATATCACATACAGATGTAACTGACATAGTGAAATGTTTTGGGATCTTGCTTCACGCTCAACCACAGCAGTCAGCAAACAATCAACAATTCAATAACAAGTAATAAAAGTGACAATGTGTGACAATAAAGTGACAATAGTACTAGTGCAATAATGTCAGATGTCTTCAGGTCAAGGGTGAGGGGGGGGGGTATTATAGAGCTCAAGTTCAGTTTTGTTTTTAAAAAGTTACAAATCTAAAGGTGTACTGATATCAGGGGAGGCCGGTGGAGGCCGGTGGAAGTGGTGTGTTTGTAATGAGGAATGTAAAACACATGTTGTTTAATACCATTCCTCATTCCATTCATCACAATGATCCCGTCCTCCGATTTCTACCTCCGCCAGCCTCCCCTGGCTAATATATCTAGTCAAGCCATCTGTAGGATGGGTGGGTGTAGTTCTCTAGGACGGGTTTGGGTGTAAAAGCACTGGGTTGCTTTATCTGGGGTTAGCGTAGATTACTCTACTTCCGGTGTCTGTACTGTTGTGTCAAACACAACGACACTTCTTAATGGGAATTGAGTGGAGCTCAGTGTCTGGCCTGCTTTAAGCCCCAGAGAGAGAGGGGGAGAGGGAGAGAGAGGGGGAGAGAGGGAGAGGGAGAGAGAGAGGGAGAGGGAGAGAGAGCGCGAGGGAGCGCACGCGAGAGAGAGAGAGAGAGAGAGAGAGAGAGAGAGAGAGAGAGAGAGAGAGAGAGGGGTTAGGATGTCGGATCCCCGGAGGGCCTGACACGTGTAATGGCGCATTGTTTTAAGTGCTAAATCCCCACATTTGTGATTTTCTCTCTTTTTTTACGGTAAACAACAGTAAAACGTGTATTATCACATTACTGGCGTCCCCCTTAATCCGCGTGTTGTCTTAAGTAGATAATCCCAATCCGAGAGATGATCGCTCTTTTGTGCAATTAGTAGCCCTTTTTCAAAGTGGCGGATTTGGACCTGTGTGTGTTTTTATTAAAAGTGCTTGCGGAGCCCCGGCGGTGGGAGAGATTAGCGGCAGGCCTCTGAAGATGACCCCCGCATGTGTCCTTACAAAGGGTAGTGTAGTGTGTGTGTGTGTGTGTGTGTGTGTGTGTGTGGTGTTTAGTGTGTAGTGTGTAGTGTGCGTGTGCGTGTGTGTGTGTGTGTGTGTGTGTGTGTCCCAAAGGAGCACACAGACACCGAGGACAAAACGGAAGGCGGATTCCCATACTGTCAAATGGAGGTGGAGGGGACAATGGAATATGACGGATTGGGGGGGGCGGGGGTGGAGGGGGGGTTAGGTTAATGTGACGAGCGTTGTGCATTACCGGCCGATCAACTCAGCTCTCCCTGTGACAGACAGCCATCAACAACCTTTCGGCCATTACATTAGCAGGGCCCCGCGTCTGCAATATGCCAAATTGCTTCTTGTTTTGTTTTGTTTTTTTTGTTTTGTTTTTTTTCTATAAAGGGTTGTTATTCATTTTATTCATTTCATTTGCGGGTTGTTGTGGATGTTTTGTGGGAAATCTTGTGTGTTGTAATCTCCCGCCGTAATACCCTCAGCTGTGACTGTAGATATCTGGGCCATATTCACAACTGAAACACTGACACACACACACACACACACACACACACGGAGGAGACAGGACACATAGCTGGACATATTGGTGGTGGGTGGATGGAATGGGTGAATTACTTTCAAACAATATAAAGTGCTTAGAGACCCTAAAATAACAGGTGCTCTATACAAAATGCAATTGATTTCAGTTTCCATCATTGATGAGATTCAAAGTGAAAAAGGAGCCAAATGGGCCACACACACACACACGCACACACGCACACACGCACACACACGCACACACTACCCTTTCTAAGGACACATGCCAGGGTCATTTTCACTGTTGAGCAGCAAAGCATCTGGAAACAGATGAAACGGCCTCAGCCAGCCCACAGAACCAGACAGACAGACAGACAGACAGACAGACAGACAGACATGATATCCTCTCCCTATCCGGGTCCAGTACTCTCGCCAGTTTTAATAATAACCCAGACACCTCTCTTCAAAGCAGGTCATTTCCCACCCAACACCTCTTATCTGCCCACGGCGGGCGACACCTCTCAAATCAAAGATCCCTGTCTGACACACACACACACACACACACACAGGGTCGATACAGCCGCACACCCGTCTGATGGTGTGTGTGTGTGTGTGTGTGTGTGTGTGTGTGTCTTTGCATGCTGGCGTGAGAGTGTGTGTGTGTGTGTGTGTGTGTGTCTTTGCGTACTGGCGTGAGTGTGTGTGTGTGTGTGTGTGTGTGTGTGTGTGTGTGTCTTTGCGTGCTGGCGTGAGTGTGTGTGTGTGTGTGTGTGTGTGTGTGTGTGTGTGTGTGTGTGTGTGTGTGTGTGTGTGTGTGTGTTTGCGTGCTGGCGTGTGAGTGTGTGTGTGTGTTCCTTCTTCTCCATGCAATGCCATTACAGAGGGTGTCGGCTTAGCAACTGTCACACACACTTCACAGCCACTCAGGGCCAGCGACTGGGAGGCTTTCATCACTTACTTAGAGGCCCGGGGAAGAAACACCCTCCAGAAACATGCTCTAATCTGCCAAAAAAACGGAGAAAAAAAACCCTAAAAAGACTGTGAGATAAGAGGAGCAGTCCAGCACAGTCCCGCGGCTGGTACTCTGGTACCGCGTCCGGGTAGAATTCGGTTCGGTTCCTGGGGTCAATCTGTGGCTACAGCCGACTCCTCCTTAGTTCCCAGAGGAGAGTAGTGAACAACACACACGTTGTTCGTAGCCACATCACACACACAGACACACACACACTTTCCTCTCCACACACACACACACGGTGGGACAGCCTCTGCGTGTCAGTGTGTGTCTGTGTGTGTGCGTGTGCGTGTGTGTGTGTGTGGAAGGGAAAGTGTGTGTGTGTGTGTGTGTGTGTGTGTGTGTGTGTGCGTGCGTGTGTGTGTGCGTGCGTGCGTGCGGAGGGGAAAGTGTGTGTCGTTTCCCCCGTGGCTAGTGGATGTTTATAAAGGGACTGATTAAGGACTTTAGTGTGTTTAGACATCTCAGGATGTCTGTGAGCTTTGTAATGGTCTGACAGCTCATACATGAAACTCCATACCTCTCAAGTTGCCTTGTTGCAAGGCTGTGGGTTATTTGTTCAGCCATATAGCTGTTAAAATCCTCCTAATGATTTTTCCAAGTTTCCCAATAATATATTTTCCAATATTTCTGTAAATTACCTTTCAGGGTACACATTTAAAAAACTCTGAGCTCTCTAATTAATTTAGGCCCAGGCCACACCAAACAAGTTTCCCAATCATATACTTTCCAATATTTCTGGAAATTACCTTTCAGGGTACAAATTCAAAAGATCAGAGCTCTCTAATTCATTCAGGCCCAGGCCACACCAAACTATAAAATAACAAAAATAAAAAAAACATATACTGTCCATATTAAATCACTATCTGATTTGATCTGTGGAATTCAGGCGTAACTTTTGAAACAACCTAGCAACTCAATAAAGACAACACGGGTGAACTGACTGTGGAAAGTTCAACTCCTTCAAACTTTTTTGGTCCGTGAAAAACTGGCAAAACTTATGGAACGGACACGGACAGACCCTCGTCAACGGATGACTCCCAGAAACCATTGGCTCAATCTGTAATTAACAGACAGCAAGGTTTGATGTGGCCATGGCTTAAGGAAAAAAAGAATGAAAAGAAAGATTTATTATTATGTATTATTTCAATGAGGAGTCGAGTACAGTACAGTGTGAGATTTTATCTGACCGTCTGCATCTCAAAGTATGGACTAGGAGCTTAAAGTTTTGGAACATGAGTCTTAAGCTCCTAGTCCATAACATCTGAACCTAGAATGGCTTTGATAATAATTCTCAAAATAAAGATTTGGGTAACAATATAATTATTATTTAATTATGTACAAATCATTCACGTATAATTAGATCATGTGTTTATATCATGTTCGGGTTTGGCACTGTCAACATGTAGTGTCTAAGCAGCCTAACCACCGGGTAGATAGGCGACTGTCAAAAAAGGCCACAAATATTTGGTTGGGTAGTAAATAGGCCTAGTTAATTATTATAATTATAATTATTATTATATTATTATTTTTATTATTATTAAAACTTTATTTAGATAGGGGACTGGAAAATAAGGCCACAAATACTTGGTTGGGTAGTAAAAGAAATAGGCCTAGTTAATAATAATAATAACAATAACAATAATAATAATAATAATAATAATAATAATAATAATAATAATAATAATAATAATAATAATAATAACAATAAATTATTTTTATGACTGTAAAATAAGGACAAATATTTGGTTGGTTAGTTTTAAAAAAATAGGCTTAGTTAATTATTATTATTATTATTATTATTATTAAACCTTTATTTTGGCAAGGGGGGTCCTACTGATACTGAGGCCCTGCTTACAAACATGGAACAATCATAATTGTACGTTAAATATGACAAACTGTCCCAACAAATCTGCTTATAGTACATATGACTAGGGTACATAGGACAGCCAGATCCTTTTATTATCATATTCAATTGACTAGTTAGCCAGATTGATTCCTGGGGGCTGAGGCAGGGGGGCTGAGGCAGGGGGACTGAGACAGGGGGGCTGAAGCAGGGGGGCTGAGGCAGGGGGGCTGAGGCAGGGGGGCTGAAGCAGGGGGGCTGAGGCAGGGGGGCTGAGGCAGAGGCACTGAGGCAGGGGGACTGAGGCAGGGGGGCTGAGGCAGGGGGGCTGAGGCAGGGGGGCTGAGGCAGGGGGAGTGAGGCAGGGGGGCTGAGGCAGGGAGGCTGAGGCAGGGGGGCTGAGGCAGAGGCACTGAGGCAGGGGGACTGAGGCAGGGGGGCTGAGGCAGGGGGACTGAGGCAGTGGCCTGTCTGTCACCTTGTGAGGCTCCATACATTATTCAGACCTGTGCGTGTCACTTTCTGTCTGGCTCCCTGTAATTGTGGCTCCTGGAGGACCCAGTGGAGAGCTGTACAGGGCCCCCCACCCTCCTAACTCCAGCCTTCAGCCTTCAGACTTCAGCCTTCAGCCTCCACCCCCCCACCCTCCACCCTCCACACTCCACCCTCCACATTCCAGACCCCACCGATCTCCCTTCAGCCTCCACCCTTCAGCCTCCACCCCCCACACTCCACATTCCAGACCCCACCCTCCATCCTTCAGCCTCCACCCTCCACTCCCCTCCCTCCAGCCTCCACCCTCCAGCCTCCCCTCCCCACCCCCACATTGCTGTGTATTGAAAGTTTCAACTATGAACTATGAACTATGAACTATACTGTACCAGGTTAGCTAGTTAGCTATCTTACAGAGAATCTGACATGACAACGCCTCCCACAGCCAATGGCAGCTATCCCAGCTTGTTACTGTTAGGCCTCCATTGTTTGTTTGTGACAGACGTTTTATCTGTATTCACTGAGGCTGTGCAGTCAGGTTGATATTTATTTAAGTCAAACAATAAAATTGCCTGAATCTCGGTATAAAATTACCTCGATTTAGAAGTTGCATTTCTACTGGAAGAATTGTAATTCATTGGCAGTAACGACTTCTATGACAGAAATCCAGGGCTATGGTCGATGCATGTCTCACAGAATGCAGTGTTTCCAGGTAACGGGCTCTACCCTAGTATGCGATGCCATCTGGTGGACAATGAGCAACACTGCAATTGAGACACAACGGTTCAGTCTCTTGTTGTTTGTCTCTTGATGCTTATTTTTATTTATTTATTTTATATATGTTTTTTAGGGCAGTTCTGCTTTATTGGAGAGAGACAGTAGACATTGACAGGAAGGATGGGAGAGAGAGAGAGGAGGGATGACATGCAGGATATGCAGATGGCCGGAATCGAACCAAGGACCTTGCGATGATACAGTACGCACCTTAGTGTGCTACGGCACTTATGCGCCCGATAAACAGTTCTGTCACTTTTTTCTTTTTTTGCAACCTGTTTCATCATCAGCAACATTTTCCACTTTTCAACTTCACTTAAAAGGCCCCATGATACCCCCAAGACTACAAGACAGGCTCCAGACACAGGGGACGCTGGTGGAGGATGGGCGCATTGTAATGTGTGGTACAGAAAGAGGAACAGTATCAAACACAGCGTAGGTCCGTGTATTACAATGAGCCCGTCCTCCGATTTCTACCTCCACCAGCCTCCACAGGTTTAGGCGACAGGTAGAGAAAGCAGGCAGATAGACAGACAGACAGACAGACAGACAGACAGACAGATAGACAGACCGACCGACACAGTCAGTGAGACAGACAGTCAGTGAGACAGACAGACAGACAGACAGACAGACCAACACAGACAGACAGACAGACAGGCTGACAGACAGACAGGCCGACAGACAGACAGGCCAACAGACAGACAGGCCAACTGTATTCCAGTAACAACACTCACAGATATGCTCCAAATCTGCATCCCATCGGCGTAGCCAATCATCAGGCAGAGAGGAGGCTCACTGCCGCCGCCGTGCATCTCCATGAAGTCCGGGGAGCGAGCCGTGTCTAGTCGCCAGGGAAACAGGGGAAATGGCATCAGAGACCGGGGGGGGGGGGGGGGCGGAGAGGGAGGTGCAACTCTCCCTCAGTGTTAAAAAGTCATGGTTCTATTTCTCAATTTAATTAAAATCTTGACGTTTCGGACCCACTGAAGGCCTTCATGAGAAACCCCCTCCCACCCCCCCCACACCCCCCCCTTGCTGTCAACATCTCTTTACATAAACAAGCCATCTATAATTACACATCAACCACATAATATCAATCACAACTGCTTGGTGCACATTTGTATTGCTGCCTGAAAGGAAGACCCTCAGCTGTAACTGCTTTCGAATGCAAACTTTGCCAACTGAGTGCAACAATTTGCTTCATATTGAGCATGCTAAGACACAGCAACGTTCACATACGTGTACACACACACACACACACAGACACACACACACACACACACACACAGACACACACACACAGACAGACTCACAGACACAGACAGACACAGACACACACACACACACACACAGACACACACACACACACACACACACAGACACACACACACACACACACAGACAGACTCACAGACACAGACAGACACAGACACACACACACACACACACACACACACAGACACACACACACACACACACACACACACACACACACACACACACACACACACACACCTTGTGGGACAGACCTGTCACTCTTAGTCCTCCTAAGAAATGAACCATCAGATGGTTGACAAATAGTGACTGCCAAAGCATCCATTCATGTCACATTTAAACTGTTTTCCTTTCAACAGCATCTGACAAGAGGTTACTTTTCAGCACATCTCATTGAAAAACTATTTAAAACCTGGTTCATACAGGGCCAAATGTAATTCAATGACTTTTAAAGGAATCCAAAGCAGGAAAAAACTATAAAAATGTGTCATTTCATTAATCAATAGGGCCTTCTTCTGACTCTACTTCAGTAGACCAAGTTGGCCTCTGTCGATAATCAAATGAACTTGAATAAAGACTCTATGGTGTTACATCATTATGTATCTGTAGACGGATTTAGACAAAGACGGTGATCGTTTGATCGTCCAAGTGTGAATGGTGATCAACGCCCCCCTCTCTACCTATTTACAGCCTGGCAGACATCCTGAAGAAACAGCACCCTCGCCATTTGTCAATTCCTTAGCCACTGTAATGTATCTCACACCTATGTCCTATTGTTGGGAATGATATTTAAGGAGAAGGACAGCAATGTGTCCTTTGAGTTACTCAGGTTAGGCCCATGGCCACAAGTCTCCTGGGTTGTTCTTGACACAAGTCTACGTATGGTTAAAATGTAGTCATGTTTTGCTTTGAAACTGTTAAATTGGTTAATTTGTTGATACTCTATTCTCATTCTTCCTATGTGCATTAATGTGATGTTGTGTACTAGATAAAGGTTCTTTTAATACGGCACGACATAATCAGGTTCTCTCCCATTTAACGTCTAATGTTCACATGCATCATTAGTGAGTCATCAGCTTCGGATATTGGCCTGAGCATAAACTCCTCGCAATCCCTCTCTTCAATCCATTTCCAAAGACCTCCTTCCGTTCCTTACCACCATAATCAATTCCTCTCTATCCACAGGATCTGTCCCAGCTGTTTTTAAGAGTCAAGACTCTTCTCAAGAAACCAACTCTTGACCCGTCTGCTGTCAACTACAGACCAATATCCTTTTTCTCCTTCTTATCTAAACCCTTGAACGTGCTGTCTCTAACCAACTGTCTCACTATCTCCTTCAGAACAACCTCCTTGACCCTCACCAATCCGGCTTTAAGGCTGGGCACTCTATTGAGACTGCACTCCTTGCTGTCACGGAGACCCTCCACTCTGCCCAAACTTCCTCCTTCTCCTCTGTTCTCATTCATCTGGACCTGTCACTGCATTCAACACAGTAAACCACCAGATCCTTCTCTCCACCCTCTCAGAACTGGGCATCTCTGGCTCTGCACTCTCCTGGTTTGCATCCTACCTGGCCAATCGCTCTTACCAGGTAACATGGAGAGGGTCACTGTCCTCTTCACGCGCCCTCACCACTGGGGCTCTGTCCTAGGGCCCTTACTGTTCTCCCTTTATACCAAATCTCTTGGCTCTGTAATTTCCTCACATGTTTTCTCCTACCCCTCCTATCACTTTCTCTCAGGTAGCGACACGTGTCTCTGCGTGTCTTGCAGACATTTCTGTTTGGATGTCAGCCCACCACCTCAAGCTCAACCTTAACAAGAATGAGCTGCTCTTCCTCCCTGGGAAAGCCTGCCCTCTCCCACACTTCTCCATCACAGTTGAGAACTCCCCTGTGACCCCCCTCCCAGACAGCCAAGAATCTTGGTGATCCTTGACAACCACTTATCCTGTGCAGCGAACATCACAGCGACAGCGCACTCCTGTAGATTCTTCCTCTACAACATCAGAACTACACTGAACTACGTCCATTCCTCACGAGAGAAACAGCACAACTCTTGGTCCAGGCATTTGTGATCTCCCTCCTTGACTACTGCAACGCACTCTTGGCCGGGCTCCCCGTCTCCGCCATCAGACCACTGCAGCTCATCCAGAATGCTGCCGCCCGTCTGGTGTTCAATCTCCCCAAATTCTCTCATGTCACCCCCCTCCTCCTCACCCTTCACTGGCTCCCGGTAGCAGCTCGCATCAGATTCAAGACCCTGGTGCTCGTCTACTGGGCAGTAAAGGGAACAGCCCCTCCCTACTTGCAAGCAATAGCCCCCAAACCCCTGCCTGATCACTCCGCTCTTCTACCTCGGCTGGCCGCCTGGTACCGCCGCCTCTATGTGGATGCAGCAGCCGCGCTACTCGGTCACGGCTTTTCACTGTCCTGACACCCCGCTGGTGGAACGAGCTTCCCCCCACTGTCAGGACTGCAGAGTCACTACCAATCTTCCACCGTAGACTGAAGACCCATCTCTTTAGACTACATCTTGACTGTCCCTGCTAAAGACCTCTTCACCCCCCACTACCCCTCTATACAGTTCGTCTACTGTTAATAATAAAAAACTACAAATAATAATAATAATAATCCTTCCTTCTTCTAGCATTGTGATTGTCAATGGCACCTGGTCCTAGCATAGAATTTTTCTTATGATGACTGATGTATAGATGATTCACCCACTTGACAAATGTACTCATTGTAAGTCGCTTTGGTTAAAAGCGCCTGCTAAATGTAAAAAATGTAAATGTAATGTAAAATCCGATTTATCTCAACTTGAGGGCATGGTAAAATAGCATTTTGGGTATTCTTAATGAATCTAGGATCCAATATGATAGATGTGTCTGTCACGCAGGGATAAGCAAAGCATTGTCAATAATTATTAACCATGAAATATATTTTGGGAGTCAGATATAACGTAACGTTAACTTGTGTTGGTCGGTCATGTGACCACTCGTGTTGAGTTCATGTCCATAACTGTTAGAAGTAACCATGGAGATAAATGTATGTCTTATTATTAACCCCTCCTCTATTATTCAGTGTTTTATTTCCTGGCAGCCATGACACTCTGCATCCCTCTGCTGGCTGGTTTCAAACTCTAAGCAGGGCCAGCCTTGGATGGGAGACTAAAATGCATTTCTGAAACTGAGGATAGGAAGCCAATAGGGGTCACTCTTCCCTCTGCAAAGACCCCAGCAGTGATGCGTTCAGCAGCTGTACGAAACTCAGAAATACAAGTTCCCGAGCGGGAAATAAGCAGTAGAATGACCCTCGGAGTTCTAAGTGGGGAACTAGGACCAGTATGATGATACCCGAGTTCAAGAGTTGTGACATATCCACTGACACTGATTTCAACAGTAACGGTAAAAATGTCAACCGTATCCATCTTTCTGTACAATTCCAATAGACTTAATTGTTAACAATCACACATGTATTTACTGTACAATGTATGTTTGTAGTTTGTTAATATTCATTATAGACTGCAAACGAAATCTCATTGGTTGAGGAGTTGTTCCCACTTCAAAACCACTCTGATGCATTCATGTCGGAGTTACGACTTCACCACCTGGGAGCCACAAGTTCTTGAGAAACAAACGAACGCACCATTAGTCGTGACCTTATGTGTCATCGTAAAATGTAATTATAGCGCAACGCCAAACCGTACCGTGCCGCTCTGATGTTGTCAGTTGCAGCAGCTATGGTGGATGCATAACATTTACATTTATGGCATTTAGCAGACGCCTTTATCCAAAGCGACGTACAACAAATACATTTGTTTAAGTAAGTGAATCATCTATCCATCAGTCATCATAAGATAAAGTAATCAATGGTCAGACCAGGGGCCATTGGCAGTCATAATGCTAGAAGAAGAATTTTTTTTATTATTATTATTAACAGGAGAGAAACTTGTACCGGGGGGTAGTGGGGATGAAGAGGTCTTTAGGAGGGAAACAAGGCCAGTGTAATAATGCTTGGCTCCTCTCAGTCGTGTGAAAAGGGGTTCTGTGATGGTGGACTCAATACAGCCTCACTGGTACGCCACTGAAACAATGTAGGGGTCACAGAGCCACTGAAACAATGTAAGGGTCACAGAGCCACTGAAACAATGTAGGGGTCACAGAGCCACTGAAACAATGTAGGGGTCACAGAGCCACTGAAACAATGTAGGGGTCACAGAGCCACTGAGTCAAGACCAACAATGTCGGGGGGCGCTTAGTGGCGTAGCACACTAATGCGCTTACCACGTAATCGCAAGGTTCGTGGTTCGATTACGACCCTCGACCTATCGTGTCATCCCTCCTGTCTCTCACCCATCCTTCCTGTCAATCTCTATTATCTCTATCCCAATAAAGCAGAAATACCCTAAAAACATATAAAAAAAATAAATAAAAAAAAAAGTCCAATAATGTCAGCATGTGTTTTCAGGCTGGTTGTCACTCATGGAGAAAGAAAAAAGAAAAGATAAACCAATGTTGCGTTCAACTGACAACATCAGAGCGGCACGGTACAGTTTGGCTTTGTGCTGTGATATACACTGTACGATGACACATAAGGTCACGACTAATGGTGCGTTCGTTTGGTTCTCAGGAACTCGTGGCTCCCAGGTGGTGAAGTCATAACTCTGACATGAATGCATCAGAGTGGTTTTGAAGTGGGAACAACTCTTCAACCAATGAGATTGACATGTTGAAACTCTGAACCTCTGAGTTAAAATTAACTTTATTTGCGTAGAGCTTCCTATTGGTTGATTCTGCTTCAGAGTTTCCGATCCTTAGTTCCGACAGTTCATGAACGTAGCATATGAACGTATGGTTTCATCTTTTCATATTCTCCAACCAGAAACACCCACTTTAAACTAAGCAGACTGTAGTGGCAATTGACTGTAAAGGTACAAAGTTCCCATTAGCCATTGACTGAGTGGTGAAAACGCTAAATTTCCAGGCATGAGCACAAAGTTCAGTTGGTGTTCCCCTTCTAATGACATTCAGTTCAGTAGAGGCCGGCGGAGGTAGAAAGCGGAGGACAAGCTCATTGTAATGCGTGGTACGGGATGAGGAATGGTATGTGTTTGATACAATTCCCCATTCCGTGCATTACAATGAGCTCGTCCTCCGATTTCTACCTCCACCAGCCTCCCCTGATTCAATTACAATACAGGACAACAACATGTACAGTTGACCTGTGGTGGCTTGTGGCAGGTTTGTGCCGTGTCCAAACTGTGGGCAATGGCACAGCAGTCACAACTGTATGAATGTACCAATGCTAACTAACCACCTGTGACCAACACAAAGACCTACAGTAACCCACCACCTTTACCATCCACCTGGTACGTGGTCCTCTGTGGCTCAGTTGGTAGAGCATGGCGCTAACAACGCTTAGGTCGTGGGTTTGATTCCTGCATATATACTGAAATGTATGCACTCACTGCAATGTAAGTCGCTTTGGATAAAAGCGTCAGTTAAATGGCGTATGTTATTATTATTATTATTATCATATGTATTACCTGAGTGTCCCAGAATGGTAAGAAGTGTGACATTATTATTATTATTATTATTATTTATTTATTTATTTATTGACATTTAACAGACGCTTTTATCCAAAGTGACTTACGTACATTTGTCTAAAGTAAGTGCATCAGCTATACATGACATGACATCCCTATAAAACATGCCAACGATACAATGCACGCTAATACACAGCTAATACACAGCTAATACACAGCTAATACACAGCTAATACACAGCTAATACACAGCTAATACACAGCTCCTACACAGCTAATACACAGCTAATACACAGCTAATACACAGCTAATACACAGCTCCTACACAGCTAATACACAGCTAATACACAGCTAATACACAGCTCCTACCAATCCAATACAAGTCAAAGGAGAGAGTCACAATACAAGTCACCGGGGAGAGAGGAAAACAATTGCAGAAGGGCTGCAAAACACACAACGCTGTTCCACACAAGCTTGTCCTGCATTTTCAAACAGTAATATACGATAATATATGCCATTTAGCTGACGCTTTTATCCAAAGCGACTTACATTGCAGTGAGTGCATAAATTTCAGTATATATGGTCCCAGCAGGAATCAAACCCACAACCTAAGCGTTGTTAGCGCCATGCTCCACCAACTGAGCCACAGAGGACCAAGGCATTGTGTGACAGCTTTGTGTGACCGCACGACCATCTGCTTTATGCTGATTCTCTCCTACTGTTTAATATATCCGTTTTTCAGTTTGCAACAGCCTCTAATCTTGTGTTTGAGCCCCTCAAAACTAGACTCCAGTTCCTGAATTCGTCCAGGCTGAGTCTACTCCATCCTATATCCTGGTCCAGGCTGAGTCTACTCCATCCTATATCCTGGTCCAGGCTGAGTCTACTCCATCCTATATCCTGGTCCAGGCTGAGTCTACTCCATCCTATATCCTGGTCCAGGCTGAGTCTACTCCATCCTATATCCTGGTCCAGGCTGAGTCTACTCCATCCTATATCCTGGTCCAGGCTGAGTCTACTCCATCCTATATCCTGGTCCAGGCTGAGTCTACTCCACCCTATATCGTGGTCCAGGCTGAGTCTACTCCATCCTATATCGCGGTCCTTGCCGCCTCACCCAGGTCCCACCAGAAAGCTTCACTTCACTACGGACCCCTGAACTCTGCACTCTTGAACCTCTCAAGTTTTCTTCCTCTGAGGGAGTTTTTCCTTGCCTCTATGTCCTATATTTGTCTCCCCTCTGGGGAGTTTTTTTTTCCTTGGCTTACTCCTGGGGGTCTATGATTTGGTGTTAGATCGTATTGTTTGCATTGTATTTATTGTTCAGTATTATTTTGTTGTGAAGCACTTTGTGACATTTGTCTATGTAAAAAGCGCTATACAAATAAACGTGATTGATTGATTGACAATGACAAGAGTATTACAGCGACATATGGCCGTAAGGACATGGTCATATGCTGCACCCCACAGGTACCGGGACAGTTTCTATATACACACACACACACACACACACACACACACACACACACACACACACACACACACACACACACACACACACACACACACACACACACACACACACACACACACACACACACACACACACACACACACACACACACACACACACACACACACACACACACACACACACACACACACACACACACAGACAGTTTCTACCTCCAGGGATAAGACTTTTGAATAGCTAACCCTAGCTGCCCACCTGCTGCTCACCTGCACCTAAGACAATTTGACTTTCTGCATATCAACCACACACACACACACCCACACACACACAATTTTCTGTTTTGCTCTGATGGTATTTTTATTCTTACGTACAGATGTTTGCACTGTTAAGGGGAAGCTGGCAAAGTTAGCATGCACAATTTACAACTGTATCCTGTGCATACGACCAATAAACTTAGACTTGACAACAACATTAAATTGACGAATGAAACCTCTCCAGAGAGGCCGAGGTGACCCTGAATGTATCTGAATCATTCACAAGAGGGCCCTGTCCAAAGGTGAACGTAACTCAGTGGGGCTACGTGTTTATGGACTCACCATTGATGTCAGCTCTCTCAAACCGAACCCAAACAATCTTCTCTTTTTCATCCGTCGGGGGTGCACCAGTATACGCCTTGAATTTAATAAAAGAGGGAAATGGTGGATTAGGGCAAAGAAAGACCTGAACAGAAGATTGACAAACTGCAAACGTGGATTTTACAATTGTTACTGTCTCGCAGCTTTACGGCTGGGTTGTCAGGAGAAGTTAAGTACTACTGAAGCTACGAAACTTTCAGGAAACTGACCCCTGGTCATTCATCATCACTGGGAATTACATAACAGGCAATAAGAGGATAATCTCAGGAGAAACAACAAAATCTTCTGGGAAAACAACAAGAAGGACACTCCTACCTGAGGGACCACATCTTGAAGGAAGGTCACCACACTTTCCATGTAAGATTGTTCACTGAAATAATAAGAAAAACAGGTGCGTGTAAAAACACCGTCCTCTTCAGGCGGGTTAGGGAGAGCACCTATTCAGCCTGACACCGTCCTCTTTCACTCGAGCACTTTGAGATTGTTTTTTAATGAAAAGTGCCTAATAAATGTTTTATTATTATTATGACAGATATAGATTTATATCTATGCTTTATTAAACACAATTGGCTTTAAATAAAATTTTAAAAATAATAATTATATATAGATATAGATATAGATATAGATATAGATAGATATATAGATATAGATATACACAATATATGTTCCTATAAAGGTGGCCTCTATACATGGTACATAACAACGTGTTCACATGTTATATATATATATATATATATATATACACAAGATATGTTCCTATAAAGGTGGCCTCTATACATGTTAATCCACACTCAATCACTAACCATCGAGCTGGTACATAACAACATGTTCACATTACATTTGACATTTTAGTCAGTGACTTACAATTACAAACAACAGATCGAAACAGGTTTTAATGTGACCCTCTGGTTTCATTCAACTCAATCGTCTGAGGAACCGCTTTCTCATGAAGACAGAACAATACCAGAATTATCAGGAGCTCATTTCTCAAACCAATAATCAATAACAGACATCACATGATAAGTTGTTATGTCTCATCTGTAATGGATTCTTGGAAGAAGAGACTCCCATTAGTATTAGGAGAGGCCGGTGGAGGTAGAAATCGAAGGACGGGCTCAATGTAACGCATGGAATGGAATGAGGAATGGTATCAAACACATATGTTTGATACAATTCCTCACTCCATTCCATGCATTACAACGAGCCCGTCCTCCGATTTCTACCTCCACCGGCCTCCTCTGGTTAGTATGGTCACAGGCTAAGACTGTCTCCTATGGTTAATATCTGAAATGTACAGGCTCTATCATTGTGTGATGAAAGATGGCGGACTCCTGTCCTGTCCTTACGTGGCTGCTTGTGCTCGCACCACGACCCCACCGGCACAGCGGCTCGGCCTGCGCGGGGAGTCAGACGCCATTTTGTGTCCTAGTCTTTAACCTGAGGCAGAGAGGGAAGCATAACAGTCAGGACCATGACATAATACTTTCATTTAAGCTCACATCACACAAGCTCCCTATCGCTGGACAAGCCACAGTACCATCAACGGTACCATAGCCTAGTATCTTAAAACCTTTCAGTCAAAACTGAAGCCCCAAAAACCTACACAATAACCACCTCACTGAAAGAGAGAATGACATCATGAACCAGTAAGTGTGTGATCATCAAGAATAGTTCACTGTGAGCTGTACCATTTAAGTTGATCAGATATCACACACACACAAAACAAAACACTGTTTTAAACACACTGTATTAAACATTCTAGTAAGCTGGTTCATCACATACATTGACGACGGTGACAAACACAGGCAGACAGAACAATAACAACAACACAACACACAACACACAGCAGCAGAACACAACAACAACACAACACACAACACACAGCAGCAGAACACAACAACAACACAACACACAACACACAGCAGCAGAACACAACAACAACACAACACATAACACACAGCAGCAGAACACAACAACAACACAACACACAGCAGCAGAACACAACAACACAACACACAGCAGCAGAACACAACAACACAACACACAGCAGCAGAACACAACACACAACACACAGCAGCAGAACACAACACACAACACACAGCAGCAGAACACAACAACAACACAACACACAACACACAGCAGCAGAACACAACAACACAACACACAACACACAGCAACAGAACACAACAACACAACACACAGCAGCAGAACACAACAACACAACACACAGCAGCAGAACACAACAACACAACACACAGCAGCAGAACACAACACACAACACACAGCAGCAGAACACAACAACAACACAACACACAGCAGCAGAACACAACACACAACACACAGCAGCAGAACACAACACAAAACACACAGCAGCAGAACACAACAACACAACACACAGCAGCAGAACACAACACACAACACACAGCAGCAGAACACAACACACAACACACAGCAGCAGAACACAACAACACAACACACAGCAGCAGAACACAACACACAGCAGCAGAACACAACACACAACAAACAGCAATAGAACACAACACACAACACACAGCAGCAGAACACAACACACAACACACAGCAGCAGAACACAACAACACAACACACAGCAGCAGAACACAACACACAGCAGCAGAACACAACACACAACAAACAGCAATAGAACACAACACACAACACAAACACACACAGCAGAACACAACAACCACACAACAGCAGAACACAACAACACAACAACACAACACAACACACACACACACACAGCAGAACACAACACACAGCAGAACACAACACACATGCAGCAGCAAGCCAACTAGATGGTGAACACACACAGAACACACAGGTTGTCTTATTTAAAAACAACACTTTGGGGGGAAAAGCCCAACTGTCAGTACATAAAACCATAGTGTGGTAAAACCAGCTGCCAAGCCAAAATAGCTACCAAGCAATTTCAACATTTATTTAACAACAAGACCCTGCCTGACACCACTGGATGCTAGTTCAGCTAGCAAGCTATACCATCAAGACAGCCGGCCAACCTCATTTGTCCAACAACCTAATATTATCCAGAAATGTGTCGTTTTTCACTCTCTCAAAATCACTGGGACAGTCTGTTAAATAATTTATAAACATGGCATTTAATACGAACCCAAAGTGTTTTGAATTGCACTGGTTGTTGTTCGCTTGCTCAGTTCAACGAGCTGTCAAACGGAAACACCGCAGCTAGCCTTCATCCAGCGAATCAGCGTACGACGGAGGCGGGTGTTGAAATTCCTCCACCAATCAGAGTCAAGTGTCATACTGTTTTGTCGAACTGCACGGTTTCATGGAACCTCGCAAAATCTCTTTCGAGTGATTATTTTGTGAGACTGTTGAGTCCTGTTTGACGTTTGTTTTGTTTCCAGACAAGAATACAGTCTGGCGTGGCCCGTGGTTGTAGCATACGCAAAGTCAAAGATGTCCTACCGCCCTTTGACAAAGCTCAATTTCACCTCACACAGGCTTGTTTGTTTACATTGAATTCTCGCGCGATGCTGCTTCGCATGTGTGATTCATCTACCTGTCTTCTCTGAGTTCCAACAGTGGAAATCCGCCCACCTACTTTCGGCGAATGTAAATGCATGTAAATGCAGATTTCTTCAAAAATTAAAGCGACCACATTAAACTTGTTTAGCATTTAGAAATACTAAATATAGATAAAGGAAATACAAATTATGTGCAACTATATCTGGGAATAAACATGTAATCCTCTCAAATTATTATTTGTGTTTTTAAGGGTTTGTAATTCTTATAATATCCAAATAACCCCCATGATAGACTGCTACAGAGCATAGCGGACACATAACGAACTGTAAATAATATTCAAGGCTAATTATGATTTTTACTACCAATGTACTCAGCAACACTTCGAATATACATATCAAGTGAGTTTCAACCATGAGGGGATACAATGTATTCTTGGCCCTTTACTGTGGCCAAGCAATTAAAAGTAGCATCTAAATTGTGTGTGTGTGGGGGGGGGATTCATTTATTTATTAATTCGGCTCAGGTGAGGTGGTCAGTTCAGGATGACAGACTCGCAGGCCCTTGCCTCAGGCAGCCATGGTTTATCGCCATGGTTTATCTCCCCCCCCCCCCCCCCCCCCCCCCCATGATGTACTAAAACTTGTCACATCTGAGCGGGCAACTGAAACAGCTGACCTTCAGTTGACCTTCAGATCTCTTTTTATTTCGTCTCACAACCTTCTATCTTTCCATCCTTTCAACTACCCAGCATCATCCTTTCTTCCTTTCACCAGTCACTACTGCTTCACTCAGTATAACCCATGCTGATTAACCTCTTAATTGTTTTGATCTTTCTATACCTCCCCTCTTTCATCTATCCATCCTCTTTCATCTATTCATTCATCCATCCAATCAAGCGACCGATCTCACTTTCTTTCAAATACCCAGAAAATGTATGAACATTATTATTACATGGGCCAAACCAAAGGAATGATTAATCCATGTGCATGGTTGGAGATATGACAAAGTTGCCAATTGAAAAGGCAACTACTGAATATAGAATAGTGAAAGAAAATTCTTCAAATTTCTGCTGTGATGAGAGAACATAAGCTACTAACAATTAACATGAATCTTCACTTGAAGAATGGGGTCTGTGTCTGTTTGAAATTCAAATAATTTTGTGCATTCCAAATTTAAAAACAAAAGAAATGCTGGGAAAGTGACAATGTCAGTGAGTAGCCATTCAGTGCAGGTGTGGGTTCTGTGTAAGCTGCATATCCTTTCTTATACTCAAAAGTACACCAAGGTACCCCAAGATACACAGACATCCATTAACATTGATTTACAACTAAAAATAAGGCCATATGTTTATGATCACATTATATGACAACACAAAGTAGAACATAAATTCAGAAATATAATAATAACTTGGTAAAGTGATCTCTATAATCTTGGACAACAACAATACACTGCGACACAGACATGTTATATAACATGGAACACACTGGAACATGTTATTTGATATCAAATGATCACCTTTATTAATGGTTGATATCAAATAATGATTAGTGCTTCAATATGTGTTTATGATTTTATGAAATATGCTGGTTGTGCTTTTTGGTTGGTGTGGTGGGAGTGAGATGCCACTGGGTTGGGGAGGGATCGATCACAAAACAAGAGTGTAAAAAGAGTCACTCAGAGTCTGAGAAAGGTGCCCACCAGGTCCTCACCCACTTTTTCAATCTACCTTCCTTGCTTCTCCTCTCCCTCTTTTCCATTATTCTCTTCACCTCCTGCACTCTGTACTCCTCTGCTCTCCTCTCCTCCTCCTCTCTCTCCCTCCTCTCCTCTGATGTCAGGCTTGCCCTCTCCTCCTCCTCTCTCTCCCTCCTCTCCCCTGATGTCAGACTTGCCCTCTCCTCCTCCTGTCTCTTCCTCTTCTCCCCTGATGTCAGGCTTGAGTCACTCATTTCCTCTGAGCTTGAGGCTAGGTCTAGCTCCTTCCTCGGGTCCTTCCCCAATTCTTTCTCCCTAATCTCCTCCTCCTCTCTCTGTTTTCTGTTCTCCATCATCACTTTCAGTCTCATTTTCTCCTTTTCCAGAAGTTCTACCAGCGTCATTGTCTCATCCTGCTCCTCCTCCTTCTTCTGGCTCTCTTCTTCCAGCTCTTTACTCCCCTTTTCCTCTACTTGTTTCCTCTTTTCATCCATCATCATTTCTTCCAATGGCTTCACTTTTGCCCTCTCCTCCTCTCTCTTCCTCCTCTCCCCTGATGTCAGGCTTGCCCTGTCATCCTCCTCTCTCTTCCTCCTCTCCCCAGATTTAAGGCTTACCCTCTCCTCCTCTCTCTTCTTCCTCTCCCCAGATTTAAGGCTTACCCTCTCCTCCTCCTCTCTCTTCCTCCTCTCCCCTGATGTCAGGCTTGCCCTCTCCTCCCTCTCCCCTGATGTCAGGCTTGCCCTCTCCTCCCTCTCCCCTGATGTCAGGCTTGCCCTGTCACCTCCTCTCCAACTCCATTCCTCTGATGTCAGGCTTGCCCTGTCATTCTCTCTCTTCTTCTTCTCCCCAGATTTAAGGCTTGCCCTATCATTCTCTCTCTTCTTCCTCTCCCCAGATTTAAGGCTTACCCTCTCCTCCTCCTCTCTCTTCCTCCTCTCCCCTGATGTCAGGCTTGCCCTCTCCTCCCTCTCCCCTGATGTCAGGCTTGCCCTCTCCTCCCTCTCCCCTGATGTCAGGCTTGTCCTGTCACCTCCTCTCCAACTCCATTCCTCTGATGTCAGGCTTGCCCTATCATTCTCTCTCTTCTTCTTCTCCCCAGATTTAAGGCTTACCCTGTCATTCTCTCTCTTCTTCCTCTCCCCTGATGTCAGGCTTGCCCTGTCATCCACTCTCTTCTTCCTCGCCCCTGATGTCAGGCTTGCCCTCTCCTCCTCCTCTCTCTTCCTCCTCTCCTCTGATGTCAGGCTTGCCCTCTCCGTTTCTATCTTGTTACACTGTATCTTGTTTTCCAAGCCACTCGTTTCCTCTGAGCTTGAGGCTAGGTCTAGCTCCTTCTTCGGCTCCTTCCCCAATTCTTTACTGACCTCCTCATCTTTCTCCCTGATCTGCTCCTCTCTCTGTTTGTTGTTCTCCATCATCACTTTCAGTCTCATTTTCTCCTTTTCCAGAAGTTCTGCCTGCTTCATTGTCTCATCCTGCTCCTCCTCCTTCTTCTGGCTCTCTTCTTCCAGCTCTTTACTCCCCTTTTCCTCTGCTTGTTTCCTCTTTTCATCCATCATCATCTTCTTCTCTTCCAATGCCTTCACTTTCATTTCCTCCTTGTTCTGTTGATCTGCCAGCCTATTCCTCTCCTCTTCTTCCCTCTGTCTCTCTGCTTCAAGCTGAGTCTTCTTCTCCACTCTTGCTCTTTGTTCATGTATCCTCCTCTCCTCCAGCTCTTTCTTCTCCTCTGCCTGTTTAAGGAGAGAGAGAGAGAGAGAGAGAGAGAGAGAGAGAGAGAGAGAGAGAGAGAGAGAGAGAGAGAACAACAGATAGGTTGATGTTATAGACAACCAATGCTCTGGAATGGAGCAATTTGGCAGCCATCTTACACTGAGGTCCAGTTCTAAACCAGCTACAGTATAATAGAGCCTATAGCAGAAATGGCATGTATTGTGTTCATAACTGTTGCATAACAAAGTGTATATTATTTTCTATGTTAGCTTTCCTCATGTGATTGTTCTATGTTTAAATAATTGCCAAACTATTAGCTAATTACCACTGACCTCATTCTTCCTTTGGACCTCCATTTTTAGTCGCATTCTTTCTTTCTTGACTTGTGCAGCCTCTTCCCTCAATGCGAAAACTTTTCTGTTCAAAGAATTCACTCTGTGATCCACCTCCTTGCGCTTCTCCACAAACTGTCTTTCCCTTATCTGTATCTCTCTCTTCCTTTTCTCCAAATCCCTTCTTTCCCTGGCCAGTCGTTCTTGCTCTCTTTTCCAGTCCTCCTCCCTTTTCTTTAACTCTTTCTCTTTGTTCATCAGGAGGTTCTCTTTCTCTCTTTGAGCCTCATGCTGTCGGATATGCACCACTTCAATACTTTCCTGCCATCTCTTCTCCTTCTCTTTCCTCCTCTTCTCATCATCGATAATTTTCTTCTCTCTCAAGGCTCGACAACAGCAGCGCCATTCTTTCACTTCCTCCCCCTCTCTTCCTCTCCTCCTATCTCCCTCAGACCATTCCACCTCCACGGCTCTTTTCCTTTCCTCCTCACAGTCAACACACCCTTTGACCCTCTCTCTGTCCTCCTTGGGACCTTTGGCAAAACCGTTCATCTCTCTGAGGTCCTTCACCATCCTCTTCCTCTGAGGAAGATCCATCAGGAGAAGCTTGTATATCTCGTCGCATCTTGCCCTCTCCTTCAGCGTCCACTCCTGCTGGATGTCCCTGATCCAGATCTCCACCTCACGCTTGACGTTATGGAACCCCTTCTCCACCCACCTCCTCTCCCCCTGAAGTTTCTCCAGTAAAAGGGCCTTCCAGGCTTCCTCGTCTTTTTGACGCCTGGACTTCATGTCGTTTTCCTGTGTAGAGAGAACAAGTGAGAAATACTGTACATTAAGTTGTCCACCAACAACTGAGGTTCCTCAGACAAAAAGCAGAGCTTCAAAAAACATTTTAAAAAAAACATCTTTATCACAGCACCTCTTTCTAAAAATCTAATTTAACTGAACTGTATATAAGAATGGATATGAGTGGATATGCGTATGGATATAAGTATTAATATGTTTATATGAATATTGTGTAAAAAGTATTTGTTGTTTCTTGGTGTCTTGACAATATATGACTTTTATCTTATTTTATTTGTATTTGTTTTGCTTTAAAGGGGGAATATGTAGCTCATTCCCCTTGAAAATAGAACTAAATAACCATGTTTGATGCATGTGTGTGCACCTGACAAGACCCTGCCCTTCTGCCTGAATTTGCTTTTCTAAAATGTTCAGGACGTTTCTGGGCTTGCACCACTTGCTGTGAACGTTCATTGGCTAGCTATCGATGGGAGCCGGTAGGGTAGTTTAGGGAAATATACGATGTCTCCGTATGAATGCACAGCTAATCTGGTAATATGTGAAGTGTATTTCAAGTGTCTCCGTAGTATGGTTCGTTTCAATTTTCATGCTTTGTGTACATTTCCAAACTATATAGCGGCTGCACTTTCAACCACAAAAATCCTTCGTTTTAAGGTCGTGTAGCTAAGAAATTCGCTGGATAAATATAACAGCGTGAGGGTGGTGGAGGAGATTCTTTAGGGGTAATATAATTGTGTCTACGTGTTTCGAAGTAGATCCAATCACGTTGGATCGCGGCGCTCACCGGCCCCGCACCCCAGAGATAGACCGGCCCACGGCCCGCAGCCCACAGATAGACTGGCCCACGGCCCACGACCCACAGATCGCATCGCTCACCGGCCCGCATCCCACAGATGGACCGGCCCACGGCCCACAGATCGCATAGCTCACCGGCCCCGCACCCCACAGCCCGTCGGCCCCGCACCGGGTGTTCCAGATGGATGGCTACCTAACGTATTTGGGTAGCCAATCGCATTTGAAACCAAATAATTTGACTGTGCAAATATTGTGTCTAAGCCTATTGGTGAAAGTTAGTACAATAGTAGCCTAATGGCGCCCAGAAGGTGATCGCACTAAGAGGAAAGCCATCATTATTTATAATTATGTTTTTGATCTAGTTTCTCACCTGTTGTATGTAGTAATCATGTGACGGCACTTCGGTCAGATATTTAGCTTCATCTTCTTTGACAGACAGGTCTTCAGATCACTTGCATACCACACTGGTAGATAAAGGTCAAATGATATTGCTGACATCAACATTCCATGGAAATAATGACACCCGCTCTTGTGACGTCATGACATACTGTGAGCCTTGTTGCCATAACAACAATCAAGTTGCATTACCTTTATCAATATGTTGAATTGATAGTGAAGTGAGTTTAGGAGTACAACATGGGGGTCTACTAACTCCCCAGATAAGATGTTCATGACAATTCTGTAGTCACAAAGAGGTCTGAACAGACATGGCAGGCCATGTCGCATAATACATTTTTGTTAATAATTAAATTAACTTCTAAACAAGGGCGTTTCGTCCACTACGTGCGCCGCCCTCCCTGCATTTGCAGATGTTTTCTCATAAATAAATTATTTCCGAATTGTGTTGTTGTGTGTGTATGAAAAACATGTTTGATTTAGACATAAACTAGTGAATTAAGAGATGGTTGATTAAAAAACATTGCCTGTTGTCTATTTTCCGTCTGCCGAGGGTGCCTGTAAAGACGCCTCGGTGTCTCATTGAGATCCCAATACTCCTTGTGATTAGCCTCAGGTTTTACCCGCGCCGATTGAGACCCATTTGGGGCGGTGAAAAATATGCCACAGATTGTGCTGCGTGGGCATGACGAGAGCGACAGCTCTGCCAACCCTGCGATTTTTAAAGGACTTGTGAATTTTGCTGCCACCCTGTACAGTGTGTTGAAGCAGCATTAGGATACAGCAACTGTGTTTTAGGGCACATCCAATGTAATTCAGAACGAACTGATGGACTGCATGTTGGGAGTCATGCGGGAGAATATTGTAGAGGAAGTTAAGAACACAGACTTTCGAGCCATTCAGGCTGACGAAACGACAGACGTGTCCACTCTGTGTCAGTTAGTACTTGTACTGCGTTATATTGACAAAACAAATCAGGTCCAGGAACGCTTTTACAGTTTTACTCCCATACAGACTGCCAGTGCTATTGCTGGAAGGTATTGCTTCCGCCGTAGACTGAAGACCCATCTCATCTTAACTGTCCCTCCTAAAGACCTCTTCATCCTCACTACCCCCCTGTGCAAGTTTCTCTCCTGTAAATACATTTAAAAAAAAATAAAAAAAACGTCCTTTCTTCTAGCATTGTGACTGCAAATAGCGCCTGGTCCTAGCATAGATTACTTTTTCTTATGATGACTGATTGATAGATGATTCACTTACTTAGTATAATATATTTGTTGTAGGTCGCTTTGGATAAAGGCGTCTGCTAAATGTCATAAATGTAAATGTAAATGCTGCGTCAATGCTTGACCAATTGGCACACATTCTGGCAGAGCAGGGAGAACAGAGAAATAAACTCATAGCACAGGCTCACGATGGGACAGGCGTCACGCGGGGCACAACTGGAGGGGTGAGAAGAAAAGTACAGGATGCATATGAGAATGCTCACCACATACACTGTTACGCACACCAGCTCAACTTGATGCAACAGGCCGCGAGTCACCTTCCACGAGTGTGCATTTTCTTCTCCGACTTGAGTGGATTTTCTGCGTTTCGCGATCTTCTAAGAGGACTGATGTATGGGGTCAATATCCCGCCATATGTATTGAATTCAGAATCAAACAAACATGAAAAAATATATATATATTTTCAAGGAAAAGTTCAATTATAGATATTGAGACCAAAAAACTAAAAAAAGAAAGGAACATATGTAGAATTGTAAACAAAAATAATAATATCAGAAGCAAAATTTAAAAACTTGCAAGAAAATAATGTTAAAGTGACAGAAAAACTCTATGAAAATTGATTTCATAAAATCATTTAAAACGAATGCAAACATTTTTTTCCTGCAGTTACTACGTTTGGATACATTAAACTTAGTTTCTCCTGCCTATTATTTGTTTGTACTTTGTCTCTATGATTGTTTCATTTCCTTCTGGATAAATCAGTGTAGATCACCCTATCCCTAACCCTAACCCTAAGAGTCAAATAAAGTGTCTACAAATCGCATGCCATGCCTCTGCACTTTGGTTCATTGTGACGAGATGGTATTGATGAACCTGTGTAGTCAACAACGACCAGAGTGGTGATACATTATCGATATTCAATCATAGAGAATAAAGCCCTTGCATTGTCATTATGCGTTGAATGGACGGAATCTCAGCTCGCTGTCAATAGATATTTGGAGACTAGACAGTATTTGTAAACACAATTTGTCCTCATTTTAACCAGACATTTGTATCGTTAAGAGTATACACTTTACGTTAAACCAATCATTTATCTTTTAAGTCATGTTTGCTTTTAAGGAATTGCTTTATCATACAATACATTGTCTCATCATACAATGAGCCATGTAGCCTTAATCACAAACAGATCAGGTCAAATACAGTACATGTGTTATAGTTTACACTGACAGTCCACTTCTCTATATCTCTTAAAATGGCTAAGTATAAAGGGCTCCAAACTTGTAAATGAGCTTTGCAATTCATTGTTAGTATCCATGTATTCATTCTTAAACTGCAAAATATAACATTGCATCACAGGAACTTGTATAGATAACTTGTATAGGGAACAGCCCCTCCAGACTTGCAAACAATATTCAGCCCCCAAACCCCAGCCCGATCACTCCGCTCTTCCACCTCGGCTGGCCGCCGTGGATGCAGCAGCCGCGCTGTTCAGTCACGGCTTTTCACTGTCCTGGCGCCCCGCTGGTGGAACGAGCTTCCCACTGCTGAAGACGCATCTCTTCAGGCTACATCTTAACTGTGCCTCCTAAAGACCCCTTCATCCCCACTACCCCCCTATACAAGTAAAAAAAAATGATGATGACTGATGGATATATGATTCACTTACTTAAACAAATGTATTTGTTGTAAGTCGCTTTGGATAAAGGCGTCTGCTAAATGGCATAAATGTAACGAAAATGTAGATAAACAATTATGAAGGGCGATAAAGAATTCTGAAAGGCTATATTTTGAATACTTCAATCCAGACTGATTTAAAATAATAATTTAAAAAAATATATTTTGAGGCTACATCTTTGGTCGAGAGCGGCAGTCTTACGAGCCGTCGACTATATGTTTAATACTTTCCGCCCAAAGCTCGTAGTTTACAAGAACAATAACGTAAGCCTAATATAGATTTACGTCTCCAAACTGCGCACCCGACTCACCCCTGAGCTTACCCCTGTTTTTTATTTAAGAATATTAGCACGTCAACATACACGTAGGTCGTGTGTGCAGCCTGTTCATAGTAAGGCCAGCTGCTGAAAACACCCGCTGGGATGGGACAGATGTCCCGGGGATGTGTCGTGCGAGATTTTTTCTAGGGAATCTGTCTCCGTTGATTTTCCACCACCAGTCTGTGGGATTTACATCCAGAGGTGGGGGAATGTCCCTCAGAATGTTTTCGACCTCTGTTTCGACGTTCCTCGCGGCGAGGGCGGTGTTGTACTGTTCCCCAGAAGTAGTGTAATAGCATTGGCTGGGCCTCTCCCGGTATGTTGACGCGCAGCCCCCTGGCCTGCAGCTGCACCGGAGGAAGTACATCTATCCGAAATTACAAGAAAATGCCAGTGAAAGCAAAGATATAAACCTTTGAGATAAAACAATATTTTCTATTATTTTAAGGCAATTCAACCTGTTTTAAATAGTCGCAAATGTAGTTTTACATGGGTTTTGTTTTCTGATGACTGTTATTTTCTGGAATCTCTGTTGCCAAGCCTTTTCCAGTTTTTTACGGCATATTATGTATCACACTGGACTGTTCTTACTGTGTATAATGTTTCAGATGTCTATTTTATGTAGATTTGATTTTATTATTCTATTGTCACTTTATTTTGTTGTTGTTGTTTGTGATGTGAGCTGCTCTAACGCCTTAATTTCCCCTCGGGGATCAATAAAGTACCTATATAGCTCCCGTCAGGAACGCAGTTGGATATAGCCTACATCAAGACACAGCCTATTAGCAGAATATATTTTAAGATGAAGATTACAAAATATTGAATTCTTTCTCGTGGGCGCAATCATGCAGCTTCTATTTCCAACATGTTAGCTTTCTGTTTAGCTATGACCACGTGCTATATGACTACTTTTGCCAGTCCAAGTTGCAGGCAGCAGGCCCCGCGGGAAACCAATAGGAAAGATGCAGCAGACATCTAAACAATAAACAAGCCGCCTCGGGCAACAGTGTAGCTGATCAACAGTGTAGCTGATCAACAAGCTGGCTATGCAACAGTGTAGTTGGTTTTGCAAATTGCGGATTTACTCTTAAACACAGGTCATCATAATGTCTTTGGTGTCTAGAATCTCCCTCACACATTGTCTCAAAGATGCACCTGAATATGCCAGGGTTCGGTTTCTTGATTATGCCGCTCAATAATGGTTGAAATTCACTTGATATGTGTTGTTGAGTCGATTGTTTGTAAAAAAAAAAAAAAAAAAAAAAAAAACATGTTTACCCTGGGAATATTGTTTGTGAACAGTTATGTGTTCAATCTAGACATGGCAGTTTTAACTGTTGGGCCACAGTAAACGGCCAAGAGTGCATGCACTGCATAATAGACTTTACACAAATAATGTTCATTTTTACTACCACTTAATGTTACTACCACCGGATTTATTTATTTATTTATTCATGATTGACGAGGCGTGACCTTTATTCGCGAATTGAGCTAGCACATCATAGTACTGGACCCAACGGTGTTTAAACAGTATAGTCTGGTAGTATTGTTGATAACAGGCCTACACAGTATAGTCTGGTAGTGCTGTTGTTAACAGGTCTACACAGTATAGTCTGGTAGTATTGTTGTTAATATGCCTTCACAGTATATTCTGGTAGTATTATTGTGAATAGGCCCAAACAGTATAGTCTGGTAGTATTGTTGTGAATATGCTCAAACAATATAGTCTGGTAGTATTGTTGTTAACAGGCCTACACAGTATAGTCTGGTAGTATTGTTGTTAATAGGCCTTCACAGTATATTCTGGTTGTATTGTTGTGAACAGGCCTACACAGTATAGTCTGGTAGTATTGTTGTGAATAGGCCTACACAGTATAGTCTGGTAGTATTGTTGTTAACAGGCCTACACAGTATAGTCTGGTAGTATTGTTGTTAATAGGCCTTCACAGTATATTCTGGTTGTATTGTTGTGAATAGGCCCAAACAGTATAGTCTGGTAGTATTGTTGTGAATATGCTCAAATAATATAGTCTGGTAGTATTGTTGTGAATAGGCCCAAACAGTATAGTCTGGTAGTATTGTTGTGAATAGGCCCAAACAGTATAGTCTGGTAGTAATGTTGTGAATAGGCCTACACAGTATAGTCTGGTAGTATTGTTGTGAATAGGCCTACACAGTATAGTCTGGTAATATTGTTGTGAATATGGCCACAGTATAGTCAGGTAGTATTGTTGTGAATAGGCCTACACAGTATAGTCTGGTAGTATTGTTGTGAACAGGCCTACACAGTATAGTCTGGTAGTATTGTTGTGAACAGGCCCACACAGTATAGTCTGGTAGTATTGTTGTGAACAGGCCTACACAGTATGGTCTGGTAGTATTGTTGTGAATATGGCCACAGTATGGTCTGGTAGTATTGTGGTCCTCTGTGGCTCAGTTGGTTGAACATGGCGCTAACAATGCTTAGGTTGTGGGTTTGATTCCCACTGGGACCATATATTCTGAAAAATGCATGCACTCACTGCAATGTAAGTCTCTTTGAATAAAAGCATCAGCTAAATGGCATATATATATTGTCGTGCTTTGGGTTATGATGATGATGAGTTATTATTCTCCTATACTGTAGCCTAGCAAGTTAGCTTTATCCAATAGCTATCAGGATCTTCTGGTCTTGATAGAAGAATACTCACAGAAGGCGAAGGATACGCACGACAACCCGTTGTTCTGTTTATCTCTGGTTTACTGATAATAACAATGTGTACCACAGTACCACAAGGCTGCTAGCTCCAACACTACGGGATAGCATCCACCGCAATGCAGAGCAAGACGCAAGCTGTTAGTATGTCAAACAGGGTACTGAGCACACACCGGATAGGGAACGGTACACATGAACAATTGCATACATAAACATGAGATGGAAACACCCCATAATAGTACACCCACCCACAACAATATATTGTTATGAACAGACCAACACAGTATATTCTTGTTATGAACAAACCAACACAGTATAGTCTTCTTGTGAATAGGCCTACAGTATAGTCTGCTAGTATTGTTGTGAATAGGCCTACAGTCTTATAGTATTGTTGTGAACAGGCCTACACAATATAGTTTGCTGGTATTGTTGTGAATAGGCCTACACAGTATAGTCTGGTAGTATTGTTGTGAATAGGCCTACACAGTATAGTCTGGTAGTATTGTTGTTAACAGGCCTACACAGTATAGTCTGGTAGTATTGTTGTGAACAGGCCTACACAGTATAGTCTGGTAGTATTGTTGTTAACAGGCCTACACAGTATAGTCAGGTAGTATTGTTGTTAACAGGCCTACACAGTATAGTCTGGTAGTATTGTTGTTAACAGGCCTACACAGTATAGTCTGGTAGTATTGTTGTGAACAGGCCTACACAGTATAGTCTGGTAGTATTGTTGTTAATAGGCCTACACAGTATAGTCTGGTAGTATTGTTGTTAATAGGCCTACACAGTATAGTCTGGTAGTATTGTTGTGAACAGGCCTACACAATATAGTCTGGTAGTATTGTTGTTAACAGGCCTACACAGTATAGTCTGGTAGTATTGTTGTTAATAGGCCTACAGTCTGGTAGTATTGTTGTGATCAGGCCTACACAGTATAGTCTGGTAGTATTGTTGTTAATACAGTCTAGTCTACTAGAGGCATGCTTAAAATGTTTTTTTGTAGGCCTATTTGATTAGGCTACTTTAACAGGGATATGGCTAGTTTATGCTCCTACACATTGCATGAGTTCTCCAGTTGTAAAGACAGGTGACTTAGCAATGCTGGCAATGCTGGCAAATGTTGAATCAACTACTGTTCCAGATTTGTTCCAATTTAGTTGACCTTTTTCACTCTACATACACAGATTGGAGCATTGGAGCATTTATTAGTGGAGCGTTGGGGTACAGGTTACTGTTCTGTCTGAGACGATCAACCAAGAGGCCTGCTGCTCACAGAGCAATACGCTACATGCAGTAGGTGTTAGTGGAGAACAGTTTACATGAGAAATCCGAGTGTGTCCTAATCTGATCCTTTCAGAGTCTAGACAACACTGACAAAGATGTTGACATGGAGGAGGAGGAGGAGGAGGAGGAGGAGGAGGTGAAGCAGGACCCCTCTCCTTAGATGGAGGAGAGGAAGAGTCTGGCCACCAAGAAGAGTAAGGCCAAGGTGAGAGAAGAGAGGGAGGAAATCTGGGACGTTCTCTGTACACTGTTCCCCTGCCTGTACAACATGATGTTCTCAGCAGGGGTCTATAAAACTAACAGTTTTATCTCATAATATCACATCATTGTGTTGATGATCTAAACGTATAATTCTTCTCCAAAGTCACAAGTTCATATAGAGTAATAGTGTGATTGACTGTAGCTAGTTCATATAGAGTAACAGTGTGATTGACTGTAGCTAGTTCATATAGAGTAACAGTGTGATTGACTGTAGCTAGTTCATATAGAGTAACAGTGTGACTGACTGTAGCTAGTTCATATAGAGTAATAGTGTGATTGACTGTAGCTAGTTCATATAGAGTAACAGTGTGATTGACTGTAGCTAGTTCATATAGAGTAATAGTGTGATTGACTGTAGCTAGTTCATATAGAGTAACAGTGTGATTGACTGTAGCTAGTTCATAGCAGTGTTATTGAACAGGTGCTTTTGTCCTCATTCATTCATTCATTCATTCAATCATACTACATTTTCAACTGAACTGTTTATGCATGATCATAATGATAATGATGATGGTGATGATGATGATGATGATGATGATGATGATATAATTAATCAGAATAGTGTTCTTCCATTGCATCTCATGCTAAGTATAACAAGTCAACACTGTCACATTGCATTTATGAAATGTGGAGTTCTAGAGGAGTGTGCATGTGTTTTGTCCTTTCATTGAATCTCAGACTAACTTCAAAAAGTGCTCACTGTCGGTTAACACAGACATTCTGAAGATCACGTTTTGAGACTTCTTCAAGTCCATGATTGATACTTTCCTCAAAGGCCCCTCCTCCTCTGTGTCAGTCTGTCTAATCAGAGCGTTGACCAGTTTCCCCCAACGACCAAGAGGCCATGATGTCCTCCCAGGGAGAGAGTGGTCCTCCATGACGTCCTCCCAGGGAGAGAGTGGGTCCTCCATGATGTCCTCCCAGGGAGAGAGTGGTCCTCCATGACGTCCTCCCAGGGAGAGAGTGGGTCCTCCATGATGTCCTCCCAGGGAGAGAGTGGTCCTCCATGATGTCCTCCCAGGGAGAGAGTGGTCCTCCATGACGTCCTCCCAGGGAGAGAGTGGTCCTCCATGATGTCCTCCCGGGGAGAGAGTGGTCCTCCATGATGTCCTCCCGGGGAGAGAGTGGGTCCTCCATGATGTCCTCCCGGGGAGAGAGTGGTCCTCCATGATGTCCTCCCGGGGAGAGAGTGGTCCTCCATGATGTCCTCCCAGGGAGAGAGTGGTCCTCCATGACGTCCTCCCGGGGAGAGAGTGGTCCTCCATGATGTCCTCCCAGGGAGAGAGTGGTCCTCCATGACGTCCTCCCGGGGAGAGAGTGGTCCTCCATGATGTCCTCCCAGGGAGAGAGTGGTCCTCCATGATGTACTCCCAGGGAGAGAGTGGTCCTCCATGATGTCCTCCCAGGGAGAGAGTGGTCCTCCATGATGTACTCCCAGGGAGAGAGTGGTCCTCCATGATGTACTCCCAGGGAGAGAGTGGTCCTCCATGATGTCCTCCCAGGGAGAGAGTGGTCCTCCATGATGTCCTCCCAGGGAGAGAGTGGGTCCTCCATGATGTCCTCCCAGGGAGAGAGTGGTCCTCCATAACGTCCTCCCAGGGAGAGAGTGGGTCCTCCAGCTCCACAAAACGCAAGACTTCCTTCCTGGACAGGATGTTCACCATGGGCAAAGCTCTGGCCAAGCCCTTCACCTCCATCAAGAACACCAGCTAATCTCAGAAGAAAAGTGTTCATTAAAATCAAATCAAAATCATTACATCTAATAACTGGTTTTCATGATATAGCATTGGATGATACACATTATAGTGCACTATATGTAATTGTTTTTAGTCTATATTAGTGAGATATCTGTCGCAGCAAAGGAGTCTAAGTGGTAGTGGTTCATTTTGCATAGACTGATGAATACTTGAATGAATTAATACTTGATTTAGCTCCTGGTTGTTCTAAAACATTCTGTAACTGCATTTGTTTGCTAAAAAGCACCTAAATATACATTTTCAATGTTTTCAACCCAGGTAGCTGAACCAGCCTGACATACCTGGAAACACATGATAGTGGTGTCACTACAGGTTGTTGAGGGAGTTGGACACTAGAGGGCGTCATGTAGCTCTGGTATTTGATAGTGAAGTGTTTAAGTGGTCTATCCAACAAACAATGTTTTACTTGCCCATTAATCATCAATCAGCTGTCAAGGTGGGTAATATAGGCATGCTGTTTCCCCCCCCCCCCGAGACAACACACATGCACACCCCAGAACTGAGCTCTGGGCACAGGGTCAGCCATCTTCGGCGCCCCTGGAGCAGTTAGGGATTAAGTGCCTTGCTCAAGGGCACAGCGGCAGTGGTAGGCACCTTAGATATGATGCCAGTAACCATCCAGTCACCAGCTCACCTGTGGCTCCCTCCTGGGGTCGCCCCTCTCACCTGTAGGCTACATGCTGCCGTGCTATGCGCTATCTAAGTACAATGTAATACAAACATATTACCTGCTATTAGGACAGCTGTTATGCTTCACACAATCGTTTTCAGGTTTGCAATAAGATTAAATAAAGAGATCCATAGGTCAACGTCTTTTGGAGAGGGTACTTTATTCAATGTTACAAAGACATTATGTTTCAGGTTGAAAGGTGAGAGGCCCAGAGAATATTGTTTTTCCAACAGTTTCCCCTTATTATTATTTTAAACAAAGTATAATAATCAAGAATTACCTAAATGAATAATAAAGACATATGAAATATAAAATGAACAACAAGAAATATAAAAACAGCAATAATAAGAAGTGATTACATTCTTTCATTTACTCCACACACCCCCCTTTTGTCTCTAGGACAACATCCTCATACAGAATCGCCGTTAGATTCTGGAACTTGTGGCGTAGCACACTAATGCGCTTACCACGGAATCGCAAGGTTCCTGGTTCGATTCCGACCCTCGACCTATCTTGCATGTCATCCCTCCTCTTTCTCCCATCCTTCCTGTCAATCTCTACTGTCTCTATCCCAATAAAGCAGAAATGCCCTAAAAACATATTTTAAAAAAAAAAGAAAAAAGGATTCTGGAACTTAATACCATTAAACCCAGGGAGGGGTGAAGGCTACTTCAGCTAGACAGATAGAAAAGTTACAATTGATTATTCTTCAGTGGAAACAAGGTATAAGAAAAACAGCAAACAATGTCATATAAAAATTAATCACTGATACTTCTAACAAATACCAGGGTTCTCAAACTTACGGCATACCAAGAATGCGTCATGTCAGTCTTGATGACTCTCAGTTCACTACGCCAAATCATCCCTAGTGCATGAGATGTAGTCATCAACATAACAAACATAACATTGAGATGACGGTTGTATTCGAACACAAACTATTGTTTTGAAGTTATACTGTGTATGCGTAAATATGCCTCAACAGCTTTCCACAACATTTGTTTTTCAGTCCACACACAAAATCCTGCTACCCAAATACAACAAATTGTCGTCTTTTTATTTGCCACCTGGTAGATCTTCATTTGTCTTGCAGTCCACTGATCTATCACGTCGTCTCTGAACCACACTTGATAGGTGACGCGGTAACGTCGAAGTTCAAGGAGTGGCGTCAACCGGAACTGGTTCAGCTCAACTAAAAAAGAAACAGCAGTAACTAGGTTAATCTTGAGGCGTTGTTGTTTCCCCCCCCCCCAAATCCAAACAATACATTTCCATATGTGAGGTAGACCAGCATGGATGTCATGAGACATCAAATTAATGATTGCCCATTGACACCGTCTTCACCCGGAGTAGGCCCCCATAGCCTACTGCTTATGGTTCTGTAGCTCCAAGGCTTGATCCACCCCAGGATGATCAAGTTTAAGGCCACAGCATCCAACTTGGCTGAATAGTACCCCACAGTACCCCACTGTAATACCCCACTGTAGTACCCCACAGTTGTTCTTTGTAACAAGATAGCGGCGCGTGTACAACGCAAGGCCCCGTGTCTCACCAGATTATGCAATTTAGTAATTATTTGCCTACACCTACGCAAGGATGCTGTTCATTGACTTCAGCTCAGCATTCAACACCATCATCCCTTCCAAGCTGGTCATCAAACTCAGTGACCTTGGCATCAGCACCTCCCTCTGCAACTGGACCCTAGATGTTCTTCAGACGTTGCACTTGCTTCCAGGATTTGAGACCTACTGCTCGTGGGTGTGATACCTCCTTTGACCACTTGTCGACATCCTTCGGGGGTCAGGGACCTGGTGTGTGTAGAAGAGTGGTCCTCCGTTCGTCTCTCCTCCTCCGTTCCTCTCTCTTCTCAGTTTTCTCCCTCCACTTCCGGGTTTGAGCTCATTCTGTCTTGAGCTTCGCCCTCTGCTGTGCTTCATGCCTGGCTCGGTCAGACTCCACTTTGGATTCGGCCAATGCCCTGGTTTTAGTTTTTTTCATGCTGAAGCGCTCGTTCGTGTTCTGTTTTAATTTTCTGGCACAAATTACTCCTACCACCATCAATGGCCATCTGTGTTTTTCCCCTCCAACTTTCATACGCTGAATTTTGACCCATGGTTTTTTGAATATCGCCTATTGTCCATAAGCCTTTATCATCAATGTTGATGTCGTATTTGCTAATTATCTTGCTTCTAGTCTCCTCTAATCTCAGTTGTTTTCCGACGTCTAGAACCAACTCATCAAGTATTTTCACTGACATATCGGGAGCGGCTCTGCCTCCTTTTTCAGTCGTGGGCTCATCGATGCTATTTTCTTTAGGTGGCATTTTTGGTTTTAACCCTAGTAGTGATCAAGTACTAGAATAAAACGATAGTTAGATAGACTAACAGGATCACAAAACAACGACACAGCGGACTGACAGACTAACAGATTAACAGAACATTTTGTAGTTAACCAACACAACAGATTAACAGAACATTTTGTAGTTAACCAACACAACAGATTAACAGAACATTTTGTAGTTAACCAACACAACAGATTAACAGATTGTACAATACAGAATTCGGACAGTAGTCTTACAATTACTGGTTTCAGATTTAAGAAGGATTTAAATATGAATATACAGAATATATACCAGGTAAATAGTGAATTTAAGAGAATTAACAGATATATGGATAACGTGTTTTAATCACTACATTCTAGTGACGACTCTACCATTCCAGTGAAGGTTTAACATCAGTCACGCTTTATTCACTCATGCGTGTATGCTTGTTCAGGATTGCGCAAGACTCACCGTCACTTTTACGGCAGAAAGGAAAGTCTAGGAATCTGGCGGAGTGCCAGCTCATCAATCTCCACACAGTAGTTTTTGGCTTCACTTGTGCAGAGTTGTGGTCAATCACTCTGGGCTCCTGGACCGGTTCTGGTTCTGGTTCTGGTGAGGTTATCTCTGAGCATCAAGGCACCAAGTTGTTAGGTAGTTGTGTAATTTCTTCCGCAGCAACACAATAGTTTTCAGGTTTGCAATTAGGAGAAATAACGAGATCTGAAGGTCGGCGTCTTTTGGAGAGGGTACTGTATTCAATGTTACAAAGAAATTATGTTTCAGGCTAACTGGTTATCTCTCTCTCTCTGGGAGTCTCACCTCCCAGAGAAAATATATTGACTTGCAATGGAATTTGGCCTTGGAAGCCACAGGTCCTAGGCCCCCCTTTCCCTAGCATCTGGTGTTATGTCTTTGCGTTGTGTACTGGATACAAATGATGTTTCACAAGGTGAAAGGTGGGAGGCCAAATAGAATATTGTATTCCACCACATGGAACACACTGAACATGTTACTTGATATCAAATAATCATCTTTATTAATGGTTGATTAGTGCTTCAATATTTGTTTATGATTTTATGAAATATGCTGGTTGTGCTTTTTGGTTGGTGTGGTGGGAGTGAGATGCCACTGGGTTGGGGAGGGATCGATCACAAAACAAGAGTGTGAAAAGAGTCACTCAGAGTCTGAGAAAGGTGCCCACCAGGTCCTCAGCCACTTTTTAAATCTACGTTCCTTTCTTCTTCTCTCCCTTTTTTGCTTAATTCTCTTCTCCTTCTTCACTCTGTACTCCTCTGCTCTCCTCTCCTCCTCCTCTCCTCTGATGTCAGGCTTGCCCTCTCCTCCTCCTCCTCTCCTCCTCATCTCCCCTGATTTAAGGCTTGCCCTTTCCTCCCATCTCATTAAAAGAGACTTAAAACAATTACATATAGTGCACTATAATGTGTATCATTCAATGATATATCATGAAAACCAGTCAAATGGATGTAATGATTTTTATTTGATTTTAATGAACACTTTTCTTCTGAGATCAGTTGGTCTTCTTGGCAGGGTGGGCTGGTAGAAATAATAGATCCTAAAAGACCCTGGTGCTCGCCTACCGGGCGGCAAAGGGAACAGCCCTTCCCTACTTGCAAGCAATGGTCAGCCCCCAAACCCCTGCCCGGTCACTCCACTCTTCCACCTCGGCTGGCCGCCTGGCACTGCCGCCTCTACGTGGATGCAGCAGCCGCACTACTCGGTCACAGCTTTTCACTATCCTGACAGCGCACTCCTGTCATGACTGCAGAGTCACTACCAATCTTCCGCCATAGATTGAAGACCCATCTCTTCAGGCCACATCTTAACTGTCCCTCCTAAAGACCTCTTCACCCCCACTACCCCCCTGTACAAGTTTCTGTTATGTAAAAAAAATGTTAAATAAATAAATAATAGTAATTCTTCCTTCTTCTAGCATTGTGACTGCCAATAGCCCCTGGTCCTACCATTTTTCTTATGATGACTGATGGATAGATTCACTTACTTAAACAGTGGCTAAGGCAACACTTGATGGCAAAGTCCTCTAAACAGCACAACTCAGCATCAAACATCAGTAAAATACGCAAATGGCACTTACTGTTATAGGCACAACTAATACTGCACTGGAATGGCTTTCAGTCCAAAAGAAGGTGGGAGAGGTCAGAGCAGAAGCCAGGCTGTGTACAGAAGATGGAAGAAGACACTTGTCTTCTTTTCGCCACTGAAAGCACTAATTGGCAATAGGGGCTCCTGCTATGACAGCATAGTCCCCAACTAAATTGCTGATAGGCTCAGGAAGGAGGGGGTAATTATTAATTGTCGTGCTCTAGGCCAATGAGGTAGATTAACAGGGGGTTGTAACTGATTGAATAGTCTGGCCTTTTTTTATTTTTTTTATTTACAATATTGTGTAAACACCGTTGGGTCCCCGTACTATGCTGTGCTAGCTCACTTCGCGAATAAAGGTCACGCCTTGTGCTCTCGGACAGGCACCCCGGTAAAAAAAACAAAAAACAAAACACGTGGGTGGCTAGCTGTACTGTGAACGCCTTGTGGCTTGATTTGTCACTGACCATGCATCGCTGAGATGTCAGTGGGAAATATAGCGTATAGGCCTGCCGGACCGAAACCTATGCATGGACCCCACCCTCAATTTAGTTACAGCGTTTCATCATTGCATTGGAATTGCATCTGACTGGATTGCCAGTTAAACATATCGCTCCTCTTAATATAGCAATATGTATTATTATATAGAATAATATAGTGTGTAATTGATTACTATGCAAATCGGAGGCACTATAAAAACAAAAATATTATTTTCAAAATTACATGAACTATTATCCTTGCATTAAGATGGACTCAATTCAACTTATTGAGTGATTTGTTGATGACATTTTTGCATTTTAGCTAATGAGTGTCATAGCAAAGGGTCTGAATACTTATGTACATGAGGTATTTCTGTATTTCAATTTTAATACATTTACTGAAATTTCTAAAAACCTGTTTTCGCCTTGTCATTCGGGGTATTGTGTGTGGATTGATGGCAAATTCTTTTAATTTAATCCATTTTAAATTGAGTCTATAACACAACAAAATGTGGAAAAAGTGAAGGGGTCTGAATACTTTCCGAAGGCACTGTATATTGGGCTTACGTTATTGTTATTGTAGGCTAGGAGCCTTGGGCGAAAAGTATTAAAAAATATAGCCGACGGCTGCGTAAGATTGCCGCTCTCGACCAAAGATGTAGCCTAAAAATGTATCACAAAATATAACATCGTATCACGTCTGGATTGGAACTTGTATAAGCAAAGAATTATGAAGTATTCAAAATATAGCCTTTCATAATTATTTACCGCCCTTCATAACTGTTTATCTATACAAGTTCCTGTGATGCAATGTTATATTTTGCCGAGAGCAGCAATTTTACGAGCCGTCGCTATATTTGGAATACTTTTTTTCATTTATTTTTTTAAGAATGGATACTAACAGTGAATTGCAAAGCTCCTCCACAAGTTTGGAGCCCTTTATACTTACACATTTTAAGAGATATAGAGAAGTGGACTGTCAGTGTAAACTATAACACATGTACTGTATTTAGCCAACATCTGATCTGTAATTAAGGCTACATGGCTCATTGTATGATGAGACAATGTCTTGTATGATAAAGCAATTCCTTAAAAGCAAACATGACTTAAAAGATTCAACAATGCAAGGGCTTTATTCTCTATGATTGAATATCGATAATGTATCACCACTCTGGTCGTTGTTGACTACACAGGTTCATCAATACCACAATGAAACAGAGTGCAGAGGCATGGCATGCGATTGGTAGACACTTTATTTGACTCTTCGGGTTAGGGTTAGAGTTAGGGTTAGTCACATGATCTTTATTTGACTCTTAGGGTTAGGGTTAGCAAGAAAATAACCTTTTTGAATTCACGCGCTTTACTTCAACATTCGAGTATTAGCTGTCTGTCTGATGTTGTCGGAAGGCGCTAACGTTTCTGCAGTCCCTTTGAACACAAGGATCCGTTCACAATCACATTACTTTCTCTTTTAAGTGTGTGTGTGTGTGTGTGTGTGTGTGTGTGTGTGTGTGTGTGTGTGTGTGTGTGTGTGTGTGTGTGTGTGTGTGTGCGCACGCGCTTGTGTCCGTGGGCACTGCATCTCACACCAGCTGATCGGCACCATCTGGGCACCTGAAATCGAAAGCAAAGATCCGAGTTACGTATCGAAACTTAGTAACTGCAGGAAGTTTAACAGAAAAAAAAAGTTTGCATTCGCTTTCAAATGATTTTATCAAATCAATTTTCATTGATACATTTCAAATAATTTTCATATTATTATTTTTGCTTACAATTCTACATATGTTTCTTCCGTTTTTTGTTTTTTTGGTTCAACGTGTATTATTTAAAAAAAATCTCTTCTTGTTTTGGATTTATTTGATTCTGAATTCAATATATATGGCGGGATATTGACCCCATACATCAGTCCTCTTGGGGGACCGGGAGAAAAACGCAGAAAATCCACTCAAATCGGAGAAGAAAATGCACACTCGTGGAAGGTGACTCGCGGCCTGTTGCATCAAGTTGAGCTGGTGTGCGTAACGGTGTATGTGGTGGGCATTCTCATATGCATCCTGTACTTTTCTTCTCACCCCTCCAGTTGTGCCCCGCGTGACGCCTGTCCCATCGTGGGCCTATACTACGAGTTTATTTCTCTGTTCTCCCTGCTCTGCCAGAATGTGTGCCAGTTGGTCAAGCATTGACACAGCATTTACATTTACATTTATGGCATTTAGCAGACGCCTTTATCCAAAGCGACCTACAACAAATACATTATACTAAGTAAGTGAATTATCTATCCATCAGTCATCATAAGAAAAAGTAATCTCTGCTAGGACCAGGGGCTATTGGCAGTCACAATACACTTTTCTTTTTTTTAAATATAGATTTTATTTTATTTTATATTTATTTACAGGAGAGAAACCTGTACAGGGGGGTAGTGGAGATTAATAGGTCTTTACACATATGCCACACAGCCATATATAAGCAGGCTGACACCTCCATGCATCTCCTGTGTGTGGTTGCAGCGCTGCCTCAGAGAGGCGAGCTTGCTTGACGTCAAAGCCTTGAGGGTCTGTGAGAGGCTCCTCTGCTGACGTTGTTGTCAGAGCTGAGGAGGGCTGCGATTTACACTTACTGCTGCCACCTGCTGGTGGTAGAGTGTAGCGCTAGGGGAAACAGCGGTCTCAGAGGATGAACTTGTTATTGGGTTGAAGCTGGAGTCTAATGTCTGCGCCAATGAACAGCTGCGGACATTTGTTCGGCCATGACGCTCCATTACTTTGATTTGTGTGCTCACAGATTTGTCTGGTGTGGGCTACTTGTTTTGTGGAAAAGAGATGTGTGATACTAAGAGCCAGGAGTTTTCCCTGACCATGTTTTTTGAAGGTGTTTTTATGTGTGTGTGTTTTGAGTTTTTGTTTGTGTGCATGTGAAAATGTTCACCATATGTGTCTGCGCAGTGTGTGTGTGTGTGAGTGATTGAGTGTTTGTGTGTGCGTGCATGTGTGTGTGTGTGTGTGTGTGTGTGTGTGTGTGTGTGTTTGTGTGTGCGTGCATGTGTGTGTGTGTGTGTGTGTGTGTGTGTGTGTGTGTTTGTGTGTGTATGCGTGTGTGTGTGTGTGTGTGTGTGTGTGTGTGTGTGTGTGTGTGTGTGTGTGAGTGAGTGAGTGAGTGTTTGTGTGTTCGTGCATGTGTGTGTGTGTGTGTGTGTGTGTTTGTGTGTGTGTGTGTGTGTGTGTGTGTGAGTGTGTGTGTGTGTGTGTGTGTGTTCATGTGTGTTTGTGTGTGTGTGTGTATGCGTGTGTGTGTGTGTGAGTGAGTGAGTGTGACTAACCCTCTTGGTGTCTCCTCCCTCCAGGAGCACAGTATTGAGACTCCTCATGGCCTTCTCCATGTGACTCTGCACGGCACAGCAAACACACGCCGCCCTGCCATCCTCACCTTCCACGACATGGGCCTGGACAGTGAGTCACTCTCTATTTCTCTTCACATACAATATCAACATTCATCTGTCTATGCCACATCTCAATCCTTCCACCTTGCCCTTCCACCACCTCCGGTGTCTCTTCATCAGTCCCCAGTCCAATTAAGTCAAGTTTTTCTTGTCAAAGAGAATAATACTTGGTTTTCCAATTTTTTAAATGTATTTCTCTCTCTCTCTCTCTCTCTCTCTCTTTCTCTCTCTCTCTCTCTCTCTCTCTCTCTCTCCCCCAGGTAAAAGCTGCTTCTCTCCTCTGTTTAAGTTTGAGGAGATGCAGGAGATTGTGAAGAACTTTACTGTGGTTCACATCGATGCTCCTGGACAGGGAGAGGGTGCCACTGCCTATCCCATGGGGTACGGTGTGTGTGTATGTGTGTGTGTGTGTGTGTGTGTGTGTGTGTGTGTGTGTGTACATCAATATGTGTGTGAGTGTTTGTGTGTCCTAAAGACACTAGAGTTCATGTTTCAGCTCCCAGTATCCATCCATGGATCAGCTTGCAGAGATGATCCCTGCAGGAATGGATTGAGGAATAGTATCAAACACACAAGTTTGATACCATTTATACCATTTCTCATTTACATTCATGGCTTTTAGCAGACACCTTTATCCAAAGCGACTTACAACAAATACATTTGATCCATTAGTCATCGTAAGATAAAGTAATCTATGTTAGGACCAGGGGCCGTTAGCAGTGACAATGCTAGAAGAAGGAAGAATTCCTTGTACAGGGGGGTAGTGGGGATGAGGAGGTCTTTAGGAGGGACAGTTAAGATGTAGCCTGGAGAGACATCCGACACTCACTGTGAACTTGGAGAGAATGTAAGCCCCCGCTCCCACGCCGACTCCAATGACAGCAGACTGTAAACTGAAGGAGAAAACTGAAGGAGGGAGACGGGACACACTTAACAGTAGAGCTGCAGGGGAGGCTGGTGGAAATCTGAGGAATGGAATGAATGGAATGAATGGAATGAATGGAATGAGGAATGGTATGAAACATGTGTGATTGATACCATTCCTCATTCCATTCCTCATTCCATTCCTCATTCCATTCCATGCATTACAATGAGCCCGTCCTCCGGTTTCTGCCTCCACCAGCCTCCTACTACAAACTCTGATATTAGTGATATGATTAGGTGATTAAGAAATAGGTTTAACTGCTTCGGCTTACTTCAAGTACTGCAGAGCGGCAGGGATCATCTCTGCAAGGTGCTCCATGGATGGATACTGGGAGCTGAAACATGAACTCCCCAAACACCCAAACACATATTGATGTACACATACACACACACACACACACACACACACACACACACACACACACACACACACACACACACACACACACACTGGTATTATTACTTAATTATCACGTTAGCTAAATGTACTCTAAGGCCATAGTTCTTGGCGCTATTTAGCATTAGGGTTAGGGTTAGGCTTATGGCTATGTAATATAGTACCTTGTTAAATGATCCTGTTTTATAATCGGCCTCAGCTAATGTTAATTGCCTTAAAGAGGACAGTGTCGCTACGGGATAATATGTTGGTGTGTAACAACTCTTCCTATCTATTCTCAATTAATATCCTTCCATCTCTCCCTCACCCTCTCTTTGTCTCCCTCTCTTTTTCTCTCACCCTTTCTCCTCCACTTTGTCCCTCTCTCTCCCTCTTTTTATCTGTGTGCCTCAGATGGCCAATCCAGTGGAAGGTCTTGTCCTGGTCAACATCGACCCCAACGCTCGGGGACGGATGGACTGGGCCGCCCAGAAGGTTATACACATTTACCGTTATGGTGCTTTATTGTCATGAAAAACATATTGTACATATTGTTAGTACATAGAGCAAAAGAAGGTTGTTCTCTCCCAGCCTCCTTTCCTGTGTAATGTACTGACAGAATTACAATTGATTTGACTATTAGTTCTATTAAATATCATGTTCCATAAATATCATGTTCCATAAATATCAGTACCATAAATATCATGTACCATAAATATCAGTACCATAAATATAATGTACCATAAATATAATGTACCATAAATATCAGTACCATAAATATAATGTACCATAAATATCAGTACCATAAATATAATGTACCATAAATATCAGTTCCATAAATATCATGTACCATAAATATCATGTACCATAAATATCAGTACCATAAATATCAGTACCATAAATATCAGTACCATAAATATCAGTACCATAAATATAATGTACCATAAATATCAGTACCATAAATATCATGTACCATAAATATCAGTACCATAAACATCATGTACCATAAATATAATGTACCATAAATATCAGTACCATAAACATCATGTACCATAAATCTTCATCTTGTTTATGACAGTTCCAGTTCAGTCAATATCCTGCCAGGAAAGATGTTTTCATGTGTTTTCATGTTTTGACCGTATTCTCTAAACTGGATGAGAGCCTTTCGTGGACCGATCACCGTAATGTCACTTTCCTTCAAACTGCCAAGAGGTTAAATGCCCGCCAAGCCAGATGGGCTCTATTTTTTGATCGTTTCAATTTGACCCTTACTTACCGCCCGGGTTCCCACAATGTGAAACCTGACGCTCTGTCTCGGCTGTATTCCGTGGAGGAGAGGACGTCCAGATCCCATATTACCACCTACCTACCTACCACTCTTACTTGGGAGATTGAGTCACAGGTCAAACAAGCTCAGAACCAGCAACCCGACCCAGGTAACGGACCTCCTAATTGTCTGTTTGTCCCTAACTCTGTCCGCTCCCAGGTTCTTCTCTGGGCCCATTCATCACATCTCACCTGTCACCCTGGTATCAACCAGACGCTTGCCTTCCTCCAACAATGGTTTTGGTGGCCCACTATGGATGCGGACGTCTCATCCTTCATCGCTGTCTGCACCATCTGTGCCCAGAACAAAACATCCTCCAGACCCAGCTCCAGTCTTCTCCATCCCCTGCCAGTTCCCCGTCGTCCCTGGTCCGACATAGCCTTAGACTTCGTCACCGGTCTCCCCCCATCTGATGGTAAGACTGCCATACTCACAGTTATCGACTGTTTTTCCAAGGCTGCCCATTTCATTGCCCTACCTAAACTTCCCTCAGCTAGGGAGACCAGTTCGTCTCCCAGGTGTAGAAGGCGTTCTGAAAGGCTCTGGGGGCCACTGTCAGCCTGTCCTCTGGATACCACCCGCAGACCAATGGCAAATCAAAGCGGGAAAACCAGGAGATGGAGGCTATGATCACAATTCACTCATGACGGGGCGCTCATTGGCGTAGCACACTAAGGCGCATACCGTGTCATCGCAAGGTCCCTGGTTCGATTCCGGCCATCGACATATCCTGCATGTCATCCCTCCTCTCTCTCACCCACCCATCCTTCCTGTCAATCTCTACTGTCTCTATCCCAATAAAAGCAGAAATGCCCTAAAAATATATTTAAAAAAATAAATAAAAATCACTCATGACTGCATCATCTGGTTTGTCCCCCTTCCAGCCCCCCTTGTACTCTGTGCAGGAGGGGGACATTGCGGTGCCGTCTGTCCAGGCCCACATGCATCACTGCCAGAGGACCTGGAGGCGTGCCCGCACTGCCCTCCTCCGTGCATCTACCCGGTCCCAGAACCAGGCAAACCGCCACCGCACCCTGGCCCCTTCGTACGCCCCGGGGCAGAAGGTATGGCTTTCGGCAAGAGATCTGCCCCTCAGAGTCGAATCCAGGAAACTAGCTCCCCGTTTCGTTGGTCCCTATGTTATTGACTCCATTATCAACACACAAGCCAACGGTCCCGAGGAGAGCACGTGGGTCCCCCGCGTCCAGATCCTGGACCCTGGGCCCCGGGATTTTCAGCGTTCCAACTTGAACAACCCCAGATGTGCGCCACGTGGCGCCCGTAGAGGGGGGGTACTGTCACACCCTCCACTCCCACCTAGTCTGTGCCAGTGCCTCCCTCTCTTGTCTGTCTTTGTCTGTCTGTTTGTGTTGTGTGTGGGCGTGGCCAGGCTCCGGTTCCCTGTCACTCATCATCTCCACCTGCTCGTCCTGCTCACCTGTTGGTCATCTGCTCATCACCTCCGGTATTTAAACCCTGGCTTCCCATCCACTCTTCGCCAGATCGTTGTTTGTTGTTTCCAAGTTAGTCTCGTTCTCGGTCGCTTAATCTCATATTGATCCTTAAGTCCTAGTGTTTTAGTACTCAGTCTGATCATTATCTCTTTATGCTCCAGGACCTCGACCTGGTTATCCACCTGCCTGCCTGCCTGCACTACCCGCCTAGTCTACCTGCCCTGCCTGCCCTGCCTTCCTAGTCTACCTGCCCTGCCTTCCTAGTCTACCTGCCCCGCCTGCCCTGTCTTCCTAGTCTACCTGCCCTGCCTTCCTAGTCTACCCGCCCTACCTTCCTAGTCTACCTGCCCTGCCTTCCTAGTCTACCTGCCCTGCCTGCCTAGTCTACCTGCCCTGCCTTCCTAGTCTACCTGCCCTGCCTGCCCTGCCTTCCTAGTCTACCTGCCCTGCCTGCCTAGTCTACCTGCCCTGCCTTCCTAGTCTACCTGCCCTGCCTTCCTAGTCTACCTGCCCTGCCTGCCCTGCCTTCCTAGTCTACCTGCCCCGCCTGCCCTGCCTTCCTAGTCGACCTGCCCTGCCTTCCTAGTTTACCTGCCCTGCTTTCCTAGTCTACCTGCCCCGCCTGCCCTGCCTTCCTAGTCTACCTGCCCTGCCTTCCTAGTCTACCTGCCCTGCCTTCCTAGTCTACCTGCCCTGCCTGCCTAGTCTACCTGCCCTGCCTTCCTAGTCTACCTGCCCTGCCTTCCTAGTCTACCTGCCCTGCCTTCCTAGTCTACCTGCCCTGCCTGCCTAGTCTACCTGCCCTGCCTTCCTAGTCTACCTGCCCTGCCTTCCTAGTCTACCTGCCCTGCCTTCCTAGTCTACCTGCCCTGCCTTCCTAGTCTACCTGCCCTGCCTGCCTAGTCTACCTGCCCTGCCTTCCTAGTCTACCTGCCCTGCCTGCCTAGTCTACCTGCCCTGCCTTCCTAGTCTACCTGCCCTGCCTTCCTAGTCTACCTGCCCTGCCTTCCTAGTCTACCTGCCCTGCCTGCCTAGTCTACCTGCCCTGCCTGCCTAGTCTACCTGCCCTGCCTTCCTAGTCTACCTGCCCTGCCTGCCCAACCTGCCCTATGTGCCCCGCCTGCCCTGTCTGTCTGCCTGCCTGCCTGCACTACCTGCCCTATGTGCCCCGCCTGCCCTGTCTGTCTGTCTGCCTGCCTGCCTGCCTGCCTGCACTACCTGCCCTATGTGCCCCGCCTGCCCTGTCTGTCTGCCTGCCTGCCTGCCCTGTCTGTCTGTCTGCCTGCCTGCCTGCACTACCTGCCCTATGTGCCCCGCCTGCCCTGTCTGTCTGCCTGCCTGCCTGCCTGCCCTGTCTGTCTGCCTGCCTGCCTGCCCTGTCTGTCTGCCTGCCTGCTCGTCCCGTTTCTGCTATTCCCTCATTAAATACCTTATTACTTTATATTCGTGTCCTGACTCTGTGTTCCACGCCTGGGTTCATCAGCTCTGACTGTAACATTCAACCCTAGAGTATATTCTACAATTCATTGTAGATTTCTAAGATCAAGATCAATAATTTCTTCAAAAGAACAGTTCCTTACCCCTTGAAAGATTGGTTCATGCCAAATAAACCTATGCCACATATCATTATTTAGATTTCTAGAAAATCACCTATTCAAAATTGTCAGTGGGAACCACACTGATATCAATAAGAAAATTGATTTTGGTTTAACTGATGTTAACTGATGATTTGAGCTGTGGCACAAAACATAGACTAATATGAAACAAAAAGCAAAACAAAGACTAATATCCTTAATTTCACATCTCGTTAATGTTCCACAACACTTTAATGTTCCATAAATCTTTAATGTTCCACAACTCTTTAATGTTCCATAAATCTTTAATGTTCCGTAACTCTTTAATGTTCCGTAAATCTTTAATGTTCCACAACTCTTTAATGTTCCATAAATCTTTAATGTTCCGTAACTCTTTAATGTTCCGTAACTCTTTAATGTTCCACAACTCTTTAATGTTCCACAACACTTTAATGTTCCACAACACTTTAATGTTCCGTAACTCTTTAATGTTCCACAACACTTTAATGTTCCATAACACTTTAATGTTCCATAACACTTTAATGTTCCACAACACTTTAATGTTCCGTAACTCTTTAATGTTCCACAACACTTTAATGTTCCATAACTCTTTAATGTTCCACAACACTTTAATGTTCCATAACACTTTAATGTTCCACAACACTTTAATGTTCCGTAACTCTTTAATGTTCCACAACACTTTAATGTTCCATAACACTTTAATGTTCCATAACACTTTAATGTTCCACAACACTTTAATGTTCCACAACACTTTAATGTTCCACAACACTTTAATGTTCCATAACTCTTTAATGTTCCACAACTCTTTAATGTTCCGTAACTCTTTAATGTTCTATCTTATTGACTGGTTAAATATGGAGTATGTGAACTAATTTCTGGCTACTTTACAATAAAATACAAAATCCCTCTAACCCTATTGTATTTTTATTTAGCTTTTTATTCTGGCCTACCTTTGATTGCAATCAATGGGCATGTGTCCTTTGCGCTAAATCAATCTATTGTGTGTTTTTAAAAAATATGTATATATATATTATCCTTTCCTCTTGCAAGTCATTGCTCGTTGTTTTTTTTTTGTTTTTTTTGCTTCTTCTTTTTTTTTTTTTACACATTGTATTGCTTTCTTCACTGCTTGTAAATGATAAAGTGCGTTGAGACTCCTGTGAAATGCATTTATACTTGACTTGATCCCAACAATGACAATCAACACGGTTTGCATATAGGACAGTCGTTTTTGCAGTAACGTTGGATATATGAAGAACGATTGATTGCGTGTTATGGAAAACCACAATGAAAGTGTTGGGGTGAACTGCATGTAAACTGTATGCTAAAATATTTCTTCAGCAATTCAAGTTCAATTCAACTTCATACCTTCCCCTCCCAAAATATAGTACCGCTTACAAACCACAGCAGGGCATTACTATGAATGGGGAACCCAGCCTGAGCTGCCAAAGGGCCTTGGGCATAATTACAGTAAACAGCAGGCTTTTCACTGGTCATTGAAGACAAATAGGCAGCATAGAAGCGTTAAGCCAAAGTTGATTAGAATTGCAGCCTTAAGTCTGTCACTTACACAGTATTTTCATGCAGTAGTCCTATATGCACGGTCATAATCAGCAGCGTGCTCCTTTCCACCACATTTTGAGTATGGTCGTTGAGATCACAAAGTTAAACAATATTTTTGATTTGGCTTTTGACAGGCTCTGTCATCATAGCCTACGTTGGAAGATGAAATGCCACTCTTGAGGACATGACTGGCGACGGTCATTAGTGAGTAAACTGGATTACATATAGGCTGTTTACACAGAAGGCAGTTAGGATATTAAACACTATCTAAACTACTTGATACTTAGTGTCTAACGTTTCCTACACCTCTATAGTATGTAGAAACGCAACACACCCCGCGTGTCAGGACTGTACCATCCGGTTCCCGCGGGCCCGGGCAACTGGTCGGATCGCATTTTAGCGTAAGATGGAAACTGAAGGGGAGGGCCAAAACAATGTCAACAACATGATAGAGTGACCAGCAACGGTTGACTTGAATCATTCGTTGTAGCAGGTGCGATCTGCGGGGTAAACTGTCCGAACAGTTGGAAATACAAGTTGGGCAACCAGCAGCGAGTTCATGTCGCCGTTTGTTAGAATAGTGTGACGGTATTAAGAAGTGAAGCATACAAACATGGTAAGCTAATTTATCAACAAACACTTTTCACCACGTCCGTCTTAATTAGTGACATGGAAATTATGGACACGTGCGTAAGATACGCAAGTATCAAATTGTAATTTATCCTAAATACTCATTAGGAAATACAATTGTACTTTAATTTGGAGTGAGAAAAACGTAAGATCTTAAGGAATTAGTTGAACCTTTCTGTGAATATTATTCTCGTTTCCTGAGTTGATGATGTTTCTCTGTCAGGAACAGGAGCAGGAGGAGGTGGAGAGGGAGGGGGCTCAGAGCGAAGCCGTGGAGGGGTTCCAGCCGGGAGAGAGACGACCGGTGAGTGGACGTGACGGGTGGGTGAGCATTGGAGAAAAATGCTCTGTTCTTTTTCTGCCATGAAAAGGTTTGGGAATATTGAGGATGTTGCACTTTATTTTCAAAGCACGTTGTTGACTACAAAGTATGTGAACAGTTTACATGTATGAGCCAGTCGTCTTTAGCTAGTGATGTCAGGCACTTAAGAGGTTAAGTACCTATGCAGTGTTGGCATACCTGTAGAGCTATTCCACAGCCTCAAGAGGAACCCACCCACCATCTTGTAGGCTACTACCTGGATGGTCAACTCAGAGAGCATGTTAAGTCGTCTGATGTGGCTTTACACTGTGGCATTCTCTAACTGATTGAAAAATTAGCTTTACTATAGGATTTAGACGGAAGAGAAACACATTTACATTTATGGAATTTAGCAGACGCCTTTATCCAAAGTGACTTACAACAAATACAATTGTTTAAGTGAGTGAATCATAAGAAAAAAGTAATCTATGCCGGGACCAGGGGCTATTGGCAGTCACAATGCTAGAAGAATTTATTTATTTTCAGGAGAGAAACTTGCACAGGGGGGGTAGTGGGGATGAAGAGGTCTTTAGGAGGAGGAGCCTAAAGAGATGGGTCTTCAATCTACGGCGGAAGATAGGTAGTGACTCTGCAGTCTTGACAGCAGTGGGGTGTCAGGACAGTGAAAAGCCGTGACCGAATAGCGCATCTATATATTTATCCACCATGCAGTATGACGAGTCAATTCATGTTTACAATTGTGTGTTTTTCAGAGTATTGTAAAATTACAAGGGATGCTGAGGAGAGTCTCCCAAAGCCCCTTCCACAAACAGTACAGTAAGGTAAACACAGTTAATAAGCGTGCACACACACACACACACACACACACACACACATTCCTCTTTTCTCTTTATTCATCTCCCCCTTTCTTTCTCTCTTTCAGAATTTCCAGTCCACATCTGAATCCAATGAGTCCTCCATGAATGACTCCCATGCCAAGCAGGTTAGTCCTCAGTATAAGGCAACGTTTAACTTACTTGCAACGTTTAAACTATTGCTTTAAACTACTTTGAAATTGGAGGCATTTGCTTGCATTTCAGGGTACCCAAAAGTAATGGGACAGATTTATCAAATGTCCAAATGAAGCACTCATGTTTAGTATTTGGTGGACATTCCTTTGCATGCAATAACTACCTGAAGTCTGCAACCCATTGACCCCACCACACACTCAGTGTATTCTCTGGTGATGCACTGCCAGGCCTGTACTGCAGCCATCTTCAGTTGTTGTTTGTTTTGAGGACTTTTTGCCTAAAATCATCAGGAAATTAAATGTATGTTCAGTTGGATTTAAATCTGAAGATTGACTTGGCCAATCCAAACTTTCCTCTTGCAATCACTCTGGTCCATGATAATATTCATCTTATCTGTCCACAATACCTTCCAGACCTCTGCAGGCTTCCTCATTTGCAATTGCAGAGCTCACCAGTGCTTTTGTTTCTTTTTAATGACATTCCAAACTCTTGGTTTTGGCCAGCCTAAGGTTTTGGCTATGTTTCAGATTTTTCAGCCTTTAAAAGTATAAAACATGTTTTTTATTATTGGTGCAAGTTTGGGTAAACCGTCCCGTCATTTGAAAGCATTTTCCTTCAGTTTTGTTACTATCGAACGTGACCCTGTTGTAGAGTGATCATGTGAATGATTTCTTCAGATCTGATTGGATCTGATCATGTGTGAGAAGTGAACATGCTGGTGTATGACTGTGTAAAGGGACACTTCACCGATTTATGTGATCCTGCTCTCAGTCACCTGTGGTCAATCAATCAACACGTTTAATCTCTCTCTCTCTCTCTCTCTCTCTCTCTCTCTCTCTCTCTCTTTCTTTCTTTCTTTCGCTTTCTCATCCTCCTAGAATGATATGATCGATAGGAATCCATGGAATCCATTCCACTCGTCCCCTCAGGTAAAGCTTGAGGGGTGTTTGTGTGGTAGGAATCTAACGCATGACCAACCGTTCAACTCCTCCTTGTCTCTTTCTCACCCTTCTTTCACAGAATGGGATCAATGGAGGCTTATCTAAAGTGAATCCGTTCTATGCCTACTTCAAAGTAAGTTGTGTTGCTATTATATATATTTCTATTATATATATGCCATTTAGCTGACGCTTTTATCCAAAGCGACTTACATTGCAGTGAGTGCATACATTTCAGTATATATGGTCCCAGCGGGAACCAAACCCACAACCTAAGCGTTGTTAGAGCCATGCTCTACCAACTGAGCCACAGAGGACCACTATTATACTGCATGATTTGTATGGTTGTAGGAAAATTATCAAATGCTATATTATTGATTATTGTTATAGCTGATTATTGTGATGTTTTTTTTATTCTACTATGTGATAAATTCTGATAATGGTCCTTTGATCCACAGGACTCCAGCAGTACGACTGCTGACGAAAACGACAACAAGAGTCAGGATTCAGGGGCTCATGAAGATTTACACGACCAAAGTCTGGACTCCATCTTTGCTCCTCCACCGGAGTTCCAGAGCACGCCACTGGACCTTAAGCCCGACAGCCAGACTGGCGGCAACCTCCAAACCACACCGTCTGAACAGCAGATGGACATTTCCAAAACAGCGTCCTTCAAACAGACACAAAATCTTTTCCAAATTGCATCCCTCTCTCAAAAGGTACCTCCATCTGACACTCCGGATGCCGTGAGGACCACTCCCTTTCAGCCACAGGACCTCTTCGAAACACCGCCTTCAAAGACCACAGACCTATTCCAAGCCCCTCCCACTAAAGGAGATGAACTATTCCAAGCCCCTCCCACTAAAGGACATGACCTATTCCAAGACCCTCCCACTAAAGGACATGACCTATTCAAAGCCCCTCCCACAAAGAGAGAGGACCCATTCCAAGCCCCTCCTACTAAAGGAGATGACCTATTCAAAGCCCGTCCCACGAAGATAGAGGACCCATTCCAAGCCCCTCCTACTAAAGGAGATGACCTATTCAAAGCCCGTTCCACAAAGATAGAGGACCCATTCCAAGCCCCTCCTACTAAAGGAGATGGCCTATTCAAAGCCCGTCCCACAAAGATAGAGGACCCATTCCAAGCCCCTCCTACTAAAGGAGATGGCCTATTCAAAGCCCCTCCCACTAAAGGAGACGACCTATTCCAAGCTTCATCCACTAAGGGAGAAGATCTTTTCCAAGCCTCGACCTCCAATACAAACCTATTCCAACCCACTTTCTCTAAGGGACAGGACCTGTTTCAAGCTACTCCCTTTGAGTCTAAAGACCTTTTCCAAACTCCCTCCAACGTTACCACAGACATCTTTCAAAGCTTCCCCCCCAAGGAACAGGACACTTTCCAGTCTTCTCCCGCTAACAAGAGCTATGACATATTTCAGACCTCCCCTCCAAGCATGTCCGACATCTTCTCATCTTCATCGTTTGAGAGGACTCCTGACTTCTTCAAGGACAAGCCTTCAAACTCACAGCATTCCATCCATCGGACCCCGTCAGATGATAATGTCCTGACTACCCCTTATGGAACCAAACATAATGTGCTCCCGTCCACCCCCTCCAGCCTAAAACATGGTACGCCCCAGGCCAGAGCCATGTCCCCTACACCTAAACCCTCTGGATTGACACAGGTAATTCACAAGCCTCTATCCTCTGAAGAAGCTCCTCTAAAACTGTAGATGATATCACTTGAGTACTATGTGACCAACCTCTGTCTAATTGTCAATGTTGACATGTCTCAGGTGAAAAGCTCCAGCAGTCCTCCCAGACCAGCACCTCGGACTAAACCACCCATGCTTCCAAATAAGGTATGAATGCGAAAGCCAATGTCAGATTAGATACAGGTTTCATCTCTGTCTCTACCTATTGTGAAATATGTAATATTTGTTATGTCTGTCAGCCTATTCAGTTTCTCTTGTGTTTCTGTAGCCTGAGCGGTGGACTCCTAAACCAGCTTCTCGCACCAAGCAGACCGTTCAGGTAAGTCTACTATATATGCTAGCCAGTACAGGTCATATACAAAACATTCACCTGAATGACTCACCTCACACTCACCATACACCATTACTAGTATGTTTAGTAATGCATAGGAGTGGCAGCTGGCTAGGTAACCAGCAATCAGTAGGTCACAGGTTCGATCCCCACCCCAGGAGGGAGCCACAGGTGAGCTGGTTGACCGGAGGGTTGCTGGCATCATATCTAAGGTGCCTACCACTGTCGTTGTGCCCTTGAGCAAGGCACTTAACCCTTAACTGCTACAGGGGCACTGAAGATGGCTGACCCTGTGTTGTCTCAGAGGGGGGGGGGGGGGTATGCATGTGTTGTATCAGAGGGGGGGGGTATGCATGTGTTGTCTCGGGGGGGGGGGGGGGGGGGGGGGTGTGCGCAAAAAATACCACATTCCAACAATTGATTGGAATTGACTGCATGGCCAATAAAACCGTGTTTGTTGTGTTGTATTCCTCCTCACAACATTGACTCATTATAATGACACATTCACTGTACAGAGGTTAAAGTGTAGACAGGTATAGGTATGGGTGTAGACTTCCTTGTTGATTTAAGCAGTGTTGTATGCAGTGCTCTCTTCATGTTGATGTGTTGATTCAGTGATGAATTGTTGTTTTACAGGACCATAAATCAGAGGAAGTTGAAGACGACTCTGTCTTTGAGAACGTTCTGCTTATTGGCCAGGTCAGTGACTACGTTTAAAAGGCTGTGCTTTGTGAGACACTGCTTTTCACTGTAGTGTGTGTGTGTGTGTGTGCGTGCGTGTGTGTGTGTGTGTAGATGCCTTCATGCGACTATTGTATAAACAAAAACTTGAATTTTCCATTGATTGATCACAATTGGTCAGCATTATTTGTGGTAGGGATAGATCACCAAGCTGTGCTCACGTACTATAGTGTACAACAAATAGAATAGAATTTAGATTCTGATAAGTGATAAGATTCCTATCTGAAGAGGAAGAGGTGACGATTATCCCAACAATGTTTGATTGTTTTAAATGCTATTTGTGGTGAACTGTGTTTCTGTATGAACTCTTCCTGAACAGGAGAGGTGTGTGGAGGATTGGCCTGAGGACAGTCCTGAGATTCATCCTGACTGGAAACCTGTAAGAACACATGTTTGTCTGTATTATGTTCGTTGTTTGCGGTTCTCAGGGTGTAAAGTGACATTCTCCTTCGCCGACTGTAGTACTGTCCTGTATTCTCTATTGTCTATTAATGGGCATTGGCTGAGCCGTAGTATTATACTAGAATGTTTTATTCATGAATTATCTTTCCCCTTGTTAGTCTGGCAGGCTGAGGCTTCGGAGGGAGTCCATTAAGGTAAAGTCGTCACGTTGAAGCACAGCTACACAGTATGTTTTAGTCTGAATTAGTTCTATAGTGGCGCTAATAGGTTCTCGTTCTCTCTCTGTCTCTCTCTCTGTCTCTCTCTGTCTCTCTCTCTCTCTCTGTGTCTCTCTCTCTCTCTCTGTCTCTGTCTCTCTCTCTCTCTCTCTGTCTCTGTCTCTCTCTGTCTCTGTCTCTCTCTCTCTCTCTGTCTCTGTCTCTCTCTGTCTCTGTCTCTCTCTGTCTTTGTCTCTCTGTATCTCTGTCTCTCTCTCTCTCTGTCTCTCTCTCTGTCTCTCTCTGTATCTCTGTCTCTCTCTGTCTCTGTCTCTCTCTGTCTTTGTCTCTCTGTATCTCTGTCTCTCTCTCTCTCTCTCTCTCTCTGTCTCTCTCTGTCTCTCTCTGTCTCTGTCTCTCTCTGTCTCTGTCTCTCTCTGTCTTTGTCTCTCTGTATCTCTGTCTCTCTCTCTCTCTGTCTCTCTCTCTCTGTCTCTCTCTGTCTCTGTCTCTCTCTGTCTTTGTCTCTCTGTATCTCTGTCTCTCTCTGTCTCTGTCTCTCTCTGTCTTTGTCTCTCTGTATCTCTGTCTCTCTCTCTGTCTCTCTCTGTCTCTCTCTCTGTCTCTCTCTCTGTCTCTGTCTCTCTGTCTCTCTCTCTCTCTCTCTCTCTCTCTCTCTCTCAGGTGGCCAGGGTCGCTGATGGTGGAAGTGGCGAAGAGGAGCTGGAGGATAATGGCTCTGGGAAACAGAGCAAACCTGTACGTCTTCCCCTCTCTCTGGAGACAATCCTCATTCTATAAATCTCTCTTTCTTTTCTTTTTCTTTTTTTTTTTTAAATTGGGCATTTCTACTTTATTGGGATAGAGACAGTAGAGATTGACAGGAAGGATGGGTGAGAGAGAGGAGGGATGACATGCAAGATGTGTCAAGGGTCGGAATCGAACCAGGAACCTTGCGATTATGTGGTATGCGCATTAGTGTGCTACGCCACTAAGCGCCCCTAAACCTCTCTTTCTGATATGTTTCTTTATCGACATTCATATTTTTCTTTAAACATATTTCAGAAAAAGGGGAGGATCTTCAAGTTTATTTCCAGAAGAGGATCAAAGGTAAATCAAAACAGTGAGAATTCTGTTGAAACTGTGTATTGTATTCACATTCTGTTGGACGTCTTTACAAACAACGTTTGAACTGTAGGATAAATTTGCCGACAACTTGAAGGACGGTGACGGTAGCACACTGCGACGAGGGTCAAAGGTGAAGACCGACAACTTTTAGTTTTTTTTAAAAAACACCTGATGAAGTCAGGTCAAGTCTCATGTTGATGTTGTGTATGTTTTCAAATGTCTCTGTTGCTGTTTTGTCCAGGAGAAATTCCATGAATCAAAGGATGCAGGAAGTAACTCTCTCCGAAGAAGGTCAAAGGTGAGTTTGTTGTGTTTTTGGGTCAATGTTTGACAAAGGTTAGTCAGAATGATATACCGGTATGAACACGCATGTACATACACTACATAGTGTCTTTGTGCTGATATAGTATTGATGTTAACGTATTCTCCAGGAAGGCTTTCTGGATGATGACTACCCTCAGAAAGGAGCAGATCTCTTTTCTGCAGTAGAGAATGAAGATCAGGAGCAGAATGAAATCGAGAACGGAAAACCGAAGAGACCATTCAAATTCAAAATGTCACTTGTGCATCGCAGAGGATCTAAGGTGAGAGAGGGAGAGAGAGGGGACGGATGCACATACGTATGCGTCAGTGGTTAGTGATTATGATACAACAACCTATTATGACACAACAACCTATTATGATACAACAACCTATTATGACACGATGACCTATTATGACACAATGACGTGTGCTCTTGTCTATCCCCAGGGGAAATTCTCATCTGAAAGTCTTGAAAAAGCTTCAGACCACCAATCACCCAGACGTAGGTCTAAGGTGTGTTGGCACATTTGTGTTTTCAGTCTGTAATGGGTCTTTGTGTCTGTTTATAGGTGTGTCTATGTGAAAACAAGTCTAAAAGAGAGCAGTCTATTGTTGGACACTATCGGTGTAGCTGAATTCATCTCTCTGCTCAGTCAGTGTAGATTATGTAGTGTCTATCTATGTGTGTCAGGGGAGGCTGGTGGAGGTAGAAATCAGAGGACAAGCTCATGGTAATGCATGTAATGATGAATGGTATCAAACGCATGTTACCATTCTTCATTCCATTCCATATATTACAATGAGCCCGTCCTCTGATTTCTACCTCCACCAGCCTCCCCTGGTGTGTATAAACACAGGTCTAGAGAACGAGGTCTATTGGTGGACAGAATCAGTGTTGATGTGTTCCTGTGGTGGTGTCTCTCCAGGAGGGTTTTCTAGATGATGACTTTCCTCAGAAGGGGGCAGATCTCTTCTCTGCAGGAATGGTTGAAGATAATGAACAGGATGGAATAGAGGACTGCAAACCGGTATGTTTGTTTTTCCAGGTTTATTTCCTTCTGTTTTACTCCTTTATTTCCTCCTGTTCTACTCCTTTACTCCCCCTGTTCTACTCCTTTATTTCCTTCTCTGAAGCCAGTGATGATCTAGACTCTCATTTCTCAACAGAAGAAACCCCTCAAACTCCGGGTCTCACAGATATTACATAGAGGATCTAAGGTAGGCCTAATATTGGACATAGGTGTGTCAGATAAATATAACATCTATATTTGCAGTGTTAAACACTGATTTAGGTGATAAAGATCATTCATTTTAAAGTGACATAAAGGTTAACATGATAGCATTTTAAAGTGACATAAAGGTTAACATGATAGGCTTCAGTAATGATTCCACACTATGTCATTGCAACTGCAAGTCTTGTATAACCGTTGTGTCTACATTGCTGTTTTACTCAGGATAAACTTACAGATGAAATGAGAAATGTGAATGGACACTCACCTCAAGGGTTAAAGGTACTCTTCACTGTATCTCATTTGCACTACTCTTCTGTGTGTCCACATGTTCAGCTTGATACAGTGAAGCTGAGAAGGAAATCTGCCTGCTGATGAGAAGGCTTTTTAAAAACACGTCAATAAACAGATGTTTCCGATGTATTCAGTTGCCATTGCCAAGAGTAGCTGAATTAATCTCTCTGTTTAGTCTAAGACGGTACATGCTAACTGTCGTCGTATCCTAGGACGACTGCGGTCATGAAGAAGTGACCGGTCCAAATGGCCACACAGCACGCCGATGGTCAGAGGTACATGCCTGCTATTTCTATAATGTGTCGGGTGTTTTAGAGGTAACGTGTGGTGTGTTTCCTTCAGTTTCTGTAAGAACATTGTTTCTGTCACGACCTTGTAAGACATTGATTTTGTCACGTAGAAACTAAAAAACATTTTATTGTGATGTGTTGTGTTCGAAAAAAATTGTTCGAATGCAGATTGCTGTGTAATGGTATTTTTTATGTTTCTTGATGTAAAAGGTCACAAGTTTGAATGAAAACCCTGAGAAGGAAGATGAGCACGATGGCCATGGTGATGGTGACCATGGTGATGGTGACCATGGATTTGTAAGTGTTTCGTGTTTACAGGTTTAGTCTTTCAAAAGAGTAAAGCACCACTCAGTAATTTTTTTACATTTATGTAGGTTTGTAGTTTACATTTACATTTATGTAGGTTTGTAGTTTACATTTACATTTACATTTATGGCATTTAGCAGACGCCTTTATCCAAAGCGACTTACAACAAATACGTTTGTCTAAGTAAGTGAATCATCTATCCATCAGTCATCATAAGATGAAGTAATCTATGCTCAGACCAGGTGCCATTGGCAGTCACGATGCTAGAAGGAAGGAAGATAATAGATAATAGATATGTCTTTCAACTGGTGTAATACATTCCAGAGTTATCACACAACACTTACATTTTCACTTGTTCTTGTTTTTCTCTGAACAGAAAAGAACAACGAGGGTCAAGATTAAGTTTGTGCCTCAAAGAGGATATGCGATCACCTTAGAAAAAGTAAGAGGGGCAAATTGTATTTCGTTCTGTAATTTCATGTCTTTTGTTGAAGAACGAGACTGACTGTTGTCTTGTAGGGTTCCCAAGATGAACCTATGGGTGCTCACGGGTATTCACCTCGCAGAGGCTCAAAGGTATATATTTCTGTATGATCTATTCTACATTATCTATCTATGTTTTTCTGTTTTTTGTTTGTTTGTTTGTCTGTGGACACCTCTGCATGTATGTCTTCACGATAGTAATACTGTCTTCCTTAGGATAAACCTCAAGATGAACTGAAAGGTGCTTGTGGTTATACACCTCGTAAGCAGTCCAAGGTAGTGTGAGTTTGTATGCTAGTACTGTGTGTAAAGCACTCTGTATATTCCTGGTTTAACACTTGCTTATTGTTTCTCAGGATGACCTTTTTGATAATATGGAAGAGGCAAAGGGCTACACCCCTCACCCACGCACAAAGGTACTGTGTGTGTGTGTGTGTGTGTGTGTGTGTGTGTGTGTGTGTGTGTGTGTGTGTGTGTGTGTGTGTGTGTGTGTGTGTGTGTGTGTGTGTGTATGTCAAGTCTGTAGCCTACTGTGCTGCACAATGAAAATCTACAGTATTTGAAATTCATGGTTGATTTGGATGTGTTTCTTCAGGGCTTTTTAGATGATGACTTTCCTCAGAAGGGAGCAGATCTTTTCTCAGCAGGAGAGGTTGAAGATGATGAACAGAACGGGATGGAAGACCGCAAACCGGTATTCCTCTCTTCTTTTTACATCCCTCTCTCTGCCCCCTTCGCTGTCTGTATTTCATTCAACCTAATGACATGCCACACTTACCTTCTCCTCAACAGAAGAAACCATTGAAATTACCACATTTGAATCATCAAAGATCTAAGGTAATTTGCTGTCTGTTTTTGTGTGGTTTTGCAGTTTGTTTGTGTTTTTTTTCTCAAAACCCAAAATGTGGAAGCGATTGTGTGTTAGTGTGTTATCTTTTATTATTGTGTGTTAGTGTGTTATCTTTTATTATTGTGTGTTAGTGTGTTATCTTTTATTATTGTGTTATCTTTTATTATTGTGTGTTAGTGTGTTATCTTTTATTATTGTGTGTTAGTGTGTTATCTTTTATTATTGTGTGTTAGTGTGTTATCTTTTATCCTTGCAGAGTCCTGAGGAGAGGCCACCTGCAGGCGCACGGCCCTACTCACCACGAAGACCATCTGAGGTTTGAGCTCTCATGACTGTGTGACCATGTATTTGTGCTGTATTTACACTGTGTGGTCCTCAGTGGCTCAGTCGGTAGAGCATGGCGTTAACAACGCTAAGGTTATGGGTTTGATTCCCGTTGGGACCATATATACTGAAAAATGTATGCACTCACTGCAATGTAAGTCGCTTTGGATAAAAGCGTCAGCTAAATGGCATATATTATTGCGTAATCTCGAATACATTTATTGTGTACAAAGAACAAATATGGTGACACCATCTATCTGTAAACTGGGTATTTTAGTAGTTGAGTTTCATATTTCTGTTGTCTGATCCAGGGGGATTTCTTGGAGGATGTCTATCCCCAGAAGGGGGCTGATCTATTCCATGCTGGGGATCTTGAAGATGAAGGCCAGAATGGGATAGAGGACTGCAAACCGGTATTTCTCTCCTTGTTTTCTCCTGTAGATTATCACCTTCTCTCCATCAACTTTTGTAACCATCTGAATACTGATATGAATATCCCTCTTTCCTCAACAGAAGAAACCATCGAAATTTAAGGCCCCTCTTGTGAACCGATGGAAATCCAAGACAACACAGGAAACAGTCCTACATGAAAGTACACCGATTGGTTCGGCCCGCTACACACCTCAACGAGAATCTGATGTGAGTGCATCTTTTGAAGTTCATATTTTGAGGTTGTGTGTGTGTGTGCGTGTGTGCACACTTGTGTGTGTGAGAGTGTGTGTGTGTGTGCGTGCGCATGCGTGTGTGTGTGTGTGCGCATGCGCGTGTGTGTGTGTGTGTGTGTGTGCGCATGCGTACAGTACATCATCAGTTTGTTACAGCACATACAAAGCTGTGTGTGTGTTGACATTTTCGTGTGGTGTGTTTCTCCAGGACGACTATCCTCAGAAAAGGTCAGATCTCTTCTCTCCAGGAGACTATGAAGATGATGAACAGAACGAAATGGAGGAGTGCAAAGCGGTATATCTCTCCTTTTTATATCCCTCTTTTCAGTGTGCTTTTCTCAGTCACCTCAACCAGTGTTAATCTAAGTATCTCTCGCCTCAACAGAAAAAGCCATCCAAATTTAAATCCCAACTGAAGCGTCACAGAGGAACGAAGGTGTGTATGAGTGTGTGAGTGAGTGAGTGTGTGTGTGTGTAATCTTGTGTGTAATCTGCATCATTTGTTCGAGAAACTAGCAAAATGTGACACAACACAACATATTCTCTGAAGTTTGTTTAGTTAGTTTCTGTTTCTCTTCCTCCCAGAGTAAAGAAATGACTGAGTATCCACCAGGAGCCACGTCTAGTGACTACTACATGTCCGAGGCAGCAGAGGTACTCATGGTTTACACCCAGCAGCCTAATACACACACACACTGTATTACTCACACCAGGAGTAATACACATACCATTGACTACTCAAATGACCTGCCAAGAGCAGCAGATAAACTCATTAAATGACTAACACTACCAGCCCCACCCAACATGCCACACATATGTGGTGGCTCACTTCAGGGGTGGGGGTTTGGACCGACCGAATTGGACTGAACTCCAGTCTATTGTTTTTGTGGTCATTACTAACGATGGCCCAGAAAAAGGATGGGTTCAGTTTCAGTACATGAGTAAACAGTGTTGTTGTTGTTGTTGTTGTTGTTGTTGTTTCTATTTGTAACTGTTGGTATGGGACTGGCTTTGTTATCTGTCATCTATGAAACATTCCACTGTGGTGAGGGCATTTAAGTTGTTCCCATACAAGATACATTCCATAGACATGTGACAGGACCAGTTCTGCTACATTAGATTGATGTTAGGCAGCCATTGAAGCACTATGAGAGAGAGAGAGAGAGTGAGTGAGTTGACATGCTGGGCCCAGTATTTCTAGAATGAAGATCAGAATGACCCAGAGATCTAGGGTCAGATCTATGCGATACTATTAATAGTATCATAGGGGAAATCAGCCAGGTCAATCTGATCCTGGATAGCAAAGATCGTGGTTGTTATGACAGGAGATGAAGATGATCACTTAGTTGTAAGCTTAAGTATAGTAATGTACGCACAACAAAATAATTCAACTTATTCAAAAATATTTCTCACTCCTCTCCACCTCCACTCCCTTACCTATAATCTCTCTCTCACCCACTCTGTCTCTCTCACTATCACTCTCCCACCCCCCCCCCCCGTCTCTCCTTCTCCCTCTTCTCCACTCTCTCTCTCAGGCGGAGTGGTTATCTGCTCAGATGGATGAGCGACTTGCAGGTGTTATGGAGGGGGAGGAGAAAGAGGAAGGGGTCAGTCTCTTTGATGTCACAATGTCACACACCGTAGCACAATATCCTGCACCATTCTGGCCTGTTTGTACTGGTGATCATTGTTGAAAGAATTGTGTAATTATAAATAAACGTGTCCAGGAATGAAGGTTATTCTCTCATCTCACAGGACACTGACAGTCTGATGGAGTGGTGGAACACAGTGGAACGTGAGTCAGATGTGTATACACACACACACACACACACACACACATGCCCATCTAGATGACAAGACAGACAGACACACACACACACACACAGAGCGCGCGCACACACACACACACACAGACACAGCGCATGTATTTATAGTGTGATTATTGTCTTGTCTCTCAGAATGGGATGAGCTGCCCTCAGATGATGAAGACAAGACCATAAAGAAAGATGAGACTAGGTAATATCATTGATAATAATATGCAGTCTGCTATATCCACTCTTAAATCAAATTAAGTATTTTCTTTCCTTCTCTTTCCTTCCATATTTTGCTCCCTCTCTATCTCCCTCCTTCAACCTCTCCCTCCCTCCATCTCCTCTCCCTCCTTTATCCTCTCCCTCTCTCCCTCCTTCAACCTCTCCCTCCCTCCATCTCTTCTCCCTCTATCAACCTCTCCCTCCCTCCTTCAACCTCTCCGTCCTTCCGTCTCCCCCTCCCTCTCTCTCCTCTCCTCCTTTAACTTCTCCTTCTCTCCCTCCTTCAACCTCTCCCTCCCTCCATCTCTTCTCCCTCCTTTAACCTCTCCCTCTCTCCCTCCACCTCCTCTCCCTCCTTTAACCTCTCCCTTTCTCCCTCCTTCCGTCTCCTCCTCCCTCTCTCTCAGGTCATTCACCCAGCTGGCTGAGAAGGTGCACCTGGGCCTGCGTGTCTTCAACAAGATGTTCACGGAGCGGGCCGAGGTGCTGTGGCAGTACGTCATCACCCTCCACGCCATCGCAGACGACATCAGCAACTTCCACAAGAAGGCCAAGATCGCCAACATCACCGGCGGCACAACCACAGCCGTCGGGGGCGTGGCAGCCATTGCCGGCGTTGCCCTGGCACCCTTCACCTTCGGCGCCTCGCTCATCATCACCGCCGTGGGTGTCGGCGTGGCGACGGCAGGCGGCATCACCTCGGCATCGGCGGCCATCTCGGACAACGTCAACAGCATGCATGACCGTAAGAAGATGGAGGTGGTGCTGGAGGACTATGAGGCTCGATTGGAGGACGTGGCAAAGGTCCTGAGGTTTGTCCTCCAGGGCCTGTGGAGGCTGAGGGGACATCCTTTCCTCCGGGCCGGGACACAGCACTACTCTGGGGACTGGGAGGTGAGGAGGGCTGTGCATATGATCAGCCTGGTGGACAGGCCTGCAGGCCGGGCTGGGGAGGTGACGGAGGGGGCCGTGATGGCCCTCAGAGGCCTCTTCAAGGGCATGGATAACTACTTTGCCAAGGACTCCCGCGAGCTGAAGAAGGGGTGTAAGAAGGAGGTGGTGTCTAAAATCAGGCAGGTGGCTCAGATGCTGCATGAGGGGCTAGTGGAGCTCAATGCTATCAGGGAGGAGCTGCAGGATGCTAACGGAAACATATGAACGACAACTCCCTCAATGCCACATGCATGAGATGTGTAATGTGGTACGCTATCCCCCTGTTCTGGACAAACTGGGGAATGGTTTCTTAAGTCATTATAGTGATGCCCATGCAGACACAAACCTGTAAGGACATTCCAAAGTCAAAGTTGATTGTGTATTGTTCCCCTTCATGATAAGGAACTTGGCAACTAGTCAAGGACAAGGCAAGACAAAGTTGTCAGACACTATTTCTTTCTGGCCAAAGATGTATGTATAGAGCAAGTAGGTCCTCTGTGGCTCAGTTGGTAGAGCATGGCGCTAACAACGCTTAGGTTGTGGGTTTGATTCCCACTGGGACCATATATACTGAAATGTATGCTCTCACTGCAATGTAAGTCGCTTTGGATAAAAGTGTCAGCTAAATGGCGTATATTAAGTAGGGGCCTATACCTTATACATTTATAAAGGCATATACTGTGATGATACTATGTGGTAAAGTATGGTTTTGATCACAAGTATCTGTTTTTGCTGATTTATATACAAGTATATGTTTACAGATATATATGATTATATACAAGTGTATGTTTTTGCTGATTATAGAGGTATATGTTTACAGCCTTGTGTACATTCTTGCGCATTCCTTAGTGGAGGTCTCTTTGTTTGCTAAAGTCACCTGACAACTCATGACTCATTACTTTCCTCTCACCATTTTCTTACCAAGGTGTGTGTGTGTGTGTGTGTGTGTGTGTGTGTGTGTGTGTGTGTGTGTGTGTGTGTGCTAGATCCACCTGATCTCTTTTGTTTATATTTTATTTATTTTCAAGTCTTTTGATGCAATATGTCCTGAAAAGCAGAATGTTTTAATGTTTAATGTTACAAATGATTTGTGCAATAATTTGTAATAATATATGTAGGCCTACCACACTAATATGTATTGTGATTAAAGATTTATATTATTTTGAAAGGATGGTGTAAAAACTATTATTCACTATTATCGTGTGTGAGAGAGAGAGAAAGAAGCTGGGATATTTCCTATTATCACGTGCGCTAACCACACCCAGTTTCAGTGCTCCTAGTGTGAACTCAGCGAAAAGGATGCGTGTTTCAGGACTCCAACTTTACTCAACTCAGAAATAGGGCTTTGATTGTGTAGACGTGGGTCTCGAGAGTGTAGTGCATTGTTCACCTTTGTGGAGCCTTGAAATCAGAGCAGAAAAAGTTGCCCGCTGTCAAGTGTTCGCAAGTTCTGCTTATGTGACAGTCAGATTCTAGTCGTAAAAACCAATTTGACAACCCGTACCTTATTACAACACGACATAGACAACAAGCAGGGGAAAACAGAAGTTTTGTTACTTGTTGTCTATGTCGTATCGTAAATACATAAGAATAAGAGCTTGTAGACCTACATCGATCCTACTACATTGAGGTATGCGCTAATCACGTGTTATAATGAGTCTATGGTTGTACCGCTCTGGTGATTCGCTATACTATTCTGCATTCCGTAGTAGTCATTCTGTGTGTCGGATTGTGGGACGTTGCCGAGAAAGGTGACCTGTCAGGAAACGAATCAAACACGTCAGACTACTCTAGGTAATAATCACCGAGAAAACAAGTAGTTTGACACGAATACCTTTTTGATGTGGCAGCAGAGAAAGCGAATGGGAGACCAACAAAAAGCCTATATTAATTTTTGCACATGACATTGATCAATAAAGGTCAAATGTTTTGCATCCCTTCAAGCCTGTCCTCAGGTTTTCTATCTCTCTGAAATAATAAAGTTGATAGCACTTTGCAACAACCATAAGAGTGGTAACATTCTAATATATTGCTCCCTTATTCCTCCATCGCCCATTGATATGATAATGATTGTCCCCTACTCTACCTCAATTGTCTGTCACACACACACACTCACTCATTCACTCACTCACTCTCACACTCACACACACACTCACTCATTCACTCACTCACTCTCACACACACACACACACTCACTCACACTCACTCACTCACACACACTCACTCACTCACACACACATACACACACTCACTCACTCACTCACTCACTCACTCACTCACTCACTCACTCTCTCACACACACACACACACACTCACTCACTCACTCTCACACACACACACACACTCACTCACTCACTCACTCACTCACTCACTCACTCACTCACTCCAAATCACACATTGCTATTATCTCAAACACAGCTCACATCTCTCTACCACCTTTCAAGTAATTGATTAATAAACAGATTCACTTTCAAAGGAGAATAACAACACCAACAACAACAGTAGTGAGCTTCCAAAAACCAAAGTAAGTGGATTCTTTGTCAGTTAAAAACATTCTTTATTCTCACATTCTGGTTGGATTTTCTAATGATGAGCTGTGTTTGTGTCTCCCACAGAAGACTTTAGCTGACGCTTTTATCCAAAGTGACTTACATTGCAGTGAGTGCATACATTTCAGTATATATGGTCCCAGCAGGAATCAAACCCACAACATAAGCGTTGTTAGCATCATGCTCTACCAACTGAGCCACGGAGGACTATTTTGTCCCCATTGTTGTTGTTTGTTTATTTCAGGTGAAAAAGGAGGATCCTCCCACAGACCCAGTGGATCACCAAGCAACAGAAGGGTTTTCTGAAGGAAAGCAAGTGTTTGTTGTTTTCACATTTTAAATGTATGAAGAGTGCCCTGGTCCTCCTTCCTTTTTCGATGGACCAATGAACCCTTTTTACCAAAGAGCACCTTCAGTCTAACAAAACACACCAGTATATCCCAGCAGCACTTCCCTTCTATCTTTTTCTAGTGCAGACATGTACTTCCTCTCTGCCTCCGTCTTCCTGTCTTTTCCTTTCTATCGTGTGTGTCACATGACTCTACTCAGGATGCTGCTGCAGGGTCACCTGAGGGTACTGACAATCAACCCACAGTACAGGTCTGGAGACCCTCTGTGTGTGTGTGTGTGTGTGTGTGTGTGTGTGTGTGTGTGTGTGTGTGTGTGTGTGTGTGTGTGTGTGTGTGTGTGTGTGCGTGCGTGTGCGTGTGCGTGTGCGTGTGTGTGTTTGGGTGTTATCTCACTGTATTTGTGCTCCAGGAGGGCTCAGTGGAGATCCAACCACTGGAGATGGCTTCAGTGCCTGTACCTAGTGAGGGAAACCCTCTGGAGAGTGAGGATGTATGTATGAGAGGCCGTGCTTATCGTGAATAAAGTCGCTGCTAAGGGCAGTGTTGTTAGGCCTGACTCGAAGCTTTTATACAAAAGTTACAAAACAAAACAGAGAATTGTGACAGAAAATTAATTTTGTGATCGACTGTGGTAGTTTCTACCCTGCACTCTGAAATATAGTTCTCAGAACGACCACAGTTGTCAAGGTAACGTGATAAACAAATCTTCGTAATTTGGGTGTTTGCGCAGGGATATTACTGTGTATGGTAAACAATGTAAGGCAAACAGTAAAATGCGTCAGCTGTTACTTTATCGGGGAATAAAGCATGCCTTTGAACGCCTTTCAGCCAATCACATTGCTTGTTTTGATCACTGTACAGTAGGCCGAAGTTTAGAATTTGGCCACTGGTGTGACGATGTTGCAGGAGTACAGTGACGGTACAGTGAGTTTTATTTCAGGTCATTCACCTCAGCAAAACAACCACCAGGTGGCATCGTTGAGCATGATGGACATGTTTACAAACATCGCAAGAGTATCTGATAAGGCGAACCATTCTCCATTCTCTTTTGTGGGGACTCTGTACTCAAGGGAGTCTATTTAACTTCATAGGGCCTCTACGTAATCTCAGAGGGCATCTGTAACTTGTAAGGAACCTCTAAAGGAAAGGCTGATTATGCTCTGTCAATGACAGTAGCCCACATCAAACTGTTGGAGCAGCCAGGTTTAAGTGAGCGGGACCATGCATAATAGCTGCTCTATGTGCCCTATGCAGTCCAGATGGGGCACTTTGAACTGTTGGGCCACAGTGAACACTTTGTTTGACACCCTCATGGTTGAACCTCACTTGTGTTAGATTCTAGAAGTGTTGCTGAGTAGATTGGTCCTACAAATGAAGTTTAGCCTTGGGACTATATGTGCCCAATGCAGTCCGGCAGTCATTCACCAGGGTAATTAGGATATTAGCAGAATTACAAACCCTTAACAACACAATATATTGTTTGTTTCCAGATATAAGTGAAATATAATTTGTGGTTAATTTTTCCATATTTACTATTTCTAAATGCTTAAACAAGTTTAACGTCCATCCTCATTTACATACATCCAAGGTAGGTGGGCGGAGTTCCACTGTTGTCGTTCATGGAATACAGATGCGTAATCAGCCTTATAAGGAGATAGTTTGAGGGTAAAGTATGGTTGTTGCTTATTCTGTTATTGATAGACATGACCACAATTGTTCTCCTTTTCCCCCCACTGACTTTGAATGGAAGAATAGCAAACCTCTGATTTCCTGATTAATATTTGAGAAATTCCACAGTGAATGTGTCTCATTTACTTTTTGCAATAGAGGATGGTGTATAGTTTGATGTAGTCAAGGTTTGAGGACTGTCATTTTCATAATTTCCTTTAGAAGTTGGAAAACGCCTATATAACGGGTAATCCTAAAGGCCATGAATGGAAGCATACTAGACCTGCCTGTACATTCTCAACCCTCAATACTCCAAGCCTCTTCTTGGAGTATGCCATCTTAGCTGTGTCTCTGATATATTATTTTAAAAAACAGACCTCTAGCCCTATCCAAACTCCCAAACCAGCCAGAGAGCGATTGTGCACGGTCTCTCAATGGGAGACGAAAAATGCTCACTTTAATGTGGGCCTCCTTTATTAACACAGCATAATCAGCCTGATGAGGAGGCAGTTTAAGAGTAGAGTCATGGTTGTTCCTTGTTCAGACAGTGAATATGAGTCTCGTTGACTTTTTACAATAGAGGATGTAAGCACTGCTTACATTTGCACTGTTTTATTATTATTGTTGCTTTTTATTATCACATGCTGCCTTAAATTTTGTTATCTTGTACATTTTGTTTAGTATATATTGTATATTTTTTAGTATTGTACATTTTACATTGGTTGGCATTCTGCGGACAGCAAAGCAAGAATTTCATTGTATAGGGAAACATGTTTTCTACTGTGCATATGATAATAAACACTTTGAATCTTGAATCTGAATCTTGAAAATGGTGTATAGTTTGATGTAGTGAAGGTGTGTATTTTCATAGTTTTCATGATTTCCTCTAGAAGTTGGAAAACTCCTATAGAACTGGTAATCCTGAAGGGCATGAATGGAAGCACACTAGACCTGCCTGTACATTCTCAACCCTAAATGCTACAAGCCTCATCAAACAAGTTATTTTACTGTATCTGTAAATATGCTCACAACCCGAATTTGGCTACATGGAGTCATACATAGATTTTTTCAGTATAGATATGGTCCCAGTAGGATTCAAACCCACAACCTAAGCATTGTTAGCACCATGCTCTACCAAGTGAGCCACAGAGGGCCACAATACTAACAGACCATACTGTGGCCATATTCACGTGTGGGCTTGTTAACAACAATACCACCAGACTATACTGTGTAGGCCTGTTCACAACAATACTACCTGACTATACTGTGTAGGCCTGTTCACAACAATACTACCTGACTATACTGTGTAGGCCTATTCACAACAATACTACCAGACTATACTGTGTAGGCCTATTCACAACAATACTACCAGACTATACTGTGTAGGCCTATTCACAGCAATACTACCAGACTGTAAGCCGATTAACAACAATACTACCAGACTATACTGTGTTGACCTATTCACAACAATACTACCAGACTATACTGTGTAGACCTGTTAACAACAATACTACCAGACTATACTGTGGCCATATTCACAACAATACTACCAGACTATACTGGGTAGGCCTGTTAACAACAATACTACCTGACTATACTGTGGCCATATTCACAACAATACTACCAGACTATACTGTGTAGGCCTATTCACAGCAATACTACCAGACTGTAAGCCGATTAACAACAATACTACCAGACTATACTGTGTAGGCCTATTCACAACAATACTACCAGACTATACTGTGTGGGCCTGTTAACAACAATACTACCAGACTATACTGTGTGGGCCTGTTAACAACAATACTACCAGACTATACTGTGTGGGCCTGTTAACAACAATACTACCAGACTATACTGTGTAGTCCTGTTAACAACAATACTACCAGACTGTAAGCCGATTAACAACAATACTACCAGACTATACTGTGTAGGCCTATTCACAACAATACTACCAGACTATACTGTGTAGTCCTGTTAACAACAATACTACCAGACTATACTGTGTTGGCCTATTCACAACAATACTACCAGACTATACTGTGTGGGCCTGTTAACAACAATACTCTCTGAACCCTGGCATATTCAGGTGCATCTTTGAGACAATGTGTGAGGGAGATTCTAGACTCCAAAGACATTATGATGAGCAGCCCGTATTTAAGAGTACATCCGCAATTTGCAAAAAAACAACTACACTGTTGAACAGCCAGCTTGTTGATCAGCTACACTGTTGATCAGCTACACTGTTGCCCGAGGTGGCTTGTTTATTGTTTAGATGTCTGCTGCATCTTTCCTATTGGTTTCCCGCGGGGCCTGCTGCCTGCAACTTGGACTGGCAAAAGTAGTCACATAGCACGTGGTCATAGCTAAACAGAAAGCTAACATGTTGGAAATAGAAGCTGCATGATTGCGCCCACGAGAAAGAGTTCAATATTTTGTAATCTTCATCTTAAAATATATTCTGCTAATAGGCTGTGTCTTGATGTAGGCTATATCCAACTGCGTTCATGACGGGAGCTGTGTTTTGTTTGACTGTGGTTCCACTGGCATGCATCTGAGCGTTTTTTGACAGTGGCCCCACCAAAATGTTGGGGTTAAAAACGCCACTGTCAACTACATTGGGGTTACATTATCAATGCCGTCATAGAGGCCTTCTTCCAACACAATCAGTGAAAAATCAAAAGAATAGCTAGACTATAACAAAATGCAAGACTTTTGGAATTTACAAAAGTATGCACACACAGTAGTAGCCTATACTGTAAAAAAAGAAAAGAAAAGCAGTAAAAAACTGGAAAAGGCTTGGCAACAGAGTTTCCAGCAAATGACAGTCATCAGAATCAAACAAAAACCAACATCACAGGTTTATTGGTTAGTGAGATAATGCAACACAGAGAACAGAAATTCACCATTATCGACAATCCCCTTGCAACAGGGGGGGAGCAATGTCGGTTTGGTTTTTTTTACTATGTTTTCAATGTAAAACTAAATTTGCGACTATTTAAAACAGGTTGAATTGTGTGAAACTTGGAGTAAAGGCCTAATATAACGTTACAATTTACATAGTAATTACTAGTCTGCGCTGCCCATTTACATGTCTACAAAGCGATGGCCTCTTATTGATAGTTTGTTTATTTATTTACACAGGTTCAGTCCGATGATTTGGTATCACTTCCACCAATGATAACATCTATGCTGGACCCTCGCCGCAACCACCTGAGGTTTCTTAAGCCAACGAGGAGACCGGCTGCGAATGCGAATTTGCCGGAACTGGGGGGCAACAGTGGAAGCGGCCACTAAAGCTTTCTGCTGGGACCATATATACTGAAATGTATGCACTCACTGCAATGTAAGTCGCTTTGGATAAAAGCGTCAGCTAAATGGCATATATTATATTATAATATAACATATGGGGGGTGGGAGGGGGGCTCAATCCCAGACAAAAAAAATCAATGGAGACAGATTCCCTCGAGTGGCAAAACTGGCACGACACATCCCCGGGACATCGGCCCCATCCGAGCGGGTGTTTTCAGCAACTGGCCTTACTGTGAACAGACGACTCACCCCTGAGCATGTTAACATGTTAATATTCTTAAATAATTCATTTTAAATGGGGTTTGTAGTAATAACTCCACAGTATTAGGGGCTTGTGGTGCGTCCTGGGGAACATCTGCCATCATCGCCATTGCCATCTTATATAACCAGCTAGGATTTCATCTTCTGCAAGGATTCTGTGGACTGAACAGTAACGGTATAGACCAGGGGTGCTTAATAAGCGGACTCCGGTCCTGATCCGGACCGAGCAAAGGCTCAATACGGACCGAACAGTACCGATCTTGGTGATACCAAAGTCAATGGCAGCGGGCAGCGTTTCCCAGCGCCGGAGCGTCTCTCTCGCTCTCAGAGCGTGGACGTAAACCCCGCCTCTAGAGTCGCGTCTGATCCAATCGCGTGAAAATATGCAAATATCGTAATTTCCAGAAAACAGCAAGAAGACAAGCAGACACTGAGACGGGCAGACACGGGCAGGCAGACACGGAGACGGACGGACGGACAGACAGACAGACACGGAGACGGACAGACACAGACAGGCAGACACAGGCAGACAGGCACACGGAGACGGACAGACACAGACAGGCAGACACAGGCAGACAGACACGGAGACGGACAGACACAGACAGGCAGACAGACAGACACGGAGACGGACAGACACAGACAGGCAGACACAGGCAGACAGGCACACGGAGACGGGCCTACCTCCCGCCGTCCGAAACGACTTCGAAAAGTTTTGAAGCATATCGTTTTTGTTTTTCTGCAATGCTGTCACAAATGTGCACTTTATTTATAGAATTTGGTAAAGACATAATTTATTCATTATTTTTGTTGAACTCATTACTTTCACGTTTATTTTAAGACGGCATGGCAAATACTACAGTGTTTGCACAGAAGCTTTTCAGTTCCAAAATAAAGAAGTTGTTTGTAAATCATTCAAATGCATCTAATATGTTTCATTGAATGTTTTATCAGTATTTCCCAAAACATTTGATAGAAAAACATCATAAAAAGTCAAAATATGGACGACTGCGGTGTGTCACTACACCGCTCTACGGTATGATAATTACGACATGCATGGACCACATTTTCTAGGTGAGTACCCCTGGTCTACACCTTCTGGCTACAGTTTTGCACAGCGCCATCTGTGTTGTAAATTATAGCTAGACCATGGGGAATATTTTTCACGGCCCCAAATGGGTCTCAATCGGCGCCGGTAAAACCTGAGGCTAATCACAAGGAGTATTGGGATCTCAATGAGACACCGAGGCGTCTTTACAGGCACCCTCGGAAAATAGACAACAGGCAATGTTTTTTAATCAACCATCTCTTAATTCACTAGTTTATGTCTAAATCAAGCATGTTTTTCATACACACACAACACAATTCATGAGTAATTTATTTATTAGAAAAAATCTGCAAATGCAGGGAGGGCGACGCCCCTAGTGGACGAAACGCCTTGTTTAGAAGTTAATTTAATTATCAACAAAACTTTATTATGCTACATGGCCTGCCATGTGTGTTCATACCTCTTTGTGACTACAGAATTGTCATGAACATCTTATCTGGGGAGTTAGTAGACCCCCATGTTGTACTCTTAAACTCACTTACTTCACTATCAATTCAACATATTGATAAAGGTAATGCAACTTGATTGTTGTTATGGCAACAAGGCTCACAGTATGTCACGACGTCGCAAGAGCGGGTGTCATTATTTCCATGGAATGTTGATGTCAGCAATATCATTTGACCTTTATCTACCAGTGTGGTATGCAAGTGATCTGAAGACCTGTCTGTCAAAGAAGATGAAGCTAAATATCTGACCGAAGTGCCGTCACATGATTACTACATTCAACAGGTGAGAAACTAGATCAAAAACATAACTATGGTAAATAATGATGTCCTTCCTCTTGGTACTATCACCTTCTGTGACCAAAAAGAAACATTATTTAGGCGCCATTAGGCTACTATTGTACTAACTTTCACCAATACGCTCAGACAAAATATTTGCATAGGCAAATGATTTGGTTGCAAATGCAACTGGCTAGCCAAATTCGTTAGGCTTTCGGCCCAGTGATCTGGTGATCTGGAGTGATCTTAGTGATCTGGAGCACCCGACCGGTGCTCTGTGGGCCGTGGGCCAGTCAGCGATGCGATCCAACGTGATTGGATCTACTTCGAAACACGTAGACACAATTATATTACGCCGAAAGAATCTCCTCCACCACCCTCACGCTGTTATATTGACCACACGAATTTATTAGTTACATGACCTTAAAACGAAGGATTTTTCTGGTTGAAAGTGCAGCCGCTATATAGTTTGGAAATCTATACAAAAGCATAAATATGGAAAAGAACCAGACTACGGAGACACTTGAAAGACACTATTCACCAGAGCCGTATTAAATGGATTGATTACACTAGGCAGACTGTGATTTTTGGGCCCCCCACACATACATTTTGACAACTGTCACATGATTATTATGCTCATTAATTTAGTTATCATTATGCTCATTAATTTTAGCTTATCTATTTGTATTTAGATATTCATACGCAATTTGTAATTTCGGACTAGGGAACCCAGATGCAGAACACAGAGTCGGACAGCAATGTCAATGAAACGTATATTTAATGAGGGGGTAGTAGGAGAATAGGGAAGGCAGGGAGTAGTGGCAGGCAGGTCAGACTGGCAGCGGACCCAGCAGGATGGATAGGCAGGGCAGGCCAGGCAGGCGGACGGGCGGGCGGGCGGGCAGGCAGGCAGGACCGGGCAGGCTGGCGAATAGGTGGGCTGATCACCAAGCAGAACAGGTGGACAGGTAGACGGCGAGATGGCTGGGTCTGGATCCTAGTGAACAAGTAATACGAATATTAGTAACATGTAACAATAGCGCTACTCAGGCTAGGCAGGCGTGACAATTTGTTTGTTGTGTGTTGTCATTTATTTATAGTGGAAAGTATAGCCCTATATTATACATTTCATTTATATGCATTTTACATTTAATTAATTAATGTGTATTTGCTTATTTGATTTAGATATTTAAATAGAAAACTTACATTTATAGATGCTTTCTCCTGACTTTCGATGAGGCGAAGTCCTCGATGATGTCATTAAAATCCAGGGAGGTCGTAAATACATTTTCAATTGCCAACAGGGCAAAGGCGTTTAGTTTGGTTTCCCTTATTGTAGACCTTATGTACGTTTTCACACGTTTTAATAAAGAAAACTACCTTTCTCCTGAACAGTTGGCGATAGGTAAGGACAAATACATACAGGGGCAAATGTCCACGTTAGGAAAAGCATCCCTCAGGCCTAATTCTCTGAGCTTCTTGTACATATCCAGGACCGATTGTTAATTTTTCACCATTGAGGTGAACTGGCAAAACTCTGCTGTGAAGTCATCCTCAATATCATGTGGGTATATTTCCTTTAGTTTTTCTGTCGCTGCACGCATTTCTCCGTTGTTCATTGTTTGGGCTTTTGTTAAGAAACCAAATTTCTCCTCCACATGTTTGTACGCTGCTTTGCGACGTTGTAATTCCTGTGACAAGCGGTCACACATTACATAATGTGTGTCAATTAGGAACACGTCTCGTCCTGAGCGTCGCACCTCTGGACCTGCAGACTCATCGAACATTGGTTTCTTCACGCGACTTCTTCGGCTATCTGCCGTGTAGCCTACTCCTCGGTTGCTGCGAGAGTTTTGGCCTCTGCTTTGTAGGCTTCAAACTCATTTCTGGCCTGGAGTATGAATTGTACAAGAGAATTGTAGGAACTGTGCATATGTCAATTTGTACCTGCTGCAACGCTTTGCTTGTTAAATGTATCCTTTTAAGAAGGTCATCCCACACTACGGTCATAACTGCGTTTTCAAGAGTGCTCATTACGGTGAATAATTGAGACGCCTCATATTGCGCAGCTTTGGGCGTTCCATTATCAATTTGAATTTCATTCAATGCATCCTGAATTACTTTGTAGCCAAATCTCAGAGCCTTCGTTGCGTCAGCTTTCGCAGACCACCTTGTAGCAGAAAGACTGTTTAGCGTCAAACCTCGGCCACACTTAGTGAGGTGGGTTGTTAAAATCTCCCACCGCCGTGTCGAAGCTGAAAAAAAGTTGTACAGACTTTGAATGAAGCCAAAAAATGTAACTGCTTCTAGGCAACATTCTGCTGCACATGCATCAACTAAATTAAGGGAATGTGCAGAACATGGTATGAGGGTTTTCATTTCTAATCCTAGCCTGAAGTCCAGAATATTTGCCTGCCATATTACTGGCATTGTCATAGCTTTGCCCACGACAGTCCATCAAGTCAATGTCCAAGTCTTTTAACGCAGATTTGAGCGTTGTCTCCATGTGTTCTGCGCTATGACCATGTAGTGGTATGAACTCTAAAAACCTCTCGACAGGCTCCCCACTCTTCTTCTGGACATAGCGAATTATCAGAGCGAGCTGATCAACGTGTGTGACATCGGGTGTTGAGTCCACAATGATGGAGAAATACTTGCCATCTTTAACTTCCTTTACAATGGCACGCAGAACCTTTTCAGCCATCAACCGAATGAACTCATCACAAACGGTAGGGGATAGGTAATTGGTATGTCCCCTGGTATGTCCCCTTCCATATTTGGCTAAATGTTCTGATAACAGTGGATCAAAGCGACTAATCAATTCCAAGCAGCCCAAAAAGTTCCCATTGTGGGATGATCCCAGTAGCTGATCGTCGCCACGGAAGGGCAGTCCTCGGGAAGAAAGAAACTGGATAGTCGCCACTATACGTTTTAAAATGTTGCGCCAATATGCTCTCTTAGATTCCACTAGCTGTACTAAATTTGAATCTATTCGTGCATGTGTATTTCCAAACGATGACAAACTGAGCACAGCACCGCGATGGTCCAAAGTATTTTCGTGATCATGTTGAACAGTTTTTCCAGTCATTAAATCCGGTGGTAAATGCACTGTCTCTATTACTGAACAATTTGCAGTGATAACAGAATACAGAGCCAGTACTTGGCGAATATACTAACCATTCTCTCGACAGAATTTCTCCATTTAGTTTTTTCCTAAAGAAATGTTCCTTAGTTAAGCTGCGATTAATATCTCCATATTTTCTTAGTGATGCAGAAAAATCCCCAATATTTTGACATGGTTTGTTTGATGCGAAGTACTCACGAATTGTGTTGTCAATTGAGTTCCAATTTGCAGGGTCAGATGAATAGCTTGCTATAAGCCTGTCTGGGTCCAGTGGTTGTGTGAAAAAAAAAAAAACTCTTGTCCTGCGATGGTGATGCCAGGTTGTTATTTTCATCGGTTGTGCATTCTTGTTGCTCAGTATCTGCGACCCGCTGCTGCTCTACTGGGATTGTGACTGTGTTTGGGCTAAAATCACCTGCTTCTCCCGCCTCAGATGCCGGGCCTCTGTCCTCCTCCTCCGCAGCGGAGGGCCTTGTTGCAGCCGGTAATTGAGGTTGGCTTGAAGGGTCCGAGAGAAACTTGTTTCCCGCCTATTGGCGCTAATTTAACGTTGTGCCGTTTTGAAAAAATAAATGAATAAATAAATAGGTAAACATTGATTTAAAGTTTAAGATCGGATTTTTATATACATTTTATATATTTTTTAAAGTATTTTAAAATATATGTTTAACATTATTTCGGCAGTTGATGTTCTTACTGCTCGCTGTCTGGGCCCCCTAGTGGTGAGAGGGCCCTAGGCAGCTGCCTAGTCTGCCTATGCCTAGATACGGCCCTGCTATTCACATATTACCAGATTAGCTGTGCATTCATACGGAGAGAGAAAACCTTGTCACGGATATATCTCCTAAACTACCCCACCGGCTCCCATCGATAGCTAGCCAATCAGCCACACGCAAGCAACTTGCAGGTAACATGCTCACAGCAAGTGGTGCAAGTCCAGAAACGTCCTGAACATTTTAGAAAAGCAAATTCAGGCAGAAGAGCAGGGTCTTGTCAGGTGCACACACATGCATCACACATGCATCATGAGTAATGGTTCAACATGGTTATTTAGTTCTATTTTCAAGGGGAATGAGCTACATATTCCCCCTTTAAAGCAAAACAAACACAAATAAAATAGATAAGAGTCATATATTGTCAAGACACAAAGGAACAACAAATACCTTTTACACAATATTCATATAAAAATATTAATACTTATATCCATACGCATATCCATTCTTATATACAGTTCAGTTAAATTAGATTTTTAGAAAGAGGTGCTGTGATAAAGATGTTTTTTTTTAAATGTTTTTTGAAGCTCTGCTTTTTGTCTGAAGAACCTCAGTTGTTGGTGGACAACTTAATGTACAGTCTCTCTCACTTGTTCTCTCTACACAGGAAAACGACATGAAGTCCAGGCGTCAAAAAGACGAGGAAGCCTGGAAGGACTTTTTTGACTCCAGGTTTCAGGAGAAACTTCAGGGGGAGAGGAGGTGGGTGGAGAAGGGCTTCAATAATGTGAAGAGTGAGGTGGAGATCTGGATCAGGGACATTCAGCAGAAGTGGACACTGAAGGAGAGGGCAAGATGGGACAAGATATACGAGCTTCTCCTGATGGATCTTCCTCAGAGGAAGAGGATGGTGGAGAACCTCAGAGAAAGGAACAGTTTTGCCAAAGGTCCCAAGGAGGACAGAGAGAGGGTCAAAGGGTGTGTTGACTGTGAGGAGGAAAAGAAAACAGCCGTGGAGGTGGAATGGTCTGAGGGAGATAGGAGGAGAGGAAGAGAGGGGGAGGAAGTGAAAGAATGGCGCTGCTGTTGTCGAGCCTTGAGAGAGAAGAAAATTATCGATGATGAGAAGAGGAGGAAAGAGGAGGAGAAGAGATGGCAGGAAAGTATTGACGTGGTCCGTATCCGACAGCATGAGGCTCAAAGAGAGAAAGAGAACCTCCTGATGAACAAAGAGAAAGAGTTAAAGAAAAGGGAGGAGGACTGGAAAAGAGAGCAAGAACGACTGGCCAGGGAAAGAAGGGATTTGGAGAAAAGGAAGAGAGAGATACAGATAAAGGAAAGACAGTTTGTGGAGAAGCGCAAGGAGGTTGATCACAGAGTGAATTCAGTGAACAGGAAAGTTTTGGAATTGAGGGAAGAGGCTGCACAAGTCAAGAAAGAAAGAATGGGATTAGAAATGGAGGTCCAAAGGAAGAATGAGGTCAGTGGTAATTAGCTAATAGTTTGCCAATTATTTCAACACAGAATATTCACATGAGGAAAGCTAACATAGAAAATAATATACACTTTGTTGTCTATGAGTTTGTTCTTATCAGGTCTGACTGGTCAGTCAAATGAACACCGCCTCAGTTTTAAGACAGACCCACCAAATCAACTTTAAAATGTGCAGACATACAAATTCAAATTGTTTACACATGCACTGTAGCGCATTACCCTTGTTATATACAGTACCAGTCAAAAGTTTGGACACACCTTGCCAAGAGTGTGCAAAGCTGTCATCAAAGCAAAAGGTGGCTACTTTGAAGAATCTAAAAATATAAAACATATTCTGGTTTGTTTAACACTTCTTTGTTTACTACATAATTCCATATGTGTTCCTTCATAGTTTTGATGTCTTCTATATTAATCTACAATGTAGAAAATAATAAAAAATAAAGAAAAACCATTGAATGAGAAGGTGTGTCCAAACTTTTGACTGGTACTGTATATGTATATATATGGAAATACAACAGTTATAAACACAATACATGCCACTTCTGCTAAAAGCTCTATTATACTGTAGCTGGTTTAGAACTGGACCTCAGTGTAAGATGGCTGCCAAATTGCTCTATTCCAGAGCATTGGTTGTCTATAACATCAACCTATCTGTTGTTCTCTCTCTCTCTTTCTCTCTCTCTCCTTAAACAGGCAGAGGAGAAGAAAGAGCTGGAGGAGAGGAGGATACATGAACAAAGAGCGAGAGTGGAGAAGAAGAAGAGTAAGCTTGAAGCAAAGAGACAGAGGGAAGAAAAGGAGAGGAATAGGCTGGCAGATCAACAGAACAAGCTGGAGGTAGAGAGAAAGAGGGAAGAAGAGGAGTGGAATAGGCTGGCAGATCAACAGAACAAGGAGGAAATGAAAGTGAAGGCATTGGAAGAGAAGAAGATGACGATGGATGAAAAGAGGAAACAAGCAGAGGAAAAGGGGAGTAAAGAGCTGGAAGAAGAGAGCCAGAAGAAGGAGGAGGAGCAGGATGAGACAATGAAGCAGGCAGAACTTCTGGAAAAGGAGAAAATGAGACTGAAAGTGATGATGGAGAACAGAAAACAGAGAGAAGAGGAGGAGAGGGCAAACATCAGAGGAGAGGAGGGAGAGAGAGGAGAGCAGAGGAGTACAGACTGAAGGAGGAGAAGAGAATTATGGAAAAGAGGGAGAGGAGAAGCAAGGAAGGTAGTTTTAAAATGTGGCTGAGGACCTTCTGGGCACCTTTCTCAGACTCTGAGTGACTCTTTTCATTCTTGTTTTGTGATAAATTGTCTTATAAAAAGAAGTCCCCGTCCTCCCCAACCCAGTGGCATGTCACTTCCACCAGTCCAACCAAAAAGCACAACCAGCATATTTCATTATTTAAATCATTAAATCATTATTTGATATCAAAAAACCTGTTCCAATGTGTCGCAGTGTATTGTTGTTTATAGTGATTATAGTGCTCTCAGAGTAGGCTTGGTAAAGACATCACTTTTGTTATTGTTATATTTCTGAATTCATGTTCTACTTTGTATTGTCATATTATGTGATCATAAATATGTGGCCTTATTTTTGTTGTAAATCAATGTTAATGGATGTCTGTGTATCTTGGGGTACCTTGGTGTACTTTTGAGTATAAGAAAGGATAGGGCAGCTTACACAGAACCCACACCTGCACTGAATGGCTACTCACTGACATTGTCATTTTCCCAGTACAGTGGAACCTCGAGAGACGAATGCCCCAATATACGAATGTTTTGAGTTACGAAGAGTGTAGAATTTGTGCTCTGAGATACGAATGAAAATTTGAGATACGAATTTTTTTCGCAAGAAGTGGCAGCCGCGCGCCAGAACTGGCAGCCGCCTGCACACAAACCCTTTTTTTTTTTTTTATTTGAGATCCGAATATTTTGATTTACGAAGGAAGTCTCGGAAAGGATTAAATTCGTATCTCGAGGTTCCACTGTATTTCTTTTGTTTTTAAATATGGAATGCGCAAAAATATTTGAATATCAAACAGACACGGACCCCATTCTTCAAGTGAAGATTAATTCATTCACTCATAACAGCAGAAATTAGTAGAATTTTCTTTCACTATTCTATATTCAGTAGTTGCCTTTTCAATTGGCAACTTTGTCATATCTCCAACCATGCACATGCTTTAATCATTCCTTTGGTTTGGCCCATGTAATAATAATGTTCATAAATTTTCTGGGTAGTTGAAAGTGTAGTTAATAAACTTAGATGAAGAAAGGAAGCTGCAGAGGTCCGGATGAGTCAGTTTAATCGTCTTTAATTAATCATAACTTCATCATTACAATCCACGGCCAGATGTGGGGGCTCCTATACAGTCAATAATGTCCCCCCCTTCTAGTCTAGCCGTTCAGTCTTATATACAGTACAGCATGCCTTATCTTACAGAACAGCATGTACTATCTTCCAGATTTGGGCATGGAATTCCCAGGTCTACATTATTCTAGACATTTTCAACCTATACGGTGGTGATGTTCATAGCCCTAACCAAATAAGGCTATTCCCAGCACTATCTCTCCCGTACCATCCCGTACCGTCTCCTCAATCTACAGTGGCCAACTGCATGCTGCATCTTCCATTGGGCACAACACTGTATGCTTATTCATAACACATCAGGCCTTCTTCTGGTCAGAGCAAAATACACTACATATTCCCCCCTTTGGGACTTATTAAAGTCCCAACACAGAAAAGTTGTACATCGTTTACTCTAATCATACTGTATGTAGTTGTGTGTAACATGGTTCAAAGGGATACAAAATAACAAGCAAACCACAAAAATTATTGTGAACTTAAGCCGTGGAAATTATCAAATAACAGTTCCTAAATAATAGACAGTCTATTCAATGTCCCATTAAGAGCTTACGCGTACATTAAGTCAAGCCTTGCTTATGTGATTAAAATAAATTGCTATGGACATAAACATACATAAGTATAGACTATTCTGTGATACACACGTGGTCCCATATATGTTCAACAAAGAATAATAAAGAGTGATAAAAATACTTCAAAGAGTAATAAAGAATGACAAAAATACTTCTCTTCAGGTCTTCGTTGCTTGATTTACCCTTACCTGGGGGTCAGAGGTTACTAGCACATAACCCCCCATATGAGGACAGTCTTTACCACTGCCTCGTTTGTGTAACAGACAGAGAATAGAAAGATAGAGATAGACAGAGATTTGCTGAACACGAAGCCTCTAACTTCGAACTTCACCTCATCCAAAAATGAGGATTTGCCTTCGGATCGTTCAACTTAATCTTCAGTATCCTTTCCATCTTCCTCACTGCTGTCATCGTCATCCAGATACCCAGGGTTTGGATACAAGTCAGGACTATCATAGTCATCAGGCATTCCTGAACCTTTACGGTCTTCTCTTCTTCCCTTCATAACTGCCATTTGAAGTGCTTGAGTATTCATTGCCTTGTCAATTCCTCGTGTTATTAGTCCTCGTATGATTGGAATGCAACAGCAGATTATGAGGGCTAAGACAATCACACAGCCCAGTATGATGGCTCCTATTCTGGCGAAGTAGGCTCCCCATTGTCCCATCATGTTCTCCATCCAGGATGTCCATTTGCTTCCAAATCCAGAATTCTCTTTAACTTCCTCTCTTAGGTGTTTGAGCTTCCTCATGGCTATAGAGAATTGTCCATCGGCTGCTGTATTGTTAGGGATGAACGTGCAGCACTGTTCTCCGAACATGTGGCATACTCCTCCTTTTTCTGCCAATAGAAAATCCAGCGCTTGTCTGTTTTGCCAAGCCATTTCACTCGTTGCTGCAAGCTGCCTTCCTAGAGACCCTAAAGCATCATGCGTGTAGTTTATGAATCTTTGCTGGTTATAGTAAATGTAGTTTATCCAGTCAGTATTGACATTTATTCCAGCTGCAGGAAGAAAGAAAGATGTGAATCCCATTGCTACGGAATTTATAGCCTTGTATTCATTGGGTATACCTCTAGGAATTCCCAAACTGTCTAAGCGTCTGTCCTCCTTGTATTCCCTCCGAAATCTCGTAGATCTAGATTGTTCTTGGACTCCCAAGTCCTTTGTTGGGATGACAGCGATAGGCTGGATCGCCTGCACCCGAGCACATCTCCCATTCTATCCTATCTGCAGGGTGTTCAGTAGATGTTCTCCATCACAGAGCCAATATTGATCTGCTACAGCTTGAGTGGCATAGTGGTATGGGCAAACGCTAGGAGGAATCCCAGTATTTTTTCCCTTCTTTAGGATTGCTGATATTTTCGCTGTCTTTCCTATTTTTGAAGGCACACATTCTCCATCATTTGTGCTCATTCCTAGTATAGATAGGTTCGAAAGATCCCATATATTTTCACAAAGTTCTTTGTCTAGTACGCCCACCTGGACAGTTCCCACTTTTTCAAAGCATTCAAATTTTCCCACAAGCTTTAACTCTGTTTCAGGGGATATTGTCTTTAATTTTCTATCTATTCGTACATCTAGAGCATCACATTTGGCTCCCAACGTCTTCACAAGCGTCTCCGAATCCAATACCTTTCTGCCCTTCATTATAGTGTTGTCATAATATTCTCTGGACCCAAGGAACTGCAAGCACTCTGCTTCACAGAGTGGGGCAAAGGCAATTGCTTGAAATGGCTTTATCCCAAATGTCATTCCTGCAACATCAGAGCCTTTCATTCTCTTCAGCCAGTCTGCTTTTAGCTCCCCACAATTTTTCCAATTGAATTTGGTATTCATGATTATTAACGAGCTTTCTTTTGCTTTGGAGCATATATAACAGTCTTCTTTGCTATGAGTCTCTCCAGTGTATTTCATCCATTGATACCAGAGGTTCCTTCTTGCTTGTCTCATCAGTGGATCTTGAATTGAGTCCTGTGCTGACCTTGTTTTATTCTCATTTATTTCCTCTCCAGGTCCTGATCTGGTTGGTCTCCTCTTTTCCATATCCTTCCCCGGTTATCTGTTCATCAATTGTGAAGTTTTTCTCAATAGTGAATTCTTGTGTTACATCTGACTCCATTGTGGTAGTTTCCATCATCTTCTGAGTTTTAATCTCCATTGTCTGAGTTGATCCAATTTCATGTTCAACCATAAACATTGTAGGCTCATTCATGGTTGAAACAATTTCTTCTTGAACTAATGGGGTCACTATCTCAGCTTTGCCGACAGGCTCTGGCTCTGTGATATATTCTTGTTCTATCACTGTAGGTTCAAACTCTGAAGTTGTTTGCACTTGTCTGTTAGTTGTATATCCGGTTACAGATTCTGGCTCTGGCTTAGGACTCGTTATTTTTCTGATCGTGTTTTATACGTTGTTAGCTCCATTGACATTTCCACTTCCGGTTCCTTTGTTGTTGTACCAAAGCGTTGTTTAATCCCTAACTTTTGAGTTGTTAAGTTTCACCGTCTTATCTACAAATTCTTTGTCATTGATACCCCAGCGTGGTATCACCTCACGGCATAAAAATTTAGCAACTGACTGGGCATCTTTTCTTTTGGTTGGGCATGCTTCTACCCATCTGCTAAATCTATCGACAACAACCAACATATATCTTTTGCCTCCTTCCGGGCGAATCATATCCACGTAGTCGAGGACTAGTTCTTTCATTGGCCCATTTGGTGTTGGGATGTGTCCTGGAGGAGTTAATACTCCTCTTCTAATATTGTTTTTCAAACAGATTGTGCATCTACCTATGACATGGTCAATTTGTTCTAGTAGATATGGTGCCCAAAATCCGTATTCTTTTGTAATTTTCCTCACTTCCCCCCTCGCTACATGGGCAAGCCCATGAGCGTCATGTATCAACAGTCCTAGCAAGTTAGGAGGTGCTACTATCAAACCCTCATTATTCCTCCAGAGGCCTGTAGCATCCTGACTTGCTCCTCTGGCAAGCCACAAGTTCTTATCTAGTGCACTTGCTTCCTCTTGCATCAAGTCTTGGTTCTGCCATCCTGGTAGGTTGGTGATGGGCTGTTTCCTTACCACATCTCAGTAGTGCTCCTGAGCGGATTCAGCTAAAAGCGAATCAAAATATGTTTAGCTAAGTTTCGCAAAGTATTCTCTTTCTATGTCTCAAGATGAGCAACATATAGCCTACTTAAAAAAAGTTAGATTTAACTTTGAAACACTCACTATCGCAAAGTTCTGAATGGCAACACTTGTTACTCCTCAAATGATTTGTCAGAGCTATTGTAGCTAACTATCGTGAACTATTTCAGTGCGTCTTTTCCAAGTTGGAGCTTCGTCGCCACAACAGTGTCCAGTGTGCTATGGATTGTCCTAAATAAACTACACGTTCCTGGCAATATTGCAACTTCTTCTGAGAGGCCTTGTGTCCTTTTTCATCATCTTGTTCTGCTTGTGGAAGAACTCCACATTGATGTCTCCACAGACAGGCAGTGGCTGGGGGAACTCAAAGTACATACACTTGTCCTCTCGCACTGGGTTGGACGTATGGATCTTGACTTTTAGTTGATAAACCACAAACTGCGGATTCCAATGCCAATTCCCTTTCTTGAAGCCCTGAGGAATCGGGTCACTCCTGTTTTTAACGGTACTGTCCCTGCAGGTGCCTCCACTAAGCATGGGGAGCGTCTCAAACACCATTTTGTGGAAGAGCAGAGCGATGGGCTTGTACTCTAGCTGGTTCTTCAGAAGGTAGCTGTAGTAGTACACATAGCGTCGCTGGCTTGGGATTGTGACTCCCTTCTTGTCTCTTGTCCGCACTTCCCCGTAGAAGTCGAGTGCTTCCTGTGCCTCCAGGAACTTCCCTTGGTGGAGGAGATAGGCGCAGATCATGACGCCGGTGCGGCCCTTCCCTGCCTTGCAGTGGATGGCCGCCACATGATGGTCATCCTCGCTTAGCCACTGATTCAGGTCTTCACGGAATGGCTTGATTAGCTCCAGCTGAGGCGGGTTGTGGTCTTCAAAGGGGTACTGTGCAACTCTGCAGTTAAACTTTGCGGTGTCGTAATGTCGCTCGGCGCAAAGATTATATATCTTGTAATGATTTTTGTGTTTTGAGTCCAGAAACCGTACTACATCGTCTATGTTGTTTCTGTAGACACCCTCAAGTCTTTCTGCAGGAAAGCCCATAGCAATTATATTCGGATAAATATAGGTCAAGTCCAAGTCAAACCCATCTTCCTGGTATCTCCTTTTGTTTCGGCTGACAATTTCCTTTATTATTGCAGCCATATCTGTGACAGGAGTCCTTAAGGTATTGAGCTTAAGAGAGAGTATTGTTGCCTTTGTACGAAACGCTGCCAATATGTTTCTCCCTCGCAATCCCGTTGGTGTCACCACTAGCTAATGCTAGCTAGCTCTCTTTGTGGTTGTCTGGGATCTCAGGGTCAGACGACTGGGTGATGGAGGCCATGATAGGTGTATAATCTATTAGCGCTAGGAATGTAGCAATCGAAAATAGTTGTATTGGTCAATAGCTCAAAAGTATAGTCTAATATGTAAGTAGGACTCTACAGCCTTGATGGCATGTGCTCCTCAAGCTTGTGTCTCGTGATAAGTTGACCTTGCGTCTTAACTTTATTGGAGTGTATAGTGTCTTGTGGCTAGATACAGGTAAATGATGCTCCAGAATCAACCATCATTCCTAATGGATGACCATTAACTTTTACCCAAACTGTTGGATCTTCTTCCGGCTTAGACACTACCAGCTGACACCCCCCTTTCAGATTTTCTGGGCACCCCTAAAACCCCCGCTCCGGGCCCTTGTTGGGTTCACCGGTCCCTGTGATTGCTGTTGCTGTGGCCATTGCATTCGTCCCTGGGATGTATTCATTGGAGTTGGATATTGTCCCTTGTAGGCTTTTCCACCGCATTCGCGGGCTCTTTTGTAACATTCCCGGATCATATGTCCATTTCGTCCGCAATAGTAACATGGTTTTGCAACTCGCTGGGGTCCTGGATTATAACCTCCTTGTCTAGTATATCCTTGACCCCCCTTTCTCCATTTCTGAGGTTGTGGGTATGGAGGCTCAGGAGCAGCCTGTATTACTGGTGTCGATTGAGGTTGTGTCTGTGGTTGAGGCAGGTTTTGCAGAACCACAGCCTGTGTTCTTTCCTTATTCTGTTTTCCCTTGCTCAACTGCACCTGATTAAGTTTTCTGAGCGTCTCTATGTCTTCAAAATATACTTAGTAGTAAAATCTGTGTAAAAGTTTTGTTTCTATCTAGCTATGTGTTTTTTTTATTTTTTTTCTTTGGCTGGTTTGCCTGTTACAGCTGAGAACTCAATCTGCAGTTGAAATAAGATAGCAGGTTTAAGAGGCACAAGGTGATTAGTTGATATGATGTATGGCCGTGTCTGTGTGCATGAGAGCTAGGGGAGAGATGAAGGAATGAAATGTTGCTGGTGTTGGTACATTCAGTCTCTTCCTTTCTCGGTTGCAGGCTTCTCTGTAGTTGTAACTTTATTTTTTGGATCCTTCTTTGTCTGCTTCTTCTCTCAAGACTGCTGTTTCCATATTTCGCTTGTCCTTACGCTTCTGACCCTTTTTTCCTTTCTTTTGTTCAGCTCTATAAGTGTTTATGAGCACTTCCATTGTTTTTATTACCTCTGGGTCAAAAGTGCCATCCTCTGGCCAAGGCTGGTCTATTTCAGCCCACCTCTTGTTCCATTTTTTAGATATTTTATCAATTCCTTTTACCAATGGGTTGTTCTTTTCAACCATTTGCACTGGAGTAGACGTCTTAACCGAAGCCACACCCATAATTGTTGTTCCTTCAACCGTTGACTTAGCTGAAGACACTTTTCCAGTAGGCATTTCCTTTGTTTACAGTTCAACTTCTTGGCTGATTTTTTAATGGTTGGTTACTTATTTTGTTGATTCTATATTAATCATTTATCTAAAATAAAATATGTCTTTAATCAACACATTCAGTCACCATACCAGTGTGAAACGTTCTTGCTCTGGCTATCTTCCTATCCAGAAGCTTACTTTCTAATCTCAACCCTAGTCTTCGGCATTTTGGCGGCGGGACATTTAAGCACTCCCTTGAGGGGACTCCACTGACCCAAGTAACTCAGGTTTGTGAAGGTGCGCCCGAGACAACTGCTCTAACCACCTCCGTGCCAAAAATAACAAATTAAAACAAAAAAGGTTCAGCAAAGACACCGAGATGCCTTTGCTGCTATGCCTGTCAGCAAGTCAGTTCCACACCCCACAATCATACACCTTTCAGACTCAGACGTCCCTCACAAGGATGTTTGTCCTGTTAATGCGAGCCAAATCAATCCTCCTGTAAATACTAAACAAACCAAACAAACGCAAAAATTAGAATATTCAGTTTAAATTGTGATATGATCATATCGCAGTTATGCAAAAGCTTTATATTATTACACAGGTGATGCACACATAGTATTGTTCAAGTCGAAGCACGCAAAAATTAGAAGCAGATTAGATTGCCTGTGTTATACATGCTCCATCAGTGTCAGCATGGTTGTTCCGTACACTATAATTCACTACTATTATCTGTTAATGGAAGTGACCGATCAGAGAGAGAGAGAGAGAGAACGAGAGGATCGCTTTATCTTAATTAAGCAACTAGCCAAACAATCACTCAATGGTTAATTATATTATTTTCACAATTAATGAATTTATTTATTGATTCATTACAAATCAATTACAAATAATCAATCACTAATTCAATTCAATCAATTAATCCTTAATCACAATTGACAATTGTCAGTTATTCCCAATGGAGCAACCAAGCAACCAATTAACCAATTAACCATGTAATCAAATTAGTAATTAATTAACCAATTAGTAAATCAATCATCCAATCAAATCAACAATCAATCAACCAATTAGCAAATCAATCATCCAATCAAATCAGCAATCAATCAACGAATTAGCAAATCAATCATCCAATCAAATCAGCAATCAATCAACCAATTAGCCAATCAAACATCCAATCAAATCATTAATCAATTAATCGATTAACCACTCAACCATCCAATCAAGGCAATAGCCAATTAACCAAGAATCAATCGATCAATTAATCAAATAACCAAATGGTCAATCAACAAGTCCATATAGCGAACTTTAAACATCAACCAAATAATAGCAGTCTTACTTTGACGTAGACTATATGAGACAAGCTGTTCTGATGTCTCTCACAAATCGGTCTTTTCACTGCTATCTGGCGCTCTCTCTCTCGGAACCTCTGTCCCTCTCCTGTTTTGCTCGGAAACAAAACATCAATTTGATTAGTTCTCTTAAAATAATTAAACATTCAAAACAAAACATACAGAAGATACTAGACTAAAATAAGATCAAAAATAAGAAAAATAAACTTCATAGAATGGGACGTTACTTTTTCCAATGTTTAAACAGTTTCCAACATCTCAATGCGCACTTGAGATGTTGGCAACAGGCCCAGAAAAACACATCGTAAACATCAGTTACATGCACCGCCTGGCACCAAGATTTACGTAAGCATGTCCATATTGGGCATATAGTATCGGCTAAACTTTACAGCATTAAGACCGCACCCAACCGACCAATAAATCTACACTATTTTCAAAGTACATATTCTACAGAGAAAGAACAGAGAGAGAGAGAATCTCAGAGAGGCACTATACGGTTTATGCTTCGTTTTCTGATTTGAAGCCGCTCAACCCCAAATCTGTCAGACGGACAGAGGCTGTCGAGTGTTCGCGCACCCGAGGTCCCCCGCCCGCTTGAGACAAGAGGTCGAACCGCAGCAACCAGATCCCCGCATTCACGGAACAGAAATCCCCAATGAGAAAGAACAGAGAGGGAAGGCCTTTTAAATGAGATATTTACAGCTTGCACTGTGCACACCCAATCATTTGGTTCTCAATTTAAGAACAAGGGTAAGATACTAATTTTATTTCATACGTTCTCTGGAAGAAATTAGCTCAAATAGCCCAGAGCAGGGAACTCTCCCCTGTCAGGGATCTGTAATTTTTCGAGCAGGCAGCCATTCTATTTTTAGAACGAGGGAGCAGAGAGGGAAAGCTGTGCGCCTCTGTTCCAGGATGCATCATCGATATATTTTATCAGGACTTTAACCTGCATACGTTACCCAAATAGCCCAGAGCAGGGAAGCCACCCCTGTCAAGGATCTGTAATTTTTGTTTTTGTTTTATCAGGACTTGAACCTGAATGGGGCTTTAACCCAAAACAATGTAGCCTGACCTCAGACGAAATCACTTCACAGCGTCCCACACAGTATTTATCGAGTCTCTACACCATTTAGTGTCTTCCTAAATTTAAGTGATCACGACAACCAGCTGATCAGACCAGTTCACGACAACCAGCTGATCAGACCAGTTCACGACAACCAGCTGATCAGACCAGTTCCGTAATGTTAAGTGACGTAACTCCAAATAATTCAAACTAATTACCAAGTTTTTAGGGTTACATTGAAGGATCAAACCTCCAACAGTTAGGTCAACATAACACTTCACAGACACTTTGCACTTTGTTTAAATTTAGCAGACATGCAACCACCTTCAATTCATCTACCTGGTTCTTTTAAAATTTGGTCGATAGCCCACAGTCAACTTGACATAATAGCCTGTACTTACTTTTTGAGGCACACACCCAGCTGGTGGCCTGTTCTTCTGCACGGCTATCGTTTGGCCAAATCCTGTTCGTGACGCCAATTTGTAGTTAATAAACTTAGATGAAGAAAGGAAGCTGCAGAGGTCCGGATCAGTCAGTTTAATCGTCTTTAATTAATCATAACTTCATCATTACAATCCACGGCCAGATGTGGGGGCTCCTATACAGTCAATAATGTCCCCCCCCTTCTAGTCTAGCCGTTCAGTCTTATATACAGTACAGCATGCCTTATCCTACAGAACAGCATGTACTATCTTCCAGATTTGGGCATGGAATTCCCAGGTCTACATTATTCTAGACATTTTCAACCTATACGGTGGTGATGTTCATAGCCCTAACCAAATAAGGCTATTCCCAGCACTATCTCTCCCGTACCATCCCGTACCGTCTCCTCAATCTACAGTGGCCAACTGCATGCTGCATCTTCCATTGGGCACAACACTGTATGCTTATTCATAACACATCAGGCCTTCTTCTGGTCAGAGCAAAATACACTACAAAAGAAAGTGAGATCGGTCGCTTGATTGGATGGATGAATGAATAGATGAAAGAGAGGCTGGATAGATGAAGACAGGAAGTATAGAAAGATCAAAACAATTAACTGGTTAATCAGTAGTGACCTACACTGTAAAACAGGACAGCCCCGTTTAGTTAACCCCCGTTTACTTATGGGTTTATGGTATGTGAAAACGTGATCTTTATTTGAAGGAGAAGACAAACTACTTCTTACTTTTAGCTATTTATTTATATGTCAAAATTCTAGGCTTCAGTCAGCAAGCTGTTATTCTGTAACCAACCCTCCAAAAATGGATACATTCAAAAAGTCAAACAAAGCATTTACAGTAAACAAAGTGATTGTGATTGGCTATTTGGTTGGAGAGGAGCCGTGGTTTAGATTTGGCTCTCCCTCATTGGTGTATGGGCTGGTCACACCCCCGACACCCGATCCGTTCCAGGTAGAGATATCGCCGATCCGTTCCATCCAGAGATGTTGCCCTGCTGAAGAAAACATATACCTACTCTGATTTGTCCTTTCCTAGCCTAGTATTTTTCCATTACATCATTCTTGTGTTATGCGTGTGTTGCAACATCCTTCTTGATGACCTGACCCTAACCTCTCCATGTATTAATCCAAAGTACCACTGGACTAATGCTTGATTCATCTCTCATTTATCAATAGGCCATCACATTAGTAAATTTAGCACACTGCAGTAATGTATTTTTCTTATAGCAATAATAAACTGTTTTTATAAAAAATAATTTCTAACAGGTATGACAGTATGGGTTATACTGAGTGAAGCAGTAGTGACTTGTTGATTGATTTAGTGGTAGAGAGTGCTCGAGTTGGTTGGTTAACCGGATGAGAGTTCTTGGAGTTACAAAAAGCTTAATAGTTTAACAGGTTTAATTGTCATCAGAAAGCTTTTATCAGGGTTGATGAAGATTATCTGGTTAGTTGAAAGAAAGTGAGACAGGTTGGTTGGGTTAGTTGACTGGATGGATGAATGGATAGATGAAAGAGAGGATGGATAGATGAGAGAGGGAAGGTATAGAAAGATCAAAGCAATTAGGTTAATCTGCATGGGTTATATTGAGTAAAGCAGGACTGACCGGTGAAAGGATGATGGCTAGGTAGTTGAAAGTTTAGATAGATTTATGGTTGGAATCAGGGTAGGCCGAAGCATAGACCGTTTTGGATTTTATTTTATTTTATTTAAAAATAGTAATATATACATATTTTGAATGCAAAATATAAATATGTTGGGGTAGCTAGCCAGCTAACTAAACTAACGTTGAGAGCTGAGCTGCTGTACCTCTATTTGAACCAGCTAGCTAGCTACCTGTTACTGTTATCCGTTTGTTCCATCTGACTTGATAAATCAGGACAAGGGTTATATTTTAAATTATGAAAAGAGGCTAGGTTATGAATAGCGATATAGAGATGAAACCGGTTCTAAAAGACGCGCCAATAATTCTCTATGCTTCAGTTTGGTCATCCGTCACTCACTCACTCGTTGACAACATGGCGAAGTGGTCCAAGTCTTCGCTACATTTCACAAAAGTAAAAAGAAAAGTGTGGGAAAACGTGTTCTTTATTTGAAGGAGAAGACAAACTACTTCTTACTTTTAGCTATTTATTTATATGTCAGAATTCTAGGCTTGTACAAGGACCACTTTTGGCGAAGAAAATCACAGTCAGCAAGCTGTTAATCTGTAACCAACCCTCCAAAAATGGATGCATTCAAACAGTCAAACAAAGTATTTACAGTAAACAAAATGATTATGATTGGCTATTTGGTTGGGGAGGAACCGTGGTTTAGACTTGGCTCCATCCCTTGTTGTTCACACCATTCATCCCAGCTGCGGAGTCAGCACCCTGTAAGAGATAAGATACCTACTCTGGTATGTCCTCCCTAGCCTGGTATTATTCCACTATAGCTCTTTGTGTAAGCGTGTGTTGCAACATCTTTCTTGATGACCTGGCTCAACCTCTCCATGTATTAATCCAACGTACCACGGGACTAATGCTTGATTCATCTCTCATTTATCAACAGGCCATCACATTAGTAAATTTAGCACACTGCAGTAATGTATTTTTACTATAGCAATAATAAACTGTTTTTATAAAAATAATTTCTAACAAAAGGAGGAAGCGAAATGCAATATTTGTTGTCAGTTGTTCTCTCCGCTGCTGCTGGACCGTCCTCCTCCTCCACCCCAGGTATGCCGTCCCCCAGCCACATAGCAAGCCCCTTTCCTTGACTATTACAATAGTCAATAGTAATTAATGCTATTGCGAAAATATATTAAACATTCGCCAACTTGATTAATTTGCCCACCCCTCGCCAATCCAACGCTGCTCCAGATGGCTTAACGTTACGTCAAACTCCCTTCACTCTGGCTGCAAAAAGATAAAGTGGACACGTGTTACAGAGCTGTCACGCAGTTCATTGTGAAGGGCTTGCATCCGTTTTTCAGGGTGTTCGTGGGATTTACTCATAAGCATTTGCAGCTGCTTAATCATAATGACTAGTTAGGCTGCTCAAAATGATTGCTTCCGACATATTCCTTCTCCAGAGAGCAAGGAAGGAGGCCTGTTGGCTGGGAGAGGACAGACCCATTACTGTAAGTGTCACCATCATGAGGACAACACATCTCTGCAGTTATACTAGTGTTGTGTAACCACTGCTGTGAATGACGCAACCTCTGTTCAGCTCCTGCAGGTCCGTTGGGTTGACGAGGCAACCACATATGCCTCTGTTGCCATGGCAGCCCCCCAGGACAACAACCAGGTCCAGAGACCCACAAACAGGAGGGCAGAAAGGCCAAGAGTGCAGCCCCCATGGCAGCCACCCTGGATGAGAAGGCAGCCTCCCTGGCTGTGAAAGCAGCCACCCAGGATAAGAAGGCAGCCCCCATGGCTGTGAAACCAGCCTCCTAGGAAAAGAGAGCAGCCCTCCTGGACGTCAAGACAGCCCTCCTGGATGAGAAGGAAGACACCGTGGGGATCAAGACAGCCCTCCTGGATGAGAAGAGAAAGAGAGGAAAATTATACATAAGGAAAACAGAATGACAGAGAAAGAGGAAAGAAAGAAAGAGCGAGTGGAGAGGAGGCAGCAGAATGAGAAGACTGACGAGGAGAGAAGGAGAAGAACAGAGGACAGAATGAGAAGTCAAGAGGAAATACAGAAAAAGGAGAAAGTTGAGGATGAGGAGAAGCTGGAAAGTGATGAAAAATGGTCAGAGTGACTACAGTGAGAGTGACTAAAATGATGAGGATGGTGAAGCTGATGGTGAAGCTGAGGGCAAAACTAGTGCTGATAAGAGGAATGACAGAAGTGTGGAGGAATGCAAAGATAGTCAGGATTGCATGAGCAAGAAAATACACCAAAAGGATGAGAAGAAAGACAGGAATGAGGAAAAGAGAGGTGACCACCAGAGTAATAGGGGAAAAGACACAAACCATGAGGAATGGACAGATAGTGAAACATCTGATGACATGAAAAAAAGATCAAAAGTGGGATGAGGAGCTGAGAAGGCAGCCCCCCAGGAGGTCAAAGCAGCCTCCCAGGGTGATAAGGCAGCCCCTTTGGAGGTCAAGGCAGCAAACAACAAAGGAAGAAAAGCCAGCCAAGAAGTCCCGTATGGCCCGGATGCAGGAGCGTCTGGAGCAGCAGTTGGCAGCTGAGAAGGAGAAGTGGAGGGCCCTGCTGGAGGCCAAAGACAATGAGCTGGAGACCGAGAAGGCCAGGAGCGCTCGGATGACGACAGAGATGGAAAGAGCGAGGCATGAAAAGAAGACACAGATGGACATAGTGAGGCCTCCACAGAAAGTTCCACAAGATGGAGCAGGAGAGGAGGAGCCTCCTCCATGACAACTTTGAGCTGGAGGGGAGACTGAGAGAGAGAGACAGAGGGGAGACTGACCCAGGTCAGGGTGACCCTCCTGGAGACAGTGAATGCCAACAAGAGGCAGAGGACAGGATTAGGGCCTCCCAGTCTGAGATGGTCTCTCTGAAGACCCTGCAAAGTGAGGCCCAGGTAGAAAAGGCGGCAGCTGAGGAGGCTCTGGTCCTCACCAGAGCTACTCTGCTGGACGTAGAGAACAGCAGGAAAGAGACCTCAGATAAGTTCCAGAAGGACAGAGACCAGTGGGAGAAGGACAGAGCCTCCCTCACGACCTCCCATCTGCTGGCCCTAGCAGGCCAAGCCCAGACAGACAGGGAACTCACCCTGGCTATGGTGAGCCTGCTCAAGGTCACCAAAACCAAAAAGACAGAGAGGCGGCTAAGGGAAACGGTCTCATGGACTGTCTCTTCAAGCGTGCTCTACAGTCAGAGGGCTGGCCAAACAGGAGGTGGCCCAGGCTAGGGCTAGCCTGCTGCAGGTGGAGCAGCGGAGTGCTGAGGCTGAGGAGAGGAGCAGGGTGGAGGTGCACACTCTGAAGAGGGACCTGGTCATCCTTCGCCATCAGTAGTGGCTCTCTGACAAACTGAAACAGCTGGAGTTTGAGTAGAAGGAGCAGGTGGACGGTCTGAAGTGGAAGATGGAGGTTGAAAGGAAGGAGTCGGAGAGAAAAAAATCGAATACACTTTAAACACTACACTTTGAAAAAAAGTGTTTGACTGACTGACACTGAGACACTCACACACACACTAACATTAGGATGACACTCACACACACATCACACCCCTAACATCTGCACACACTGTAAACCTCACACACACACATTTTACAGCACTGCTTCAATAAAAGCAATATAAACTAAAAAAACTAGACTCAATGATTTCATTACAAATGTTGGTAATTGTTATTGTACCTGAGTCCCCCACCATCCCCAAGACTCCACTATCAGGTTGAAATAGTTTCACTCTGGATCACTGCTTTAGCAATCCATAAAACACGCTAGCAGGTGGCAGCATTACACTTCATCCACTCCCTCCTATGGCAGGGTTTCCCCTTTGTGGTCAGGAGGGCTGAAAAGCCCACTATGTTCCCCCAAGGATAGCTTCCTTTTCTTCTCAATCAGCAGAAACAACTAAATGTTGTAGAAACACGTCCTGTTGTCCTTTACTAACTCTGATATCTGATAGACTTAAAATGCATCTTACCACTAATAAGGTAATGTTAATAATGTAATGTTTATATTATGTAATCAAACATCAGATACATCAGAAACAAAGACTGATTAATGCTGAGTCAATGACTTCCAAAATACACTTCATGGGCCGCTTGACGAGACGTTAATTTACCACCCAAATTTCACTAATTCAAGTTCCTGTAGACTTTGTGTTGGTTAAGCACATGTTACACCAGGCAAAGCAACCAAGCGAACACAGCTGTATCTGGACAAGGCGGGCCCCGTCCAGAGATTTACTCCCTACGTCCTATGTGAACGTCACGATGATCTACTAACATGTTGCTCATACATACCCAACCCTTTGTGTAGAAATATGATAAACAAGGTAAGCATTGGTGAATCTGTAGCAACTGCAACTCCCCAGCACCCAGGATATGGTTAGGAATAGGAATGTTTTTAGTAGCTTTCGATTCTATTAGCCCTGAGACATTCAGCAAACTGATCACATCCTCCAAGCCATCCAGTTGTTTACTTGACCCTATTCCTATTAGGCTAGTTAAATAACTTCTACCGGTCCTTGGGGCTCCTATGCTAGATATTGACAATCATTCTTTCTCTTCTGCCTTTGTGCCTAGTTCTCTTAGGGTAGCAGTCATTAAGCCTCCATTGAAGAAGCCAAACCTCTTAAAAACAATAGGCCTATACCTAACTTGCCGTTTCTCTCAAACATAGCAGTAACCCAGCAGCTCACTACGTTTCTAAAACTGAATAGCTTATATGAGACCCTTCAGTCAGGTTTTAGGCTAACATAGCACTGAGACAGCTTTAGTCAAAGTAGTTAATGAACTTGATACTGTTGATCATATTGTCCTTTTAGAAGAATGGTTCTCAAAGTGCGGCCCGCGGGCTAATGGCGGCCCTCGGAAACAACTAGACGTCTATTTCTGTCTATACGTTAGCTAGCGATTTTACTCATTGCCATTTTTCTTTTCTCAAGCTGCTTATGTGAATACAAGCACAATACAGTTCAAATACAGTTAATTTTCTAAATGATGCACCTTAATGGATATTTATTTTATTATATTTTTTATTTATTTGAGAGAATATTTATTTTGATTTAAGAATGTGTACTTTTTTATTAGTAGGTTGCAGCAGTATTGACAGACTTTTATTTAAGAAAGAACCATTGTTTGTTCAGTATACCACTGTTTAATAATAATTTAAAAAAGCAGTTTTGTTTCGTGTTTCTTTTTACCCTGCTGTACCAAAAACGTAGCGAACTGTGACTTTTGTGTACCGTTATACCCCTAATGAATAGCCTATTGATGACAGGCAATAGCCTAATAATAATAATGATCATGATGATGATGGTGAATACTGTATTATTAAGAATAGATGAAATAGCCAGAATAGATAAAAAAGTTTGATCTTTTTTTTGATTAATCTTCAAATGAACTCATTTCTATTTGCATTAGCCTACTTCTACGAGATTGTCATCTAGTGGTTAAAAATTCTATTATAGTTAGTCTGTGTGTCTCTGTTTGCAGGTCCCTTTTGAGACAACCGAAGGTTTTCATGAATCTTAAACTGACCTCTTGAACGACTCTTGTAAAGAAGTTTTTGTGTATGATTGGTTAGGGTTAGCTAATAAAGAGATGATTTGTTTTGGAATGATTTTGTCGTCCGTTTTTTCTTGGACAGCCCTCAATCCAATGTTGGGTCCCTAAATTGGCCCAGTCATCAAATCTTTTACAACCCCTGCTTTGAAGCATTCTGTAACTGCATTTGTTTGCCAACAAAAAAGCATGTAAATGTACATTTTCAATGTTATCCCTTCAATGGATTCGGATAGGCCAACGATCCTGATGTTGTTCTGTCGACTGCGTGATTCCAAGTCGGTGAGCTTGGATTGTAGCCTAGCGTTGTTCTCGGTTAGCCTGGAGCACGTTGCCTCCAGAGCTAGCAAACGACCATCTTGTGTGTTAGCATTGGACTCCAGCGAAGCAATCGACTGAGCATGGTCCGAGACTGTAGATTGGATACGGTCTAGCTTTGCTTCGAGGGTCGAAATGGACGCTTTGAAGTCAGCAGAGATGGCTCTTCGGTGGTCAAGCCTCGAGTCAAACAGGTCTGCTATCGATGCCATGCTAATTGACGATGAGTTCACCGTCATTACCACTAGCCTCACCAGAAGGGACGGATTTGCTGGACTGATCTCTGTTTTGGTTTTGTCATTTTTCTGTGTTATGCTGAGTATACTGTCGATATCATCCACTTGGCTAATTGTTGTAACAACATTTTGGGGTTAATAAAGGTAAATTGAGAAAAGTAACGGGAGCGAGTTGATTTCGTGCCTACTCCATCGGCGCCAACCCCGTTCGTGTTAAATATACATTTTCAATGTTATCCCTGCAATCAGTGTTGCCAACTCCTCAGTAAGGAAAGTAGCTATTGGCTGTCCTAAAAGTCGCTAAATGACGTCATCGCCTAATTTGCATAATATCTAATTTGCATGTAATCGTAATGGACGCTGTAGGAGAGAGGAATAAAGTCGTGGGAGAGACAAAAAGTGAGTAAAAAACACCCTAAATATGTTTAGAACTACAAATGAACTTTCTTCTGTTGATTCTTGTTTTTGTTTTTTAAAATGTTGCCATTGAAATCACTTCATGACTTTAATGCTTTGTCTAGACCCACATTACATAAAACAATTTTGTCCTGTATTGTTAAATGTTAGAATATCAAATTTAATCAAAATACTGTTATGTGGGGTGGAATTGCTAGCTCTACGTCCAACCCTCCTCCTATATCCGGGCTTGGGACCGGCAAAGTGACCCAAAAGAGACACTCTGGCAGAGTTACTTAGGTTTTTTTTTTTAAGGTTTTTTTTTTTGTTTAGTTTTCTTAAGTTTGGTTTAGTTTCTAACCTTATGCTCCACTTAGGAGCCTACAACAAGTCACAGTAAAACATGAACATTTTTTGCCATAACTATAACATTTTTAATTATATATATATATTTTTTATATAGACGGTTTTAACTTGGCAACATTAACAATCTAAATGGACCAAAAAGAGACAATAGAAAAAACTGTCAATAGCAATGTGAGAAAATGATGGTAACTAGTCTGGCCCTAATTCAGGTTCATTGTTTGTTTTTTTCAGACCCCCCTCCACACACACACGCTATGCTGGCTCACAGAAAGAGTAGGTCATCTTCATTTTGATCAAGGCTTTCTATGGCAGGTTCAGCAACTGAGGGAGCTGACTTAAATGAGTAAGCAGCTGATGTGCCAAAAAGCTGCAAAACATTATCATGCAGCTTGTGCTCATAGCAAGCCTCACCAGACAACTTCAGACCATATCGGACATACAGGATGGAGTTAAGGGTCTGCAAGGACATTTGATTTCTAAATTTGCTTTTTACCACACTCATCTGGCTGAATAATCTCTCGACTTCAGCATTCGAGTGTGGCAAGGACAACACAGACACAGCAGCCATGGCAAGTTCCTGAAACGGGTTGATATCAGCTGCATCCCTAAACTTCCAAATCTCATTCCAGAAGCCCACTGTTTTTTGTTTCATTCCACTTATTAAGATGGATGGTACACCATTGCTGGACAATCTTGTCCATCTCTGCAGGAGAGTAGCCAAGGACCTTGGCTATTTTTTCTATTTCGCCCAGGCTCTTGTTGTGCTTTAGAGTTTCCTCTACATTGAAAACTGACATGTACTGCAATGCTTCGATGTTGTCCGGAAGTCTCACCCTCAACTCGTTAGTGAGGGAGATGGTGAAGGCTACACACCACTTTTGGACTCATCGAGGAGGAGGCTGAAACTCTGGTCGCCCACATCTGCGACCAACTTTTTTAGGAAGTATGTTGCTAGAACACCATTAATCATTTCCGTGCACTTTGTCCTGTGCATTTTGAAGTGAGTAGCAGTGTGTCATTTGCAGTGTGGACAAGGAGTGGTGTGGGTCTCCTCTCTGCTCTGACTGCAGCTGAGACTGCTGCGCGAGGCTACTGTGAGACTGACCGCCTGTGAGTGTTTTGGGACGGGGAGGGGCTCACGTTGAGGACAGTAACTGCAGAGCGATACATGCTTTCACGTCAGTCTCCAAAACAGCAGAAAAGTCTCCAATAACAACCAGAAAAAGTCGCTAGATTTGTCGCTAGTCACTTTTGACAAAAAAAGTCGCTGTGAGGATTTGGAAAGTCGCCAGATTTAGCGAGAAAGTCGCCAAGTTGGCAACACTGCCTGCAATGATGCCACTCAAAGATGCACACTGAGAGACTGGACATAAAGGTGGGGTACAGGGGGTGGACATCGGTTGTGCATCCGTTTTCCAGCCGCCACAGGAAGTGGAAAATGTCCAGCCGGATGACGTGAACTGGGCTTATAATTTATAAAACAACAAACACAGTATTAATTCAGCATAACATTTCCATTGATCAAATCAATATATAATTTAATCAAGTTTTCAGCGAACGTAGAACTAGCGTCTGTCTCTCGTCAACAACAAGAGCTGCAAGTGTGTTGCTATGAACTGATAAGATGAGACAGTATTAATTTATATTAAAAATTCCATTGATCAAATCAATATATCAAGCAAGGTTACCGGTGTGATCTTAGCAGTGTGATGAAAGCCGACAGTTAGCCAAATGTCACCCGCCCAAAACGACTAATAGAATGCGTCGACGTGATTGGCTCACCTAATGGACGCTAATTGACCAATAATGGAATGGGGCGCTGCGATTGGCTCAGCTAATGGGCGGTCCGTCTACTTTAACAGGGCTTCTTCAGAGACTACCTTGCTGTATTTTCCGTGATTGGACTCGTTTAGATTACTACCACAAAATGGAAACGTTGGCTCAATGTGACATTTCTGGCCTAAACAACGAAGAGCTCAAGGTAAAGTGGCAAAATGTACTGTAAACCAGCAAAGTTAAATACAGTTAACTTCCTTTCTCCAGCACTGTGACCGCCGATGGCACCTGTTCTTATGGAAGGTTTTACTTACGATGACTGTTGTATAGTTGATTCACTTACTTAAACACATGTACTTATTGTAAATCGCATTGAATAAAAACGTCTGCTAAACGACTTAAATGTAGGAATGTCTGCGGAAGATTCCTTTGATGGTGATAGCATTCACAAACACTAGCTCGACACACACCTTCTTGGAGTACTATTGCCAACAATGTTCCACCAACTCCTAAAAAGTATGAACGTCAATCTAACAGCCTTTCAAAAGTTAACTTCAATGTTCTGTCTGAAATGTCAGGAGTTGATAGAACAGCTGCAACAAGTCATTGTTGATTTCGACGCTCACTTGAAGGTGCTGGAGGAGGATATGCTGCGTGTTAAGAAGGACATTGTAAACAGCAACACACACACTCACAATGACAATGTTAGTTTTTACAATTACAGTTGACTGTTTGGACCATAATAGGCAGTTGAGTGATTTATTTGTGATTCTCAATAGCATTGTAATTATGTTTCTGTTTAGCAATGCAGAGAGGGATCAGAGAATGATGACGGATTTGCAGGCTGGTGGAGTCTGTGAGGCCCAGGTAGAACTGGGTCAGGTGATGCAGAGGAACAGTGAACTGACTAGTCAGCTAGATGATCTTGTTGGTAATGGGTACGGTCATTTAGAGAGTCGTCACGTTTTTAACATTGTGGATATTGGGTGTACATTAAAGCATCCCCATCTCATGGTCTGTCATTGTGTTTTGTTTGTTAGTTAGTTGGTTAGTTAGAGAGAGTGAGTGACTGTCCATTGGAATCAATAGTTGTCACTTTATGAAATATTAGAAATATGTTTTTAACTTTTTAATATTCTCTTTTCCCAGTGGATGGTTGCATGAAGCAGAACAGCACCTAATATAGAGACGGAGGAAAGTTTGCACATCCAGTGTCAGGAAGTTACTAGCAGAGATGGAACCTCACTGCATCACAGGTAAATCGTGCTGCACTGATCAGCAAAAAACAATGTGTGTTTTGGAGTATCATTTGAGTCATATGGACAACCATATGCTGTGTAACTTGTGTGGTTTGGTGATACTGTGTGGTTTGGTGATAAACTGTGGGAGGTTAATCATGTGTTTATGCATGTGTCTAACCAAGAGTTTAAGAGAGAGTGACAAGAGTGAGCATTTAGTGAGTGACAATGCCCTCTATTATTTCAGGTGAGAAAGAACTCAAGCAGCAGAGCCAGGCCTGTTAGGCTGAAGCAGAGGCGTGGTATTCAAAGACAGCTACACCATGAGGCCAAGCTGACAGCAACACAAAGAGGCAGAAGAAAGAAAAAAGAAGGGTGAAGTTTATGTGTGATGTTGTTAGTTTAGTTTATATGGGTTTTTGCAATAACTGACTAAAATAAATGTCTTGCTTATCGTAACTAATGATCTCACGTGTGATAGTAGTACCATGATATTTTCATTGACAAACGAAACTGAGGCTTATAATAACCATGATGTTAATAATAGTGAATTTTTAATGAATTAAATAAATAAATGTGTGCAGTGGAGGATTGTAATCAGTTTGCTGAATGTCTCAGGGCTAATGGAATCGAAAGCTACCAAAACATTCCTATTCCTAACCATATCCTGTGTGCTGGGGAGTTGCAATTGCTACAGATTCACCAATACTTACCTTGTTTATCGTATTTCTACACAAAGGGTTGGGTATGTATGAGCAACATGTTAGTAGATCATTGTGACGACGTTGATGAGGATGGGGGTGTGTGCCAGCTTTTGACTTCCTGAAGTCCACAATGAGCTCTTTGGTCTTCCTGGTGTTGAGAGCCAGGTTGTTGTCGTTACACCACACTGTCAGGTGCTGGACCTCCTCCCTGTAGGCAGACTCATCGTTGTTGCTGATGAGACCAATCACGTTGTGTCGTCTGCAAACTTAACAATGGTGTTTGAGCCATGTACAGGTGTGCAGTCGTAGGTGAAGAGGGAGTAAAGGAGGGGTTTCAGCACACAGCCTTGTGGAACGCCGGTGTTCAGGGTGAGGGTTGAGGAGGTGTGGTTATGTAGCCTAACAGAATGCGGCCTGTTGGTTAGGAAGTCCAGAATCCAGTTGCAGAGGGAGGAATTGATGCCCAGTTCACTGAGTTTGGTGATCAGTTTGGAGGGGATGATGGTGTTGAAAGCTGAACTGAAGTCAATGAACAGCATTCTCACACAGGTGTTGCTATTGTCAAGGTGGGACAGGGCGGAGTGAAGTGCCGTTGAGATGGCATCCTCTGTACTCCTGTTCTGATGGTAGGCGAATTGGAAGGGGTCCAGTGTGGGTGTTAAACAGGTCTTGAGCTAGGACCAGCCTCTCGAAGCACTTCATGATGATGGGCGTGAGTGCAACTGGGCGGAAGTCATTAAGGCTCGTTGCAGTGGAGTGTTTTGGCACCGGCACGATGGAGGTGGTTTTGAAGCACGCGGGGACAGCTGCTTGGGCTAGGGACAGGTTGAATATGTCAGTCCAAACCTCAGTCAGCTGCACAGCACAGGCCCTGAGGACGCGTCCGGGGATGCCATCAGGACCGGCAGCCTTACGTGCATTAGTCCTGCTCAGTGCCGCACACACGTCAGTGGGAGAGAGAGTGAGGGGCTGGTGATCTGCAGGGAGCACAGCCTTGATGGCCACCTCCTTTTATTAAAGCATAAAATTCAATAATTATTAAAGCTGTAAAATGTGTGAGGTTTACAGTGTGTGCAGATGTTGGGTGTGATCTGTTTGGGAGGGTTGTGGTGTGTGTACGTGTACAGTACATCCAGATGTGAGTGTGTCTCAGTGTCAGTCAGTCAAACACGTTTTTTTCAAAGTGTAGTGTGGAAAGTGATTTTTAGATTTTTTCTTCTCCCCCTTTCTCTCCGACTCCTTCCTCTCGACCTCCATCTGCCACTTCAGGCCGTCCACCTGCTCCTTCCACTCAAACTCCAGCTGTTTCAGTTTGTTGTCAGAGAGCCACTGCTGATGGCGAAGGATGACCAGGTCCCTCATCAGAGTGTGCACCTCCACCCTGCTCCTCTCCTCAGCCTCAGCACTCCGCTGCTCCACCTGCAGCAGGCTAGCCCTAGCCTGGGCTTGAAGAGACTTAACCGCCTCTGTCTTTTTGGTTTTGATGACCTTGAGCAGGCTCTCATGGCCAGGGTGAGCTCCTTCCCTGTCTGGGCATGGCCTGATAGGGCCAGCAGGTGGGAGGTTGTGAGGGAGGCTCTGTCCTTCTCCCACTGGTCTCTGTCCTTCTGGAACTTCTCTGAGGCCTCTTTCCTGCTTTTCTCCACGTCCAGCAGGGTAGCTCTGGTGAGGACCAGAGCCTCCTCAGCTGCCGCCTTTTGTACCAGGGCCTCACTTTGCAGGGTCTTCAGAGAGACCATCTCAGACTGGGAGGCCCTAATCCTGTCCTCTGCTTCTTTGTTGGCATTCACAGTCTCCAGGAGGGTCACCCTGACCTGATCAGTCTACCCTCCGTCTCTTTCTGGGCAGCAAGGGCCTGACGCCTCTCCTTCTTCAGCTCAAAGTTGTCCTCTCCTGCTCCACCTTGTTGAGCTTTCTGTGGAGGCCTCTCTCTCTCCGTTTGCCTTCCTTCACCTCCTTTCTCGCTCTTTCCATCTGTCGTCATCCGAGCGCTCCTGGCCTTCTCGGTCTCCAGCTCATTGTCTTTGGCCTCCAGCAGGGCCCTCCACTTCTCCTTCTCAGCTGCCAACTGCTGCTCCAGACGCTCCTGCATCCGGGCCATACGGGACTTCTTGGCTGGCTGCTCTTCCTTTGTTTCAGGCTTCTCACCCTGTGGGGCTGCCTTGACCTCCAGAGGGGCTGCCTTCTCTCTCCTGGGAGCTGTCTTGACATCCAGGGGGTCTGCCTTGACCTCCAGAGGGGCTGCCTTATCACCCTGGAAGGCTGTCTTATCAACCTGGGAGGCTGCCTTCTCTCTTTGAGGGGCTGCATTTTCATCCTGGGGGGCTGCCTTCTCATCTTGGAGGGCTGTCTTGACCTCTAGAGTGGCTGCCCTCTTTTCCTGGAGGGCTAGTTTCACAGCCATGGGAGCTGCCTTCTCTCCCTGGGGGGTAGCTTTCACAGCCAGGGAGGCCGCCTTCTCATCCAGGGTGGCTGCCTTCACAGCCAGGGGAGTTTCCCTGACCTCCAGAGGGGCTTCCTTCTCTCTGTGGGGGGGCTGATTTCTCAGCCAGGGGAGCTGCCTTTGCTCTCTGGGGGGGTGGCCTCTCCGCCCTCCTATAGGCTGGCCTCTGGGCCTGGTTTTTGACCTGCAGGGCCTCTCTCATTTTCGTCATGGCCACAGAGGTATATGAAGCCTTGGCTTTAGCCTCCAGTGGTGCAGCCTGGACCTCCAGGGGGGCTCCATTCTGTGCCTGGGTGGGTGACCTTTCTGCCCTCCTGTTTGTGGGTCTCTGGACCTGGTTGTTGTCCTGGGGGGCTGCCATGGCGACAGAGGCATATGTGGTTGCCTCGTCAACCCAAAGGATCTGCAGGAGCCGAACATAGGAGCTGTTGCGTTATTCACAGCAGTGGTTACACAACACTAGTATAACTGCAGAGATGTGTTGTCCTCGTGATGGTTTCACTTACAGTAATGGGTCTGTCCTCTCCCAGCCAACAGGCCTCCTTCCTTGCACTCTTGAGAAGGAATACGTCGGAAGCAATCATTTTGAGCAGCCTGACTAGTCATTATGATTAAGCAGCTGCAAATGCTTACGAGTAAATCCCACAAACACCCTAAAAAACTTAGTAGAATGTATTTTTGTTTCAAATATGTCTGTCCCTTTTAATTGCCTGGCAGGCCATTGATGCAAAACACATTTTTATAAGTTATGAATTAGTCTATTCATAATGAAGATTGGGTATCGTTAGGATTGTATCGCTTCAATACCATTATTGATACTGCTTAACGATTCGATACTCTTATCGATACTTTTTGGAGGAAAGAAGACAATTCTTTTTTCTTTTTTCTTTTCCCTAAACATCAAACACCCCCCCCCCCCCCCCCAACATCAGAGTAATAATACAAATTGAAATAAATACAATAAGTAAATATTAATAATAACAACACACAATATTCTTGAAAGAAACCCAGACAGTATAGTAAGTAAATAAATAAAAGTGCACTTTAAAGCCATATTTCGAGAATATTGAATGTTGATAAATGAGAGATGAATCAAGCATTAGTCCCATAGTACGTTGGATTAATACATGGAGAGGTTAAACCAGGTCATCAAGAAAGATGTTGCAACACACGCTTACACAAAGAGCTATAGTGGAAAAGTAACAGGCTAGGGAGGACATACCAGAGTAGGTATCTTATCTCTAACAGGATGCTGACTCTGCAGATGGGATGAATCGTGTGACCAGCCCGTGAACAACAAGGGATGGAGCCAAGTCTAAACCATGGTTCCTCCCCAACCAAATAGACAATCATTTTGTTTACTGTAAATGCTTTGTTTGACTGTTTGAATGCATCCATTTTTGGAAGGTTGGTTACAGATTAACAGCTTGCTGACTGTGATTTTCTTCGCCAAAAGTGGTCCTTGTACAAGCCTAGAATTTTGACATATAAATAAATAGCTAAAAGTAAGAAGTAGTTTGTCTTCTCCTTCAAATAAAGAACACGTTTTCACATACTTAGAAAATGTCGCCAGCTTGGGGCAAGACCAGAACGTATGGGACAGGTCCCCTGGTGAATGGGAACATCTGTTACAGTTGTCTGTCAGATTGGGATAGATTTTGGACACTTTACTGTAGTGAATTCTGTGAAGCACTTTGAACTGAATGAGACTAAGCCTAGCACAAGAGGAGGAGGTGTTAACTCCTTCCAGTGCCAGGTCCTGCCAATCATCTGAAAAAGTAATCCCCAGTTCACTTTCCCAACCTTTCCTGACTGTACTTATTGCTGTGTCCTCACAAGGAATAGCCTCATAGAGATATGAAACATGGCCCTTATCCATCCTTGCTGGGGTGAGGAAACGTTCGATACCCAAGGGAGGAGGCAGCTGTGGAAACGTAGGGGAATGGGTCTTTACAAAGTGCCGAATCTGAAGGTGCCTAAATCGGTCCGAGTGGCGCATATTATAGGTATCTCACAGGTTACCAAACTCCGCAAATTGACCATCTATATATAAACCGCGTAACTTGTTTAGACTCTGTCTACTCCACGCAGCAAACCCAGAATCCAGTTTAGCAGGCAAGAAAAGGTGATTATTACAAATGGGCGCTGACATGGAGAGTGAGGTCCACCCAAACCTCCTCCTGATTTGGGCACAGATCTTGAGATAACAATTGGATTCGTGCTATGTTTTGACAGAGAGAATGGAATAAGAAGACAACTCTTAAGAAGAGAACTGGCATTGCTTTTCTACTTATATAACATAACAAGTATTCATACACTTTTCACAGTAATATTGTAAATAATACAGAAAAAAATGAAAAATGTGTAATGTATCCTGTGTTAGACTAGTCCACTCATCACTGGTAATGGCAACTTTGAAGACACTTTGCAACTGTGATAATGTTTTGCTTCTCAACCTCAAACCACGCTGTGGCGAACGGATGCAAGCCCTTCACGATGAACTGCGTGACAGCTCTGTGACACGTGTCCACTTTATCTTTTTGAGTGAAGGGAGTTTGACGTAACGTTAAGCCATCTGGAGCAGCGTTGGATTGGCAAGGGGTGGGCAAATGAATCAAGTTGGTGAATGTTTCATATATTTTCGCAATAGCATTAATTACTATTGACTATTGTAATAGTCAAGGAAAGGGGCTGTTAGAAATAATTTTTATAAAAACAGTTTATTATTGCTATAAGAAAAATACATTACTGCAGTGTGCTAAATTTACGAATGTGATGGCCTGTTGATAAATGAGAGATGAATCAAGCATTAGTCCCGTGGTACGTTGGATTAATACATGGAGAGGTTAGGGTCAGGTCATCAAGATGGATGTTGCAACACACGCATAACACAAGAATGATGTAATGGAAAAATACTAGGCTAGGAAAGGACAAATCAGAGTAGGTATATGTTTTCTTCAGCAGGTCAACACGTTCCCAAGATGGAACGGATCGGCGATATCTCTACCTGGAACGGATCGGGTGTCGGGCTGGGACCAGCCTAAGCGCACCAACAAGGGGCGAGCCAAGTCTAAACCACGGCTCCTCCCCAACCAAATAGCCAATCACAATCACTTTGTTTACTGTAAATGCTTTGTGTGACATTTTGAATGTATCAATTTTTGGAGGGTTGGTTACAGATTAACAGCTTTTTGACTATGATTTTCTTCGCCAAAAGTGGTCCTTGTACAAGCCTAGAATTCTGACATATAAATAAATAGCTTAAAGTAAGAAGTAGTTTGTCTTCTCCTTCAAATAAAGAACACGTTTTCACAGACTTAGAAAATGTCGCCAGCTTGGGGCAAGACCAGAACATATGGGACAGGTCCCCTGGTGAATGGGAACATCTGTTACAGTTGTCAGTCAGATTGGGATAGATTTTGGACAGTCTGGCTTTACTGTAGTGAATTCTGTGAAGTATTCTAAATACTTATGTGTAGTAAGTATATGTGAAGTAATATTGTAATAGTCAATGAAAGGGGCTTGCTATGTGGCTGGGGGACGGCATACCTGGGGTGGAGGAGGAGGACGGTCCAGCAGCAGCGGAGAGAACAACTGACAACAAATATTGCATTTCGCTTCCTCCTTTTGTTAGAAATTATTTTTATAAAAACAGTTTATTATTGCTATAGTAAAAATACATTACTGCAGTGTGCTAAATTTACTAATGTGATGGCCTGTTGATAAATGAGAGATGAATCAAGCATTAGTCCCGTGGTACGTTGGATTAATACATGGAGAGGTTGAGCCAGGTCATCAAGAAAGATGTTGCAACACACGCTTACACAAAGAGCTATAGTGGAATAATACCAGGCTAGGGAGGACATACCAGAGTAGGTATCTTATCTCTTACAGGGTGCTGACTCCGCAGCTGGGATGAATGGTGTGAACAACAAGGGATGGAGCCAAGTCTAAACCACGGTTCCTCCCCAACCAAATAGCCAATCATAATCATTTTGTTTACTGTAAATACTTTGTTTGACTGTTTGAATGCATCCATTTTTGGAGGGTTGGTTACAGATTAACAGCTTGCTGACTGTGATTTTCTTCGCCAAAAGTGGTCCTTGTACAAGCCTAGAATTCTGACATATAAATAAATAGCTAAAAGTAAGAAGTAGTTTGTCTTCTCCTTCAAATAAAGAACACGTTTTCCCACACTTTTCTTTTTACTTTTGTGAAATGTAGCGAAGACTTGGACCACTTCGCCATGTTGTCAACGAGTGAGTGAGTGACGGATGACCAAACTGAAGCATAGAGAATTATTGGCGCGTCTTTTAGAACCGGTTTCATCTCTATATCGCTATTCATAACCTAGCCTCTTTTCATAATTTAAAATATAACCCTTGTCCTGATTTATCAAGTCAGATGGAACAAACGGATAACAGTAACAGGTAGCTAGCTAGCTGGTTCAAATAGAGGTACAGCAGCTCAGCTCTCAACGTTAGTTTAGTTAGCTGGCTAGCTACCCCAACATATTTATATTTTGCATTCAAAATATGTATATATTACTATTTTTAAATAAAATAAAATAAAATCCAAAACGGTCTATGCTTCGGCCTACCCTGATTCCAACCATAAATCTATCTAAACTTTCAACTACCTAGCCATCATCCTTTCACCGGTCAGTCCTGCTTTACTCAATATAACCCATGCAGATTAACCTAATTGCTTTGATCTTTCTATACCTTCCCTCTCTCATCTATCCATCCTCTCTTTCATCTATCCATTCATCCATCCAGTCAACTAACCCAACCAACCTGTCTCACTTTCTTTCAACTAACCAGATAATCTTCATCAACCCTGATAAAAGCTTTCTGATGACAATTAAACCTGTTAAACTATTAAGCTTTTTGTAACTCCAAGAACTCTCATCCGGTTAACCAACCAACTCGAGCACTCTCTACCACTAAATCAATCAACAAGTCACTACTGCTTCACTCAGTATAACCCATACTATCATACCTGTTAGAAATTATTTTTTATAAAAACAGTTTATTATTGCTATAAGAAAAATACATTACTGCAGTGTGCTAAATTTACTAATGTGATGGCCTGTTGATAAATGAGAGATGAATCAAGCATTAGTCCAGTGGTACTTTGGATTAATACATGGAGAGGTTAGGGTCAGGTCATCAAGAAGGATGTTGCAACACACGCATAACACAAGAATGATGTAATGGAAAAATACTAGGCTAGGAAAGGACAAATCAGAGTAGGTATATGTTTTCTTCAGCAGGGCAACATCTCTGGATGGAACGGATCGGCGATATCTCTACCTGGAACGGATCGGGTGTCGGGGGTGTGACCAGCCCATACACCAATGAGGGAGAGCCAAATCTAAACCACGGCTCCTCTCCAACCAAATAGCCAATCACAATCACTTTGTTTACTGTAAATGCTTTGTTTGACTTTTTGAATGTATCCATTTTTGGAGGGTTGGTTACAGAATAACAGCTTGCTGACTGAAGCCTAGAATTTTGACATATAAATAAATAGCTAAAAGTAAGAAGTAGTTTGTCTTCTCCTTCAAATAAAGATCACGTTTTCACATACCATAAACCCATAAGTAAACGGGGGTTAACTAAACGGGGCTGTCCTGTTTTACAGTGTAGGTCACTACTGATTAACCAGTTAATTGTTTTGATCTTTCTATACTTCCTGTCTTCATCTATCCAGCCTCTCTTTCATCTATTCATTCATCCATCCAATCAAGCGACCGATCTCACTTTCTTTTGTAGTGTATTTTGCTCTGACCAGAAGAAGGCCTGATGTGTTATGAATAAGCATACAGTGTTGTGCCCAATGGAAGATGCAGCATGCAGTTGGCCACTGTAGATTGAGGAGACGGTACGGGATGGTACGGGAGAGATAGTGCTGGGAATAGCCTTATTTGGTTAGGGCTATGAACATCACCACCGTATAGGTTGAAAATGTCTAGAATAATGTAGACCTGGGAATTCCATGCCCAAATCTGGAAGATAGTACATGCTGTTCTGTAAGATAAGGCATGCTGTACTGTATATAAGACTGAACGGCTAGACTAGAAGGGGGGGACATTATTGACTGTATAGGAGCCCCCACATCTGGCCGTGGATTGTAATGATGAAGTTATGATTAATTAAAGACGATTAAACTGACTCATCCGGACCTCTGCAGCTTCCTTTCTTCATCTAAGTTTATTAACTACAAATTGGCGTCACGAACAGGATTTGGCCATGTTGCCAACGAGTGAGTGAGTGACGGATGAGCAAACTGAAGCGTAGAGAATAATTGGCGCGTCTTTTAGAACCGGTTTCATTGTAGAAGCGGGTTTCGATCCTATCATTGCTATTCATAACCTAGCCTCTTTTCATAATTTAAAATATAACCCTTGTCCTGTAGCTTACAAAAAAAATAATTTTATGTCCATGTGGTGGAAATCTTGTCTAGATTACCACAATAACGATTTCAGTGAGACTTTGCAAAGATGCACAAACACAATATCTGTTTAGTAAGTTTATTAATAATTGTTGCAAGCACAGCACTCTGCACCTAACGGACAGAGAGCCCCAATACAAGTAACAACACATATTTTATACCCCTCAGATGGTCTGATGATAGGGTGGGGTTTTCACATGGGCATGTATCAATATACAACCTTGGAAACAGGTGGCATGATCTACAGCAGTCCGAGATAACATCCTGGGTACAGCTCCCCTGAGAACAATGGTCCTGCAGTTAGAAGAGTCTTACATCTTTATCTCTAAGGGACAGTCTGAACTTTTGAGAAGACACTGATGTGTTTTCTCATCTGTTCCCGTCACTAGTTTGAGGAGTTTGGCTCCAAGCTGGCGGCCATTCCATTACAGGCCGTAAATACAATGTCACACTAAATTATATTATCATCTGCTAGCTAGGTTACTACCCTCCGGCCTGGCCAAAGGGTTGTGACCTGGGGCAGGAGCACAGCCTTCTACGTTCCCAATGGGTTAGGAGGCCTGAACAGGATACTCTCTAGGATGCTAAAGGTCGTGTAATGTTTTAGGAGGTTAATATCTGGAATGTTCTAACTCACACAGTACAATCAGCAAATGAATAAACACACAGTACAATCAATGAATAAATATATGATAACACAATTAATGATTATAATCTATTATCATTACACATACTGATTTTTCCATTACATACCGAACGGCCAATCAACGAAAATATGTATCAAAAAGAGGTCAACAACTGCGTGCAGGATAATCAAATTGACAGGCTAGCATGTTTTGGACTGGGCAATTCTGCCCAATTAAGCTTATAGTTAGGAGCGGGTGGTGTGCTTGCACATTGACATATATTGTCCGCTATTGTAGTGGAATACATTTTCCTGTAGGCCTATATTAATTAAGAGATTTCGAAATGAACTCTGATTGATTTTGGAATGGTCCCTAACTGTGAAATGATCATGCTATTTGTCAATCTCTGAAAGTAATCGTTTTGCAAAAGTGCTTTAAGGATTCCTATGTAGATCATATACAGCTATTGACCGTGTTAAAAGCATCCTTCCTACTATATCCAGGCCTACACTGTAACAACAGCTGTACAGTACGCAGGTGTCCTATGGTTGAGGTGTAAATCGACAACTTGAATTTGGATATTGTTTGATCCTCCTTGAACAAGATGTTGGCGTCGCACATCATCTACGCCTACATCCGATAATCCGATTTTATTTGACCAGTTCATGATTAACAGCCAATTACTGTTATGATGAATATATGGCCCTGAATACACCGTATGTATAAACATGTACATATAACGAAAATGCATGTCGCTTAGCCTGTGTTATGGTGATTTTGGTATCCGACTTTAAAACAAATATGACTACACGAATTTTGTGAAATATTATCATTATAATCATTATTACTTATGAAGTTATTATGTTTCTTTTCCATTTCTTCTTCTTCTTATTATTATTATTATTAGCATTAGTTTAGACAAATTGCATGGTTTCATCAGGGTTGATGAAGATGTTCTGGGTAGTTGAAAGAAAGTGAGATAGGTTGGTTGATTGGATGGTTGAATGGATAGATGAAAGAGAGGATGGATAGATTAGAAAGTGGAGGTAAAGAAAGATCAAAACAATTCAGAGGTTAATCAGTATGGGTTATACTGAGTGAAGCAGTGACTGGTGAATGGACAAAAGGCTAGGATGATGGCTAGGTAGTTGAAAGGTTAGACAGATATGAGGTTAGAAAGATAGAAGGTTCGATAGACAGTATGTTAGAAGGTCATAGATCAATCCAATGAGGCTTGGTTAGTTCAGTGGAGTGGGTAGTGGGTTGGTTGAGTGGTTGAGTGGTTGAGAGTGGTAGAGTTGGTTGGTTGGTTAAGTGGTTGAGAGTGGCTTCAGTGGGGTGGAACTGGTAGCAAAGATAGTGCATTGTTGTGTAAAAGTTATAGCATGTGGAAGAATTGGAATAATAATAATAATAATAATAAGTATATCGAAGAACAATAGTTGGACTTGTTGAAGCAAGCCCACCTTATAAGGAGAATATGCAATGTATGAGAACATACCACACAATGGAATAGTCTAACCACACACACGCACACCATGAGGCCCTCTTAGATTCTTTAGATTCCCTCTCCTGTGTAAGGTTGTACCCTGCTTTATTCAGCTGTCCCTCTATCTAGAAGCTTCCACTGTTTCACAATAACAAGTCTGTCGATCATGGTTTCTTCACGCTGTCTGTCTGTTACGAGTGTTGACAAAACAGGCTGGTCTTAGTCACACTGTTTCTATTACTGACAACCTATTCCAGTCAACATGCCTGTCTGTTTCCACTATTGACAATCTGCTATTGTAGATAGATTTATAATAATGAAGGTTTGAGATAAACAACATAGAAATGTGCTGTGGTAAGAATAATTAAAACTTAGATGAAATCAGAAAATCAGAAAAAAAAAATCAGAAAAAAATCGAATATGTTCATCCGAGTTATGTGTTGTTTAGCTACATATTTATACATGTTTGCAATGAAGACTGAGATTAAATCAGAATTCTGAAAACTCTAATATGTACATCTACTTATGTGTTGTTTAGTTACATAAACATATACGTTCTTCTAACAAAGACTAAATCAGCACCTCAGACATGCTTACACTGGTCGTTATATTTAGAGAGAATATTTTTATCTCAGGGATGATCAGTCCTTGCATTCAGTGCTCTGTCTATGTTAATTAAGGTGACATTTTTACATTTCTCCCATTGCTTCTGTAGAACATGGTCAAATGTGTAAGGTTTAGGTGTTGTAAGCGGTCCCAGGTGCGGGGCAGAGAAAGGGAGGCGGACGAGTAGGTGGCGGTACCAAACAAAAGGATCTTTATTTAGGAAGACAAAGACAAAATAAAATAAAATAAATAAAAAGGACAAGACAAAACAGGATACAAAACACGGACTCATAGCTCGACAACAAAAGGGGAGAACACAGTCTCAAAAATAGTTCTTGTATATTCAAATAACTTACGCTCACGAAGCGACCAACAAACGGTGAAGACTAAGCAGGGAGTGAAGGGAAGTGAGGGTCCTTACCATAACACAAATGTAGCTGCAGTGACACAGGGTCACTACTGGTCTGTCTGAAGAGACAGATAACAAGTTGCAACATAATTGAATGTCTGTGCAGTTTATACAAACAACGTAAAAAGCCCTATTGGCCGTGCTAAAAGCATCCTTCCTACTATATCCAGGCATACACTGTAACAACAGCTGTGCAGGTGTCCTATGATTGAGGTGGAAATCGACAACTTGAATTTGGAAATTGTCTGATCCTCCTTGAACAAGATGTTGGCATCGCAAACAAATAGGCCTACAATATATATTTTTTGAAATATTATCATTATAATTATTATTACTTATGAAGTTATTATGTTTCTTTTCCATTTCTTATTATTATTATTAATATTATTATTTGCATTAGTTTAGACAAATTGCATGGTCCCGTGGTCACCATGGCACCGGCCGTATTGTGACATTGTCGTTATTGTATGACACCTGCTTTAACGTCAGCAGGCTTAGAATCAGTTCAAAAGCCCTTACTGCATTGTCAAACGTGTTTTATGCTAAACTACAAAACAACTCTCTACGGTTCAAGGACGTTTTCACATTTGCTTTGACAATGATGAACAAAAAAGAGGTAACTATTTTGTGAATGTGCTATCGTGTCGATGTGACTGGATCTTATCATGTGTAATCTGATGTGTGTTCTCTTGACGGCTGAGAGGAAGAGGAGTGGCAAGAAGACCACGTTTGAGGAGGCCACCAACACGGGTTAGAGATTTTCTTTCGTGGGGAGATTGTGTTATTTTGTTCAGACAGTTTACAGTACACACTGTATGCTATTGAGATGATGTGTATTTGGATGAAATAAGTTTATTAGAAATGCTGCATACCAATTTGATATGTCTAGCTATACCTTTTGAACCGAGATATGTCAGATCAAAAAGAGTCAGATATTTGGATGAAACATTCCATTTCTCTTTGTGTTTGTCAGCACCCTCCCCTCCACCTGGGCTCCGGTCTCCAGACAGGTTTGAGAACCGAGCTGCAGTGATTGAGCTCTTGAAGGAGAGGGCAGTCAGAGTGCCAACACCCCCTCAGACCAGGAAGAAGAGGTCTATCCCATCCTCATCAACTTCCTGAGGAGACTGACCGACAAGCATGCTACATGTCTCTCTGAGCCAGGGGTTACTTTCAGGAGGGGGGACTGTGCTCAGGGGAGGCTGGTGGAGGTAGAAATCGGAGGGCGGGCACATTGTAATGCACGGATTGGAATGAGGGATGGTATCAATGAATTTTTCACCATTCCTCATTCCGTTCCATGCTATCAAACACACTTTATGCCATTCCTCGTTCCATTCCATGCGTTATAATGAGCCTGTCCTCTGATCCGACCCCTGACTGTGCTGTATGTGCCAGACGTTGCTCTGACGTAACTGTTGAGTGTGTCGATGACAAAGTTAGACACTATGTGGGTCGGGATGCATCTTTTGTGTTTTACTAAATACTGTTGCCATTGTGTGATGGTATTTGGTGTTGTGTGTTGTGTGTAGCGTTGTCGTTTCTGTTTCTTTATCAGTCAGGCAATGGAGAGTGATCCGTAAGGGCATGAGAGACCCTGTAAGTTGTGAGTATGTGTGATAATCAATCAATCATTCGGTCAACCTTTATTTGTATAGCATATTTCATACACAAATGTAATACAAAATCAGTCCTGATTTGTTTATTTCCTGTAATTAAGGTCATAATAACGTCATAATAAGATCATAATAATTTCACAATAATGTTATAATAAAGTCATAATAAGAACATAATAATGTCATAATAACATCATAATAACGTCATTAGAACGTCTTGAAAAGATCATAATAAGATAATAATGACGTCATAATAACTTCATCATCATGTCATAATAACGTCATAATGAGATCATAATATAAGATCATAATAAGGTCACAATAACGTCATAATAACGTCATAACCCATAATAATGTCATAATAACCCATAGTAAGATAATAATAAGGTCACAATAACGTCATAATAATGTCATAATAATGTAATATATGCCATTTAGCTGACGCTTTTATCCAAACTTACATTGCAGTGAGTGCATACATCTCAGTATATATGGTCCCAGCGGGAATCAAACCCACAACCTAAGCGTTGTTAGCGCCATGCTCTACCAACTGAGCCACAGAGGACCACAATACAGCAGACCTCAATACAGCAACAACAATAACGCCATAATAAAATAATAATAATGTCATAATAACATCAGAATAACATCACAATTATGTCTTAATAACATCATAATAATGTCATAATAAGATCATAATGTCACATAATGTTATAATAAGATCACAATGAGATCACAATAATGTCATAATAAGATCATAATAGCGTCATCATAAGATCATAATAACACCATAATAAGACCATCATAATAATGTCAGAATAAGATCATAATAACGTCATAATAACCCATAATAAGATCATAATAATGTCACAATAACATCATAATAATGTCACAATGAGATCATAATAACGTCATAACAAAATCATAATAATGTCATAATAACCTCATAATAAGACCATAATAATGTAATAATAAGATCATAATAACGTCAAAGTAGCATCATAATGAGATCATAATAATGTCATAATAACATAATAACGTCATGAGAACCCATAATAAGATCATAATAACGTCATAATAAGATCATAATAATGTCACAATAACGTCATAATAAGACCATAATAATGTAATAATAAGATCATAATAACGTCAAAGTAGCATCATAATGAGATCATAATAATGTCATAATAACATAATAACGTCATGAGAACCCATAATAAGATCATAATAACGTCATAATAAGATCATAATAATGTCACAATAACGTCATCATAAGATCATAATAACGTCATAATAACCCATAATAAGATCATAATAATGTCAAAATAAGATCATAATAACGTCATATTGAGATAATAATAATGCCATAATAAGATAATAATAATGTCATAATAAGATCATAATAACGTCATAATGAGATAATAATAATGTCATAATAAGATAATAATAATGTCATAATAAGATCATAATGATGTCATAATAAAGTCATAATAAGACATCATAATAACATCATAATAACGTCATAATAATGTCATGAAAACCCATAATAAGATCATAATAATGTCACAATAACTTCATAATAAGTTCATAATAACGCCAGAACATGTTCATAATAACCTCATGATAACCAATAATGAGATCATAATAACGTCATAATAATATCATAATAACATCACAATAACCGTATAATAACATCATAATAACATCTTATAAGATCATAATAATGTTATAATAAGAACATAATAAGATCAAAATAATGTCATAATATGATCATCATAATTTCTGAATAACATCATAATAATGGCTTAATAACGTGATGATGAGATCATAATAAGGTCATAATAAGGTCATAATAACGTTAAAATAAGATCATAATAATGTCATAATAAGATTATATTAACCTCACAATAACCTCATAATAACCCGTAATAGGATCATAATAGCGTCACTATAATGTCATTATAAGTTCATAATAACATCACAATAACGTCACAATAACTGTATAATAAGATCATAATAACGTCCTAATAAGATATTAATAACGTCATAATAAAATAATAATAATATCATAATAACGTAATAATAAGATCATAATAATATAATAATAATGTCAAAATAACATAATATAAACGCCATAATAACATCATAATAACATCACAATAACTGTATAATAAGATCATAGTAATGTCATAAAAACGTCATAATAAGATAATAGTAATGTCATAAAAACGTCATGATAAGATCATAATAAGATCATAATAATATCATTATGAGATCATAATGAGATCATAATAATGTCATAATAAGATCATAATAACGTCACAATAACCTCATAATAACCCATAATAGGGTAATAATAACGTCAAAATAACGTCATAATAAGTTCATAATAATGTCATAATAACCCATAATAGGATCATAATGACGTCATAATAAGATCATAATAATGTCATAATAACGTAATAATAAGATCATAATAAGATCATAACAACGTCACAATAACGTCATAATAATGTCATGAAAACTCATAATAAGATCATAATAATGTCACAATAACTGCATAATAAGTTCATAATAACAAAATAACGTCATAAAAAACATAATAACGTCACACTAACTGTGTAATAAGATCATAATAATGTCATAATAACGTCTTATAAGATCATAATGTTATAATAAGAACATAAAATCAAAATAATGTCATAATAAGATCATCATCACTTCCGAATAACATCATAATAATGTCATAATAATGTGATGATAAGATCATAATAACGTCACAATAACGTCATAATAACATCATAATAATGTCATAATAATGTGATGATAAGATCATAATAACGTCACAATAACGTCGTAATAATGTCATATTAAGATCATAATAATGTCATGTTAAGATCATAATAAGATCATAATAACCCATAATAAGATCATAATAACGTCAAAAAAACATCATAATAGGGTCATAATAACGTCATAATAAGATCTTAATAATATCATTATAAGATCATAATAATGTCATAATAATCCATAATAACGTCATAATAAGATGAAAATGTCATAATAAGATCATTATAATGTCATTATAACGTCATGATAAGATCATAATAAGATCATAAGATCACAATAACATAATAATAACCCATAATAACGTCATAATTCGATAATAATAAGATCATAATAATGTCATAATGAGATCATAATAACATCATTATAATGTCATAATAAGATCATACATAACGTCACCATAATGTCATAATAATGTCATAAGAACCCTCTTTGGTATCGGTGGGCGCCAGAGAAGCGTGAAGGCTACCAGCTCTTTAGCATCAGGGTCAGGTTTAGATGTGTGTGTCGCCGACTGGGTGTGAGGGTGAGACTGAGAAGGCCCAGGCTGAGCCCATAGGAAAGAGGCGGTCCGGGTTCCTCAGATTCCTCCCCAAGGTCAGCTTGCTCAAGGCCGGCTTCGATTTTACTATACTTTATACATTCCAGTCCAAGTTTGACTTCTCTTTGTAAACATTACAACTGTTAAATGTCATCTATATACACAATCCCCTCTTATACACAATATTATAGGAGTTATGGTATCTTACCAATTCCATTTATTACAAGTAGGCCCATCATTACCATGCTATTTTGTTTTGTAATACTCTTTCACAGCACTCCAAGAAGAGCAACAGAAAGGACAGCCAGGCCCCAGAGGCAGCACAGGAGCCAAAGGCTGAACACTGCATCCGTAAGTCCACTGGACGATCTTTCTGCTATAGGGTTGATATGACTTCAACTGCATGAATCATCTAACCAACAATTTTACTACACGTATCAGTCCACTATGAGACAAAAGATTCAAGATTCAAGATTCAAGATTCTTTATTTGTTACGTGCATACATGTATACAGTGAAATGCAAAAGTGACAGTGCCACAGAGTAGTGCAACAATACAATAAGTTTTAAAATAGAATAAAACAAAAATAGAAGTACTAAAAAATATACAGTATGGACAGTATAAACAGCACAGACAATATGAACAGTATAAGCAGTAAGCAATATAAACAGCAGATGGATGATTATGTGTGTGCATATGTGTTATGATGTCAGTGAGTGTGTGAGTGACTTGAGGGGGGCACTGGTGGGGTCATCGTTGATGATTCTGATGGCGTGGGGTAAGAAACTCAGCCTTAGCCTCTCTGTTCTTGCTGCATGACAGCGGAGGCGTTTGCCTGACCGCAGCGGCTGGAACAGTCCGTTTTTCGGGTGGTGAGGGTCCTTCATAATCCTGTAGGCTCTGGTCCAACACCTCCTGGTGTACAGGACATGGAGAGGGGGGGTTGGAGCTCCCATGGTCTTTTCTGCCAGGCGTACCACCCTTTGCAGAGCTCGCCTGTCCTGGGCCGTGCTATTACCGTACCAGACGGTGATGTTGCCAGCCAGGATGTAATCCTTGTAAGACATGAATTCTGTGTTAAGTTAATGTCATCCCTCTCTCTCTCTCCCTCCTCTCCCTCCTTTCCTCTCCCTCTCCCTCCTGTCTCTAGCGGCCCTCTTCAGGAGGATGGTGTCTGCTGTTAACAAGGGCCTCTGTAACCCCTTCAAGAAGACCTCCAAGAAGGCCCAGAAGCCCACCTAAATGATTCAATAAATGTGTTTGTGTTGCATTCAATCTATTGTATTTCTTGTCTTTTGTTATTTCACAGTTGGATTTAATCATGCGCATTACCAGTGTGATTCATTGACACCATATGAATTGAGAATACTCCTACATTTACAGCTTAATGCCACCAGAGAGATCTATCACTGCATCACTGTGCGGGTCCATGCATTAAGGGTGAAGCATAGCGCATTCACTACTGCTCACCAATAGGTGGCAGTAGATCCATTCTGACCCTCATCCAGTGAGCCTCACACAGACTCAAATAACACTGGTATATAGATCTGAACCACAGCCAAAGAGCTTGTTTATCTTCATGCCTCACGTCACGCAGGATGTATATGGTGTGAGATGAGGTAACATTAAAATGTAACAGTCTAAAGAACGTGCCAAGATAAGACACTGAGAACTCGAAAAATAAGTTTCAGAAGAAACTTAGTGGACTTGCAAAGTCTTATCTTGGTAGTGGAAAGGGTTGAAAGGTGTTTCGATAGAGAGCTGAAGCAAGCCCACCTAATAAAAGGATAACAGGAAAAGCAAAAAGAGAGTATGCAATGTATGAGAACATACCACCAAAATTGATTAGTCAATCCACACACACACACACACACACACACACACACACACACACACACACACACACACACACACACACACACACACACACACACACCATGAGGCCCTCTTAGATTCTTTAGATTCCCTCTCCTGTGTAAGGTTGTACCCTGCTGTATCCTGCTGTCCCTCTATCTAGAAGCTTCCACTGTTTAACAATAATAGTCTGTCCATCATGGTTTCTTCATGCTGTCTGACTGTTACGTGTTGACAAGACAGGCTGGTCTCAGTCACACTGTTTTTACTTCTGACAACCTGCTCCAGTCAGCATGTCTGTCTGTTTCATCACTGACAACCTGCTATCAGTCAACATGCCTGTCTATTTCTACGACTGACAACCTGTTCCAGTCAACATGTCTGTCTGTTTCATCACTGATGACCTGCTATCAGTCAACATGTCTGTCTGTTTCATCACTGACAACCTGCTATCAGTCAACATGTCTGTCTGTTTCATCACTGACAACCTGCTCCAGTCAACATGTCTGTCTGTTTCATCACTGACAACCTGCTCCAGTCAACATGTCAACAGAACTTCAATTCTGCCCCTATCTTCTTCAGTTGACCGTCCCCCGATCTGACAAATGGCTACAGTATGAGCTCTCTGAGGTGTCAAACTGAATTCTGATTGGTCTCCTATGGTCTCCTTGCAAACAGCTCCTAATTTAAACACTTAAGCCGACATAACAGGGGCAAAGGGACAAATTCATTCTCTTTTCTTTGTCCTGTTGTGAGGTTCTCATCATGAGGTGTGAGTAGCATTGGTTTGTATGACCTGTGGTCATATTTCTTTCTCTCTCCTTCTTTCTCTCTCTCTCTATTAGAATGTACAATTTTTCTATAAAAATTTACAATTTTTCTATGAAGTATTGCCTTGTAACAGTTGGATATGTATAGAGTATTATTGAAGCCTCATTTGATTCATTCTATTTGACCATTCTTGCATTAAATCAGCACAAACAAATCTTAGCACATCGTGATAATTACATTGAAGTCAGATTATCAATATTAGATATGCTTTGCTATTAAAAAAATATAGCCAAAAGTCTCAGGCTAACCTTCGCATAGAAACTGACATTATTATAAATCTATCTACAGTATCAAACACGTGTGTTTAAAACCTGTCCTCCGGTGTCTACCTCCACCAGCCTCCCCCGGTATGTCGCCAGTGAAATGAGAATACACGGCTCTAGACGCAGTATTCATGTGGACTTTCAGTCATGTTAAACACTCGTATTGTCATGATATCATTGTTTACTGTTGTGAAAGGAAATAACAATAAATATGATCAACATAAACAAAAAGAGTACACGGGGCCAGGTGGAAACTGACGGGAATTTTGAGACCCAATTCCGTGGAACCGGTTATCAGACCATCCATACTTATGAGTGGAGTTTGCATTGTGTTTATTATTGCTGCGCCGAAGCCAGCAATGTCGTGTTTTCGAGCTGTAGTCTATATAGCTGACAACTCTATGGAGTGTGGGTAGTTGGGCAATGATGCTGCATAATTTCTATCTCTCCTCTTATAATCCACTGCAGCCTATCAGTAGGCCTAATCATTTCAATTTGGCTTGATGTGGCTTGATACATTGACATATATTGTGCGTGTTGTTTCTGATTCGCGTGCACTGCGCTCCAGTCATAAAGTTGCTGCGCGCATCAAAATACCTCTCCGATTTGCCACTGCCTACCCATACAGACTTCGGGTGTGCGCCCCTCAAAAGTCTACTGAAGCTGTCCTGGCAGTAGGTTGCAGAAGTTTCAAAGCACTACAAATATATTCGTTTTTTACAGCTAAATGGTGTCAATGTTATCTCACAACAATATATGTAAGAATGGATTCATTCGCTTTCATTCAACAAACACAACGCAGATCAATTGCAATTCAAATGTATCACCGCAACACATGTTCAAACACGATGTGGCTCAGTAGAGAATGGTGCTAGCAACGCGAAGGTTGTGGGTTTGATTTCCGTATATGGCCATTTGTGGGTTTGGGACCATATATACAGAAACGGTATCCACGCACTGTACTGTGAGTCGCATTAGATACAAGTGTCTGCTAGGGGTGTCCTTTGGCGTCTGCTAAATGACTAAAAGCGTCTCCTAAATGGCTTAAATGTAAATGTGTCTGTGTTTATGTGTGTACTGTAGACCGAATAGGACTCTGAGGCCTCCCAGATGAAGGAATCAAACTACAGTAGCTGTGACTGAATAGAAAAACAGATATGCTATCTTGCAATTGACACGTGATGAATTGGTAAGAGAAAATTGACATCAGTGGTTTTCAGAATAAGCACTTTTCAGAATAATGTGGCATTGTATTTAAAATGAAGCATTTTTGACCCCCCTTAAACTCAAACCCCCGCAACTGATCCCCGCTCCTCGGCACTGTGACGTCATAATAAAGTTACAAAAGTCGCTGCTTGTGTTGCTCACCGTCAGTCATTATCACTTTGTCATAACTCTGATCAGGTCATTAACGAGCCATCATTCACCGACACACCGACGAGTTACCGAAGAGGCAATCAACGAAAATATGAATCAAAAGGAGGTCAGGAACAGCGTGCAGGATAATCAAATTGACAGGCTAGCATGTTTTGGACTGGGCATTTCTGCCCAATTAAGCTTATAGTTAGGAGCGGGTGGTGTACTTGCACATATATTGACATATATACATTGACATATATTGTCCGCTATTGTAGTGGAATACATTTTCTTTTAGGCCTATATTAATTAAGAGATTTTAGAATGGTCCCTAACTGTGAAATGATCATGCTATTTGTCAATCTCTGAAATTAATCGTTTTGCAAAAGTGCTTTAAGCATTCCTATGTAGATCATATACAGCTATTGGCCGTGCTAAAAACATGGTTCCTACTAAAACACCAGGCCTACACTGTAACAACAGCTGTACAGTACGCAGGTGTCCCATGGTTGAGGTCGAAATCAACAACTTGAATTTGGATATTGTTTGATCCTCCTTGAACAAGATGTTGGCGTCGCACATCATCTACGCCTACATCCGATAATCCGATTTTATTTGAACAGTTTATGATGAATATATGGGCCTGAATACACCGTATGTATAAACATGTACATACAACGAAAATGCATGTCGCTTAGCCTGTGTCATGGTGATTTTGGTATCCGACTTTAAAACAAATAGCACTACACGAATTTTGTGAAATATTATCATTATAATCATTATTACTTATCAAGTTATTATGTTTCTTTTTTATTTCTTCTTCTTCATATTATTATTAGCATTAGCTTAGACAAACTGCATGGTCCCGTGGTCACCATGGCACCGGCCGTATTGTGACGTCGTCGTTATTGTATGACACCTGCTTTAACGTCAGCAGGCCTAGAATCAGTTTTTTGCTAAACTACAAAACGACTCCCTACGGTTCAAGGGCGTTTTCATATTTCCTTTGACAATGCCGAACGAAAAAGAGGTAACTATTATTCAATGTGCTATGGTGTGGATGTGATTGGATTTTATCATGTGTGATTTGATGTATGTTTTCTTGAAGGCTAAGAAGAAGAGTAGTGGCATGAAGACGACGGTTGAGAAGGCCACCAACACAGGTTAGGGATTCTCTTTATAATGTTACAACGCTTCTCTGGGGTGGGGAGATTGTGTTATTCTGTTCAATACACGCTGTATGCTATTCAGATGATGTATATTTGGATTAAATAAGTTTATTAGAAATGCTGCATACCAATTTGGTCTGGCTAGCTATGTCTTTTGAACTGAGATATGTTCGATCAAAAAGAGTCAGATATTTGGATAAAACGTTCTATTTGTCTTTGTATTTGCCAGCACCCTCCCCTACACTTGGGCTCCGGTCTCCAGACAGGTTTGAGAACCGAGCTGCAGTGATTGAGCTCTTGGAGGAGAAGGCACGTCAGAGTGTCAACACCCCCTCAGACCAGGAAGAAGAGGTCTATCCCATCCTCGTCAACTTCCTGAGGAGTCTGACCGACAAGTATGTTTAATGTCTCTCTGTGACGGAGTATACTTTAAGTAGGGGGACTGTGCTCAGGGGAGGCCGGTGGAGGTAGAAATCGGAGGGCGGGCTCATTGTAATGCATGGAATGGAATCAGGAATGGTATCAATCAACGTTTCAACGTTCCTCATTCCGTTCCATGCTATCAAACACATTTAATGCCATTCCTCATGCCATTCCATGCGTTATAATGAGCCTGTCCTCTGATCCGACCCCTGACTGTGCTGTATGTGCCGGACGTTGCTCTGGTGGAACTGTTGAGTTAGTCTATGGCAAAGTTAGTGGACATTATGTGGATCGGGATGCATCTTTTGTGTTTTACTGAATACTGTTGGTGTTGTGTGCTGTGTGTAGCTTTGGTGTTGTATGTTGTGTGTACATTTGTTGTCGGTGTAGCCTGTCTTGTACATCTATCATGTCTAAAACACACAAAAAAGAAACAGTCCAAAATGTTTCCTTGTTTCTTCATCATTCAGGCAATGGAGAGTGATCCGTAGGGGCATGAGAGACCCTGTAAGTTGGGATTATGTGTAATATTCAATCAATTAACCTTCATGTATATAGGACATTTCACACATTTTATTTGTATAGCAAATTGTATTGGATTTGTATAGCACACATTTCATGTTTATTTCCAGTAAATTGAAAAAAAGATGTTCCTAATATACCATAACTTCACTGACACATGCAGTATGATGATGTTGTGTACTCCTTGTGGAACCACAGACTACGAGCATGCAGCTGGGCCGACTGTGCCGCAGGGTGGTGAAGGTCATCTGTGAGACGGCCTTCCGGGTCTTCCTGCCGGCCCTGGTGCTCATCTTAGAGCAGAGCGAAAGCCAGGAAGAGGGGGAGGCTTCAGCTCCCGGGTCCGACCCAGAGCACTCCTCCAGTACCAACCCCCAGGACCAGGAGGCTGGACCCACTCGAGTGTCCTCTTCCCCGAGGTAAGCTGTCAACCAGGGTTCATCTACTTATGAAGTGGCCCAACTACTCTTTAGGATTAGATAGACATGTTTTTGTTACATTTTTAAGGTGACCCACATTGACATTTCATTTGTCATGTATTTTTGTTTTTAGATTGAATTTAAACTGTAATAGGAAACATAACATTCATAACATTCATAACGTTCAGTTTGGAGGACCCGTTTTTCTTACTCGCTAGTGCCTCTTGAGGACATTTTTGTGATGCACAGTTTTAAAGGTTTATCAACTACAGCATAGAAAGACCCTCATTGTTCGGCCTCATTAAGCTCAGGAGTCTTAAGACAGAAGCAAAATAGAACTTAGGAAACAATCATTATCATGACATCCAGAAAAGGGGACATTATTTACAAATGTAAACATAATAAGTGAATTTAAGCTACAATAATTGTTTGGCATAATGTTTCAGACATCACACTGTAGTGTTAATGTTTGTGTTTGTAGCTCCAAGACGTCCCTGCAGCGGGCGCCTGTGAGAGACCCCCTCAAGGTCTTCTTTGGGGTGACGGCGGACACCATACTCCAGGCTCTGGGTGACAATGGTTCTTCGTCACCTGAACTGACCAGAGCTCTGGTGGGGGAAACTCTTAGCCAGTTGAACTCCGCCTTCTCGGTCGTCGTGGCCTACACCCCCTCTGGAAGATCCTCCCCAGTGATGACCGAGAGGAAGAACATCATGCCGGCCACCGAGGAGATGGTCCAGGTGATCTCTGGCACTCTTCAGGCGTTCGGGGTCACCGGACAAGGTCCGTCAGCGTCGCCACCCCCGGAGAAGGTAAGTATGGAGGTAAGTGAAAAGATTCTTGCTCCAATGACAGGTGATGTAATGGCCGCCCTTGTTGAGACCGTGGAGAGCTGCAAGGAGACACTGGGAGGCGGACAGGACGCAGCGTATATGCTCAGGGAGGTGGCACTGAAAATACAGATGTTATCCCAACACGACGACCGAGATGGCTGTTGTGATGACTCTCATTCCTCAGAAGAGAACAGAATTACCCCTGGTGATTCTGGAGCCTCTGAGGCTACGGTGAGCCAGAATGACCTAGCCATCATCGGGAGTCGGGAGTTCCACACAAAAGCCTCAAGGGCTGTCGGTGGAATTCTCCGGAGAAGAAATGGATCTTCTCAGAGCGGCTCTGTGCAGTCATCCCGGCCTGCCAGTGCCGCTCCCAGCCTAAGCCACGAGCGTGGCTCTCATGTCACCTCACCATCTGCCACCAACGCTTTCGCCGCCGATTGTGACGCTGAGGCGAACAAGATCGTCGATATGTTTGTGGCAGATGTGAAGGACATAGCAGCACAGGTCGTGGAGGCGGGGGACAGCACGGTGCAGGCTGGAGGCACAGGTCACAACGCCGCGTCCTCCGTTGACCGGCTCGGTGGACGGCCCAGCGGGAGGCAGAGGGTCTCCTCTGCCATGTTAAGGCTCTACAGCAACCTGCAGAGTAAATTGGCAGAGTTCTTCAACACAGGCTCTTCCACCGGCGGAGCAGATTTGGTGATGTCATCGCCCCTCGAGGAGCCTTGGCAGGAGGTCAGCTCTGAGGACGTAGAGACCATTTCTCTGAGTGAGTGTTCCCAGCCGCTTAGGGCTGGATGTGACTCCCAAACCCGCCTCGAGGAAAGCACCAAGGAAGTCATTGGGGAGATACTGGCTACTTTTGAATTCATGGCAAAAGCCGAGTCTGAGACCTCTATTGGGAGGAGGTCTTCTGAGGAATCCCTCGCAGCTGGTGTTTTTGTGGGGGATTTACTTTCCCAGCTAAGGGTTTTCACAACCTCAAACAGCCCCTCCCCCACTGAGTTAATGCCTAATAGTTCTCAATCCTCTTACAGATTGTCCCCCGAAGTCTGTGCAAAGTCGAGTTTTGCCAGCACCAAACTTCGAAGCAAAACCACTGCCCCTTCAATTCCAGCTGTTGATAGACTCTGTAGCGAGGGCTTTAAAACTAAGGCCACTAAGTCAGTGAGCGAGGTGCTTCTTAGATCTCCCAGAGATGTATCCACCCATGTCTTTGCCAATAGGTCTGAGCCGTCAATCCGTCTGCCCAGCCAGACGAGTCTGAGCCCCCTGGTTGTGGAACGTGAGGCCTCAGAAATCATTGAGGTGTTCGCCTCTGATTTTAAGGCGCTATCACAGTCAGCTTGGCCTGGTAAAAAGATCAAGTCTTTATCCGCCGCTATCAGTCTCCTTAAGAGACTACGGGATAAGCTTAGAGGGTTTTATGCGCGTTATGGGCTTATGGCTCAGGATCGGGTCCCACTTGAGGGAGAAGAGCCTCTGGCGTCAGCGGAACTTAATGCTGCCTCTGTTTTAAATTTGAATGCAAAGTCCCCTCAGTCCAGCATGAGCCAGCCTATTCTATCAGGGGTGGGTTCAGGGGTCATGAGTGGTCACGGGTCATCAGGAGCGATGCTCCGTAGGGGGAGTAGCGAGCCTCTCAGAGGGTCCTCCCAGGTCAGTCAGGTGTTCCTGGATACCCAGACTAAAGAGGTGGCCCGTAGGCTTGTTGTGTTGGCTCGGTCTGAAGTGTCAAAGGAGGAGGGGTCCTCCTGTGTGCCAATGACGTGGTCAAATGAATCACTGGTGATCTCACGATTTGTTGAGGGCATTATTGGCTGGCTAGAGGACATCTCCTCCTCCGAGTCGACATCATCAGAGGGTGTGGATGTCACTCCAAATGAGGTCATAAGAGAGCTGACGTCCGCTAAGTTTCAGAGGAGGGGAACTCGCGCTGTGAGGAAGATCCTCATCAAGTCCTCGAGGTACTTAGACTCTGAGTCCCTCACCGGTGGAATCAGCCGCTCCCATTTGGACCTTTTACAAGGTTCCTCTACCATGTCAGCTGCCAGTACAGACTCTGCAGCGGAGGATATTTTTGGCACTGTTGTTGATGGTGTAAAAGGCCTTTTCCAGAGAGGCGAGTCTTCCACCACTGTTGAGCTCTCAGACGCTGTCCTTCTGAGAGACCAGGAGGCCTCTGAGAGTGGGGTTAGCGTGTCTGAGATGGACATTTGGTCCACGGCACAAAGGCTATACAAGAGTCTGCAGCTTAAGTTGAGTGATTTTCTGTCTTTGCGTAAGCGACCTCAGCCCAAAGCCCAAAAAGCTACGTTAGCGCAGGCCAAGAAAAGCGTTAGCCAAATCCTGGGTGTAGTTCAGGATGAAATATCCAAGTCGGACCTGTTAAATAGGACAGGGGAGCTCTCTGGGTTATATAGCTTGGTGGGAAATATGCTGGAGAACTTGGATAAGGTTTACTGTGAAGACAGTGAACCTAGAACCACATCCTCTATGTCCACGTCCTCTGAAACATTGAAGTCAGAGAGGACATTGGAAGATATGTCTTTCACACTCCCCGGGATCCCCTCTCCATCTGAGCTGCAAAAAGTCATAAGTTGCCCTATTGTGCGTAGCTCAACGATTGACATGAGCGATGATGATGATGATGATGTTGATGATGATGATGATAAAGAACACGATGATTCAGTGCTGGAATCGTCATTGCCTGGTGCTAGGGACACCATGGCTGCCATTGTGGACACCATTTTTAATCCCTCAGAGCTGCAGGAGGCCTCCTCCCCATTGTCTGACCTCACTGCCCCTCTGGGTAGACTGGAGGAGCTCTTGTCCCAAGGGAAGGTCCAGGCTCTGTCCCGTGACCTGGTTGACCAGCTGAAGAGCCTGATGATTGAACACAGAAACATCTCTGTGCGCCATGTGGGAGCTGGCAGAAGTCTCTCAGACTCTGTGCTTTTCAAATACACACAGAGAGGAAGAGTTACAAGGGGGCTCTGTCCCTCTGAGCTGATTTATGCTTTCACTGAGGAGTCAGTGAAGCGTCTGTTGGCTCCTCTCCTCATCCCTCCCACGTCCTGGGGCTTGGATCAGAAAGCCCCCTCCTCCGGTGTCTCCTCCAGCTGCAGACACTCCACGGTCTCCAAGAACAGCTCACAGTCCTACAACCATGCTGTGAACCTGTTCACGAGGGCCATGGTCCACCAAGTCATGGACACGGTCTCTCTGGAGCCAGAGTCGGGTAGGGTGACACCCCTGGGTGAGATGATTGACGGCTGTCAGCCTGTCACATGTTCCCCCCGCCCCACCCTCTTTGGTACCGGTGGGCGCCAGAGTAGTGTGAAGGCTAGCGGCTCTTTAGGGTCAGGTAGGATGTGTGTGTCGCCGACTAGGTGTGAGGGTGAGGCTGAGAAGGCCCAGGCTGAGCCCAAAGGAAAGAGGCGGTCCGGGTTCCTCAGATTCCTCCCCAAGCTCAGCCAGCTCAAGGCCAGCTTCAAGGTAAACTGGATACTTTACGATACTTTATACATTCCAGTCCAAGTTTGACTTCTCTTTGTAAACATTACAACTGTTAAATGTCTTCTATATACACAATCCCCTCTTATACACAATATTATAGGAGTTATGGTATCTTACCAATTCCATTTATTACAAGTAGGCCCATCATTACCATGCTATTTTGTTTTGTAATACTCTTTCACAGCACTCCAAGAAGAGCAACAGAAAGGACAGCCAGGCCCCAGAGGCAGCACAGGAGCCAAAGGCTGAACACTGCATCCGTAAGTCCACTGGACGATCCTTCTGCTATAGGGTTGATATGACTTCAACTGCATGAATCATCTAACCAACAATTTTACTACACGTATCAGTCCATGATGAGACAAAATGTAATCCTTGTAAGACATGAATTCTGTGTTAAGTTAATGTCATCCCTCTCTCTCTCTCTCTCTCTCTCTCTCTCTCTCTCTCTCTCTCTCTCCCTTCTCTCCCTCCTCTCCTCTCCCTCCTGTCTCTAGCGGCCCTCTTCAGGAGGATGGTGTCTGCTGTTAACAAGGGCCTGTGTAACCCCTTCAAGAAGACCTCCAAGAAGGCCCAGAAGCCCACCTCAATGATTCAATAAATGTGTTTGTGTTGCATTCAATCTATTGTATTTCTTGTCTTTTGTTATTTCACAGTTGGATTTAATCATGCGCATTACCAGTGTGATTCATTGACACCATATGAATTGAGAATACTCCTACATTTACAGCTTAATGCCACCAGAGAGATCTATCACTGCATCACTGTGCGGGTCCATGCATTAAGGGTGAAGCATAGCGCATTCACTACTGCTCACCAATAGGTGGCAGTAGATCCATTCTGACCCTCATCCAGTGAGCCTCACACAGACTCACATAACACTGGTATATAGATCTGAACCACAGCCAAAGAGCTTGTTTATCTTAATGCCTCACGTCACGCAGGATGTATATGGTGTGAGATGAGGTAACATTAAAATGTAACAGCCTAAAGAGCGTGCCAAGATAAGACACTGAGAACTCGAAAAAGAAGTTTCAGAAGAAACTTAGTGGACTTGCAAAGTCTTATCTTGGTAGTGGAAAGGGTTGAAAGGTGTTTCGATAGAGAGCTGAAGCAAGCCCACCTAATAAAAGGATAATAGGAAAAGCAAAAAGAGAGTATGCAATGTATGAGAACATACCACCAAAATTGATTAGTCAATCCACACACACACACACACACACACACACACACACACACACACACACACACACACACACACACACACACACACACCATGAGGCCCTCTTAGATTCTTTAGATTCCCTCTCCTGTGTAAGGTTGTACCCTGCTGTATCCTGCTGTCCCTCTATCTTGAAGCTTCCACTGTTTAACAATAATAGTCTGTCCATCATGGTTTCTTCATGCTGTCTGACTGTTACGTGTTGACAAGACAGGCTGGTCTCAGTCACACTGTTTTTACTTCTGACAACCTGCTCCAGTCAGCATGTCTGTCTGTTTCATCACTGACAACCTGCTATCAGTCAACATGCCTGTCTATTTCTACGACTGACAACCTGTTCCAGTCAACATGTCTGTCTGTTTCATCACTGATGACCTGCTATCAGTCAACATGTCTGTCTGTTTCATCACTGACAACCTGCTATCAGTCAACATGTCTGTCTGTTTCATCACTGACAACCTGCTCCAGTCAACATGTCTGTCTGTTTCATCACTGACAACCTGCTCCAGTCAACATGTCTGTCTGTTTCATCACTGACAACCTGCTCCAGTCAACATGTCAACAGAACTTCAATTCTGCCCCTATCTTCTTCAGTTGACCGTCCCCCGATCTGACAAATGGCTACAGTATGAGCTCTCTGAGGTGTCAAACTGAATTCTGATTGGTCTCCTATGGTCTCCTTGCAAACAGCTCCTAATTTAAACACTTAAGCCGACATAACAGGGGCAAAGGGACAAATTCATTCTCTTTTCTTTGTCCTGTTGTGAGGTTCTCATCATGAGGTGTGAGTAGCATTGGTTTGTATGACCTGTGGTCATATTTCTTTCTCTCTCCTTCTTTCTCTCTCTCTCTATTAGAATGTACAATTTTTCTATAAAAATTTACAATTTTTCTATGAAGTATTGCCTTGTAACAGTTGGATATGTATAGAGTATTATTGAAGCCTCATTTGATTCATTCTATTTGACCATTCTTGCATTAAATCAGCACAAACAAATCTTAGCACATCGTGATAATTACATTGAAGTCAGATTATCAATATTAGATATGCTTTGCTATTAAAAAAATATAGCCAAAAGTCTCAGGCTAACCTTCGCATGGAAACTGACATTATTATAAATCTATCTATAGTATCAAACACGTGTGTTTAAAACCTGTCCTCCGGTGTCTACCTCCACCAGCCTCCCCCGGTATGTCGCCAGTGAAATGAGAATACACGGCTCTAGACGCAGTATTCATGTGGACTTTCAGTTATGTTAAACACTCGTATTTTCATGATATCATTGTTTACTGTTGTGAAAGGAAATAACAATAAATATGATCAACATAAACAAAAAGAGTACACGGGGCCAGGTGGAAACTGACGGGAATTTTGAGACCCAATTCCGTGGAACCGGTTATCAGACCATCCATACTTATGAGTGGAGTTTGCATTGTGTTCGGCTGCTTATGGTTATTAATGTTATTGCTGCGCCGACACCATATTACTCACTCATAGCCTTATGAGTGAAGTTTGCATTGTTGTGTTTATTATTGCTGCGCCGAAGCCAGCAATGTCGTGTTTTCGAGCTGTAGTCTATATAGCTGACAACTCTATGGAGTGTGGGTAGTTGGGCAATGATGCTGCATAATTTCTATCTCTCCTCTTATAATCCACTGCAGCCTATCAGTAGGCCTAATCATTTCAATTTGGCTTGATGTGGCTTGATACATTGACATATATTGTGCGTGTTGTTTCTGATTCGCGTGCACTGCGCTCCAGTCATAAAGTTGCGATTTGCCACTGCCTACCCAGACAGACTTCGGGTGTGCGCCCCTCAAAAGTCTACTGAAGCTGTCCTGGCAGTAGGTTGCAGAAGTTTCAAAGCACTACAAATATATCCGTTTTTTACAGCTAAATGGTGTCAATGTTATCTCACAACAATATATGTAAGAATGGATTCATTCGCTTTCATTCAACAAACACAACGCAGATCAATTGCAATTCAAATGTATCACTGCAACACATGTTCAAACACGATGTGGCTCAGTAGAGAATGGTGCTAGCAACGCGAAGGTTGTGGGTTTGATTTCCGTATATGGCCATTTGTGGGTTTGGGACCATATATACAGAAACGGTATCCACACACTGTACTGTGAGTCGCATTAGATACAAGTGTCTGCTAGGGGGTGTCCTTTGGCGTCTGCTAAATGACTAAAAGCGTCTGCTAAATGACTTAAATGTAAATGTGTCTGTGTTTATGTGTGTACTGTAGACCGAATAGGACTCTGAGGCCTCCCAGATGAAGGAATCAAACTACAGTAGCTGTGACTGAATAGAAAAACTATCTTGCAATTGACACGTGATGAATTGGTAAGAGAAAATTGACATCAGTGGTTTTCAGAATAAGCACTTTTCAGAATAATGTGGCATTGTATTTAAAATGAAGCATTTTTGACCCCCCTTAAACTCAAACCCCCGCAACTGATCCCCGCTCCTCGGCACTGTGACGTCATAATAAAGTTACAAAAGTCGCTGCTTGTGTTGCTCACCGTCAGTCATTATCACTTTGTCATAACTCTGATCAGGTCATTAACGAGCCATCATTCACCGACACACCGACGAGTTACCGAAGAGGCAATCAACGAAAATATGAATCAAAAGGAGGTCAGGAACAGCGTGCAGGATAATCAAATTGACAGGCTAGCATGTTTTGGACTGGGCATTTCTGCCCAATTAAGCTTATAGTTAGGAGCGGGTGGTGTACTTGCACATATATTGACATATATACATTGACATATATTGTCCGCTATTGTAGTGGAATACATTTTCTTTTAGGCCTATATTAATTAAGAGATTTTAGAATGGTCCCTAACTGTGAAATGATCATGCTATTTGTCAATCTCTGAAATTAATCGTTTTGCAAAAGTGCTTTAAGCATTCCTATGTAGATCATATACAGCTATTGGCCGTGCTAAAAACATGGTTCCTACTATATCCAGGCCTACACTGTAACAACAGCTGTACAGTACGCAGGTGTCCTATGGTTGAGGTCGAAATCAACAACTTGAATTTGGATATTGTTTGATCCTCCTTGAACAAGATGTTGGCGTCGCACATCATCTACGCCTACATCCGATAATCCGATTTTATTTGAACAGTTTATGATGAATATATGGGCCTGAATACACCGTATGTATAAACATGTACATACAACGAAAATGCATGTCGCTTAGCCTGTGTCATGGTGATTTTGGTATCCGACTTTAAAACAAATAGCACTACACGAATTTTGTGAAATATTATCATTATAATCATTATTACTTATGAAGTTATTATGTTTCTTTTTTATTTCTTCTTCTTCATATTATTATTAGCATTAGCTTAGACAAACTGCATGGTCCCGTGGTCACCATGGCACCGGCCGTATTGTGACGTCGTCGTTATTGTATGACACCTGCTTTAACGTCAGCAGGCCTAGAATCAGTTTTTTTGCTAAACTACAAAACGACTCTCTACGGTTCAAGGGCGTTTTCATATTTCCTTTGACAATGCCGAACGAAAAAGAGGTAACTATTATTCAATGTGCTATGGTGTGGATGTGATTGGATTTTATCATGTGTGATTTGATGTATGTTTTCTTGAAGGCTAAGAAGAAGAGTAGTGGCATGAAGACGACGGTTGAGAAGGCCACCAACACAGGTTAGGGATTCTCTTTATAATGTTACAACGCTTCTCTGGGGTGGGGAGATTGTGTTATTCTGTTCAATACACGCTGTATGCTATTCAGATGATGTATATTTGGATTAAATAAGTTTATTAGAAATGCTGCATACCAATTTGGTCTGGCTAGCTATGTCTTTTGAACTGAGATATGTTCGATCAAAAAGAGACAGATATTTGGATAAAACGTTCTATTTGTCTTTGTATTTGCCAGCACCCTCCCCTACACCTGGGCTCCGGTCTCCAGACAGGTTTGAGAACCGAGCTGCAGTGATTGAGCTTTTGGAGGAGAAGGCACGTCAGAGTGTCACCACCCCCTCAGACCAGGAAGAAGAGGTCTATCCCATCCTCATCAACTTCCTGAGGAGTCTGACCGACAAGTATGTTTAATGTCTCTCTGTGACGGAGTATACTTTAAGTATGGGGACTGTGCTCAGGGGAGGCCGGTGGAGGTAGAAATCGGAGGGCGGGCTCATTGTAATGCATGGAATGGAATCAGGAATGGTATCAATCAACGTTTCAACGTTCCTCATTCCGTTCCATGCTATCAAACACATTTAATGCCATTCCTCATTCCATTCCATGTGTTATAATGAGCCTGTCCTCTGATCCGACCCCTGACTGTGCTGTATGTGCCGGACGTTGCTCTGGTGGAACTGTTGAGTTAGTCTATGGCAAAGTTAGTGGACATTATGTGGATCGGGATGCATCTTTTGTGTTTTACTAAATACTGTTGGTGTTGTGTGCTGTGTGTAGCTTTGGTGTTGTATGTTGTGTGTAAATTTGTTGTCGGTGTAGCCTGTCTTGTACATCTATCATGTCTAAAACGCACAAAAAAGAAACAGTCCAAAATGTTTCCTTGTTTCTTCATCATTCAGGCAATGGAGAGTGATCCGTAGGGGCATGAGAGACCCTGTAAGTTGTGATTATGTGTAATATTCAATCAATTAACCTTCATGTATATAGGACATTTCACACATTTTATTTGCATAACAAATTGTATTGGATTTGTATAGCACACATTTCATGTTTATTTCCAGTAAATTGAAAAAAAGATGTTCCTAATATACCATAACTTCACTGACACATGCAATATGATGATGTTGTGTACTCCTTGTGGAACCACAGACTACGAGCATGCAGCTGGGCCGACTGTGCCGCAGGGTGGTGAAGGTCATCTGTGAGACGGCCTTCCGGGTCTTCCTGCCGGCCCTGGTCCTCATCTTAGAGCAGAGCGAAAGCCAGGAAGAGGGGGAGGCTTCAGCTCCCGGGTCCGACCCAGAGCACTCCTCCAGTACCAACCCCCAGGACCAGGAGGCTGGACCCACTCGAGTGTCCTCTTCCCCGAGGTAAGCTGTCAACCAGGGTTCATTTACACATCTACTTATGAAGTGGCCCAACTACTCTTTAGGGTTAGATAGACATGTTTTTGTTACATTTTTAAGGTGACCCACATTGACATTTCATTTGTCATGTATTTTTGTTTTTAGATTGAATTTAAACTGTAATAGGAAACATAACATTCATAACATTCATAACGTTCAGTTTGGAGGACCCGTTTTTCTTACTCGCTAGTGCCTCTTGAGGACATTTTTGTGATGCACAGTTTTAAAGGTTTATCAACTACAGCATAGAAAGACCCTCATTGTTCGGCCTCATTAAGCTCAGGAGTCTTAAGACAGAAGCAAAATAGAACTTAGGAAACAATCATTATCATGACATCCAGAAAAGGGGACATTATTTACAAATGTAAACATAATAAGTGAATTTAAGCTACAATAATTGTTTGGCATAATGGTTCAGACATCACACTGTAGTGTTAATGTTTGTGTTTGTGTTTGTAGCTCCAAGACGTCCATGCAGAGGGCGCCTGTGAGAGACCCCCTCAAGGTCTTCTTTGGGGTGACGGCGGACACCATACTCCAGGCTCTGGGTGACAACGGTTCTTCGTCACCTGAACTGACCAGAGCTCTGGTGGGGGAAACTCTTAGCCAGTTGAACTCCGCCTTCTCGGTCGTCGTGGCCTACACCCCCTCTGGAAGATCCTCCCCAGTGATGACCGAGAGGAAGAACATCATGCCGGCCACCGAGGAGATGGTCCAGGTGATCTCTGGCACTCTTCAGGCGTTCGGGGTCACCGGACAAGGTCCGTCAGCGTCGCCACCCCCGGCGAAGGTAAGTATGGAGGTAAGTGAAAAGATTCTTGCTCCAATGACAGGTGATGTAATGGCCGCCCTTGTTGAGACCGTGGAGAGCTGCAAGGAGACACTGGGAGGCGGACAGGACGCAGCGTATATGCTCAGGGAGGTGGCACTGAAAATACAGATGTTATCCCAACACGACGACCGAGATGGCTGTTGTGATGACTCTCATTCCTCAGAAGAGAACAGAATTACCCCTGGTGATTCTGGAGCCTCTGAGGCTACGGTGAGCCAGAATGACCTAGCCATCATCGGGAGTCGGGAGTTCCACACAAAAGCCTCAAGGGCTGTCGGTGGAATTCTCCGGAGAAGAAATGGATCTTCTCAGAGCGGCTCTGTGCAGTCATCCCGGCCTGCCAGTGCCGCTCCCAGCCTAAGCCACGAGCGTGGCTCTCATGTCACCTCACCATCTGCCACCAACGCTTTCGCCGCCGATTGTGACGCTGAGGCGAACAAGATCGTCGATATGTTTGTGGCAGATGTGAAGGACATAGCAGCACAGGTCGTGGAGGCGGGGGACAGCACGGTGCAGGCTGGAGGCACAGGTCACAACGCCGCGTCCTCCGTTGACCGGCTCGGTGGACGGCCCAGCGGGAGGCAGAGGGTCTCCTCTGCCATGTTAAGGCTCTACAGCAACCTGCAGAGTAAATTGGCAGAGTTCTTCAACACAGGCTCTTCCACCGGCGGAGCAGATTTGGTGATGTCATCGCCCCTCGAGGAGCCTTGGCAGGAGGTCAGCTCTGAGGACGTAGAGACCATTTCTCTGAGTGAGTGTTCCCAGCCGCTTAGGGCTGGATGTGACTCCCAAACCCGCCTCGAGGAAAGCACCAAGGAAGTCATTGGGGAGATACTGGCTACTTTTGAATTCATGGCAAAAGCCGAGTCTGAGACCTCTATTGGGAGGAGGTCTTCTGAGGAATCCCTCGCAGCTGGTGTTTTTGTGGGGGATTTACTTTCCCAGCTAAGGGTTTTCACAACCTCAAACAGCCCCTCCCCCACTGAGGAAATGCTTAATAGTTCTCAATCCTCTTACAGATTGTCCCCCGAAGTCTGTGCAAAGTCGAGTTTTGCCAGCACCAAACTTCGAAGCAAAACCACTGCCCCTTCAATTCCAGCTGTTGATAGACTCTGTAGCGAGGGCTTTAAAACTAAGGCCACTAAGTCAGTGAGCGAGGTGCTTCTTAGATCTCCCAGAGATGTATCCACCCATGTCTTTGCCAATAGGTCTGAGCCGTCAATCCGTCTGCCCAGCCAGACGAGTCTGAGCCCCCTGGTTGTGGAACGTGAGGCCTCAGAAATCATTGAGGTGTTCGCCTCTGATTTTAAGGCGCTATCACAGTCAGCTTGGCCTGGTAAAAAGATCAAGTCTTTATCCGCCGCTATCAGTCTCCTTAAGAGACTACGGGATAAGCTTAGAGGGTTTTATGCGCGTTATGGGCTTATGGCTCAGGATCGGGTCCCACTTGAGGGAGAAGAGCCTCTGGCGTCAGCGGAACTTAATGCTGCCTCTGTTTTAAATTTGAATGCAAAGTCCCCTCAGTCCAGCATGAGCCAGCCTATTCTATCAGGGGTGGGTTCAGGGGTCATGAGTGGTCACGGGTCATCAGGAGCGATGCTCCGTAGGGGGAGTAGCGAGCCTCTCAGAGGGTCCTCCCAGGTCAGTCAGGTGTTCCTGGATACCCAGACTAAAGAGGTGGCCCGTAGGCTTGTTGTGTTGGCTCGGTCTGAAGTGTCAAAGGAGGAGGGGTCCTCCTGTGTGCCAATGACGTGGTCAAATGAATCACTGGTGATCTCACGATTTGTTGAGGGTATTATTGGCTGGCTAGAGGACATCTCCTCCTCCGAGTCGACATCATCAGAGGGTGTGGATGTCACTCCAAATGAGGTCATAAGAGAGCTGACGTCCGCTAAGTTTCAGAGGAGGGGAACTCGCGCTGTGAGGAAGATCCTCATCAAGTCCTCGAGGTACTTAGACTCTGAGTCCCTCACCGGTGGAATCAGCCGCTCCCATTTGGACCTTTTACAAGGTTCCTCTACCATGTCAGCTGCCAGTACAGACTCTGCAGCGGAGGATATTTTTGGCACTGTTGTTGATGGTGTAAAAGGCCTTTTCCAGAGAGGCGAGTCTTCCACCACTGTTGAGCTCTCAGACGCTGTCCTTCTGAGAGACCAGGAGGCCTCTGAGAGTGGGGTTAGCGTGTCTGAGATGGACATTTGGTCCACGGCACAAAGGCTATACAAGAGTCTGCAGCTTAAGTTGAGTGATTTTCTGTCTTTGCGTAAGCGACCTCAGCCCAAAGCCCAAAAAGCTACCTTAGCGCAGGCCAAGAAAAGCGTTAGCCAAATCCTGGGTGTAGTTCAGGATGAAATATCCAAGTCGGACCTGTTAAATAGGACAGGGGAGCTCTCTGGGTTATATAGCTTGGTGGGAAATATGCTGGAGAACTTGGATAAGGTTTACTGTGAAGACAGTGAACCTAGAACCACATCCTCTATGTCCACGTCCTCTGAAACATTGAAGTCAGAGAGGACATTGGAAGATATGTCTTTCACACTCCCCGGGATCCCCTCTCCATCTGAGCTGCAAAAAGTCATAAGTTGCCCTATTGTGCGTAGCTCAACGATTGACATGAGTGATGATGATGATGTTGATGATGATGATGATGATGATGATGATAAAGAACACAATGATTCAGTGCTGGAATCGTCATTGCCTGGTGCTAGGGACACCATGGCTGCCATTGTGGACACCATTTTTAATCCCTCAGAGCTGCAGGAGGCCTCCTCCCCATTGTCTGACCTCACTGCCCCTCTGGGTAGACTGGAGGAGCTCTTGTCCCAAGGGAAGGTCCAGGCTCTGTCCCGTGACCTGGTTGACCAACTGAAGAGCCTGATGATTGAACACAGAAACATCTCTGTGCGCCATGTGGGAGCTGGCAGAAGTCTCTCAGACTCTGTGCTTTTCAAATACACACAGAGAGGAAGAGTTACAAGGGGGCTCTGTCCCTCTGAGCTGATTTATGCTTTCACTGAGGAGTCAGTGAAGCGTCTGTTGGCTACTCTCCTCATCCCTCCCACGTCCTGGGGCTTGGATCAGAAAGCCCCCTCCTCCGGTGTCTCCCCCAGCTGCAGACACTCCACGGTCTCCAAGAACAGCTCACAGTCCTACAACCATGCTGTGAACCTGTTCACGAGGGCCATGGTCCACCAAGTCATGGACACGGTCTCTCTGGAGTCAGAGTCGGGTAGGGTGACACCCCTGTGTGAGATGACTGATGGCTGTCAGCCTGTCACATGTTCCCCCCGCCCCACCCTCTTTGGTACCGGTGGGCGCCAGAGTAGTGTGAAGGCTAGCGGCTCTTTAGGGTCAGGTAGGATGTGTGTGTCGCCGACTAGGTGTGAGGGTGAGGCTGAGAAGGCCCAGGCTGAGCCCAAAGGAAAGAGGCGGTCCGGGTTCCTCAGATTCCTCCCCAAGCTCAGCCAGCTCAAGGCCAGCTTCAAGGTAAACTGGATACTTTACGATACTTTATACATTCCAGTCCAAGTTTGACTTCTCTTTGTAAACATTACAACTGTTAAATGTCTTCTATATACACAATCCCCTCTTATACACAATATTATAGGAGTTATGGTATCTTACCAATTCCATTTATTACAAGTAGGCCCATCATTACCATGCTATTTTGTTTTGTAATACTCTTTCACAGCACTCCAAGAAGAGCAACAGAAAGGACAGCCAGGCCCCAGAGGCAGCACAGGAGCCAAAGGCTGAACACTGCATCCGTAAGTCCACTGGACGATCCTTCTGCTATAGGGTTGATATGACTTCAACTGCATGAATCATCTAACCAACAATTTTACTACACGTATCAGTCCATGATGAGACAAAATGTAATCCTTGTAAGACATGAATTCTGTGTTAAGTTAATGTCATCCCTCTCTCTCTCTCTCTCTCTCTCTCTCTCTCTCTCTCTCTCTCTCTCTCTCCCTTCTCTCCCTCCTCTCCTCTCCCTCCTGTCTCTAGCGGCCCTCTTCAGGAGGATGGTGTCTGCTGTTAACAAGGGCCTGTGTAACCCCTTCAAGAAGACCTCCAAGAAGGCCCAGAAGCCCACCTCAATGATTCAATAAATGTGTTTGTGTTGCATTCAATCTATTGTATTTCTTGTCTTTTGTTATTTCACAGTTGGATTTAATCATGCGCATTACCAGTGTGATTCATTGACACCATATGAATTGAGAATACTCCTACATTTACAGCTTAATGCCACCAGAGAGATCTATCACTGCATCACTGTGCGGGTCCATGCATTAAGGGTGAAGCATAGCGCATTCACTACTGCTCACCAATAGGTGGCAGTAGATCCATTCTGACCCTCATCCAGTGAGCCTCACACAGACTCACATAACACTGGTATATAGATCTGAACCACAGCCAAAGAGCTTGTTTATCTTCATGCCTCACGTCACACAGGATGTATATGGTGTGAGATGAGGTAACATTAAAATGTAACAGTCTAAAGAGCGTGCCAAGATAAGACACTGAGAACTCGAAAAAGAAGTTTCAGAAGAAACTTAGTGGACTTGCAAAGTCTTATCTTGGTAGTGGAAAGGGTTGAAAGGTGTTTCGATAGAGAGCTGAAGCAAGCCCACCTAATAAAAGGATAACAGGAAAAGCAAAAAGAGAGTATGCAATGTATGAGAACATACCACCAAAATTGATTAGTCAATCCACACACACACACACACACATTCCCTCTTCTGTGTAATATTAGTACCCTGCTGTATCCTGCTGTCCCTCTATCTTGAAGCTTCCACTGTTTAACAATAACAAGTCTGTCCATCATGGTTTCTTCATGCTGTCTGACTGTTACGTGTTGACAAGACAGGCTGGTCTCAGTCACACTGTTTTTACTTCTGACAACCTGCTCCAGTCAGCATGTCTGTCTGTTTCATCACTGACAACCTGCTATCAGTCAACATGCCTGTCTATTTCTACGACTGACAACCTGTTCCAGTCAACATGTCTGTCTGTTTCATCACTGATGACCTGCTATCAGTCAACATGTCTGTCTGTTTCATCACTGACAACCTGCTATCAGTCAACATGTCTGTCTGTTTCATCACTGACAACCTGCTCCAGTCAACATGTCTGTCTGTTTCATCACTGACAACCTGCTCCAGTCAACATGTCTGTCTGTTTCATCACTGACAACCTGCTCCAGTCAACATGTCAACAGAACTTCAATTCTGCCCCTATCTTCTTCAGTTGACCGTCCCCCGATCTGACAAATGGCTACAGTATGAGCTCTCTGAGGTGTCAAACTGAATTCTGATTGGTCTCCTATGGTCTCCTTGCAAACAGCTCCTAATTTAAACACTTAAGCCGACATAACAGGGGCAAAGGGACAAATTCATTCTCTTTTCTTTGTCCTGTTGTGAGGTTCTCATCATGAGGTGTGAGTAGCATTGGTTTGTATGACCTGTGGTCATATTTCTTTCTCTCTCCTTCTTTCTCTCTCTCTCTATTAGAATGTACAATTTTTCTATAAAAATTTACAATTTTTCTATGAAGTATTGCCTTGTAACAGTTGGATATGTATAGAGTATTATTGAAGCCTCATTTGATTCATTCTATTTGACCATTCTTGCATTAAATCAGCACAAACAAATCTTAGCACATCGTGATAATTACATTGAAGTCAGATTATCAATATTAGATATGCTTTGCTATTAAAAAAATATAGCCAAAAGTCTCAGGCTAACCTTCGCATAGAAACTGACATTATTATAAATCTATCTACAGTATCAAACACGTGTGTTTAAAACCTGTCCTCCGGTGTCTACCTCCACCAGCCTCCCCCGGTATGTCGCCAGTGAAATGAGAATACACGGCTCTAGACGCAGTATTCATGTGGACTTTCAGTCATGTTAAACACTCGTATTTTCATGATATCATTGTTTACTGTTGTGAAAGGAAATAACAATAAATATGATCAACATAAACAAAAAGAGTACACGGGGCCAGATGGAAACTGACGGGAATTTTGAGACCCAATTCCGTGGAACCGGTTATCAGACCATCCATACTTATGAGTGGAGTTTGCATTGTTGTGTTTATTATTGCTGCGCCGAAGCCAGCAATGTCGTGTTTTCGAGCTGTAGTCTATATAGCTGACAACTCTATGGAGTGTGGGTAGTTGGGCAATGATGCTGCATAATTTCTATCTCTCCTCTTATAATCCACTGCAGCCTATCAGTAGGCCTAATCATTTCAATTTGGCTTGATGTGGCTTGATACATTGACATATATTGTGCGTGTTGTTTCTGATTCGCGTGCACTGCGCTCCAGTCATAAAGTTGCTGCGCGCATCAAAATACCTCTCCGATTTGCCACTGCCTACCCATACAGACTTCGGGTGTGCGCCCCTCAAAAGTCTACTGAAGCTGTCCTGGCAGTAGGTTGCAGAAGTTTCAAAGCACTACAAATATATTCGTTTTTTACAGCTAAATGGTGTCAATGTTATCTCACAACAATATATGTAAGAATGGATTCATTCGCTTTCATTCAACAAACACAACGCAGATCAATTGCAATTCAAATGTATCACCGCAACACATGTTCAAACACGATGTGGCTCAGTAGAGAATGGTGCTAGCAACGCGAAGGTTGTGGGTTTGATTTCCGTATATGGACATTTGTGGGTTTGGGACCATATATACAGAAACGGTATCCACGCACTGTACTGTGAGTCGCATTAGATACAAGTGTCTGCTAGGGGTGTCCTTTGGCGTCTGCTAAATGACTAAAAGCGTCTCCTAAATGACTTAAATGTAAATGTGTCTGTGTTTATGTGTGTACTGTAGACCGAATAGGACTCTGAGGCCTCCCAGATGAAGGAATCAAACTACAGTAGCTGTGACTGAATAGAAAAACAGATATGCTAGCTTGCAATTGACACGTGATGAATTGGTAAGAGAAAATTGACATCAGTGGTTTTCAGAATAAGCACTTTTCAGAATAATGTGGCATTGTATTTAAAATGAAGCATTTTTGACCCCCCTTAAACTCAAACCCCCGCAACTGATCCCCGCTCCTCGGCACTGTGACGTCATAATAAAGTTACAAAAGTCGCTGCTTGTGTTGCTCACCGTCAGTCATTATCACTTTGTCATAACTCTGATCAGGTCATTAACGAGCCATCATTCACCGACACACCGACGAGTTACCGAAGAGGCAATCAACGAAAATATGAATCAAAAGGAGGTCAGGAACAGCGTGCAGGATAATCAAATTGACAGGCTAGCATGTTTTGGACTGGGCATTTCTGCCCAATTAAGCTTATAGTTAGGAGCGGGTGGTGTACTTGCACATATATTGACATATATACATTGACATATATTGTCCGCTATTGTAGTGGAATACATTTTCTTTTAGGCCTATATTAATTAAGAGATTTTAGAATGGTCCCTAACTGTGAAATGATCATGCTATTTGTCAATCTCTGAAATTAATCGTTTTGCAAAAGTGCTTTAAGCATTCCTATGTAGATCATATACAGCTATTGGCCGTGCTAAAAACATGGTTCCTACTATATCCAGGCCTACACTGTAACAACAGCTGTACAGTACGCAGGTGTCCCATGGTTGAGGTCGAAATCAACAACTTGAATTTGGATATTGTTTGATCCTCCTTGAACAAGATGTTGGCGTCGCACATCATCTACGCCTACATCCGATAATCCGATTTTATTTGAACAGTTTATGATGAATATATGGGCCTGAATACACCGTATGTATAAACATGTACATACAACGAAAATGCATGTCGCTTAGCCTGTGTCATGGTGATTTTGGTATCCGACTTTAAAACAAATAGCACTACACGAATTTTGTGAAATATTATCATTATAATCATTATCACTTATGAAGTTATTATGTTTCTTTTTTATTTCTTCTTCTTCATATTATTATTAGCATTAGCTTAGACAAACTGCATGGTCCCGTGGTCACCATGGCACCGGCCGTATTGTGACGTCGTCGTTATTGTATGACACCTGCTTTAACGTCAGCAGGCCTAGAATCAGTTTTTTGCTAAACTACAAAACGACTCTCTCCGGTTCAATGGCGTTTTCATATTTCCTTTGACAATGCCGAACGAAAAAGAGGTAACTATTATTCAATGTGCTATGGTGTGGATGTGATTGGATTTTATCATGTGTGATTTGATGTATGTTTTCTTGAAGGCTAAGAAGAAGAGTAGTGGCATGAAGACGACGGTTGAGAAGGCCACCAACACAGGTTAGGGATTCTCTTTATAATGTTACAACGCTTCTCTGGGGTGGGGAGATTGTGTTATTCTGTTCAATACACGCTGTATGCTATTCAGATGATGTATATTTGGATTAAATAAGTTTATTAGAAATGCTGCATACCAATTTGGTCTGGCTAGCTATGTCTTTTGAACTGAGATATGTTCGATCAAAAAGAGTCAGATATTTGGATAAAACGTTCTATTTGTCTTTGTATTTGCCAGCACCCTCCCCTACACTTGGGCTCCGGTCTCCAGACAGGTTTGAGAACCGAGCTGCAGTGATTGAGCTCTTGGAGGAGAAGGCACGTCAGAGTGTCAACACCCCCTCAGACCAGGAAGAAGAGGTCTATCCCATCCTCGTCAACTTCCTGAGGAGTCTGACCGACAAGTATGTTTAATGTCTCTCTGTGACGGAGTATACTTTAAGTAGGGGGACTGTGCTCAGGGGAGGCCGGTGGAGGTAGAAATCGGAGGGCGGGCTCATTGTAATGCATGGAATGGAATCAGGAATGGTATCAATCAACGTTTCAACGTTCCTCATTCCGTTCCATGCTATCAAACACATTTAATGCCATTCCTCATGCCATTCCATGCGTTATAATGAGTCTGTCCTCTGATCCGACCCCTGACTGTGCTGTATGTGCCGGACGTTGCTCTGGTGGAACTGTTGAGTTAGTCTATGGCAAAGTTAGTGGACATTATGTGGATCGGGATGCATCTTTTGTGTTTTACTGAATACTGTTGGTGTTGTGTGCTGTGTGTAGCTTTGGTGTTGTATGTTGTGTGTACATTTGTTGTCGGTGTAGCCTGTCTTGTACATCTATCATGTCTAAAACACACAAAAAAGAAACAGTCCAAAATGTTTCCTTGTTTCTTCATCATTCAGGCAATGGAGAGTGATCCGTAGGGGCATGAGAGACCCTGTAAGTTGGGATTATGTGTAATATTCAATCAATTAACCTTCATGTATATAGGACATTTCACACATTTTATTTGTATAGCAAATTGTATTGGATTTGTATAGCACACATTTCATGTTTATTTCCAGTAAATTGAAAAAAAGATGTTCCTAATATACCATAACTTCACTGACACATGCAATATGATGATGTTGTGTACTCCTTGTGGAACCACAGACTACGAGCATGCAGCTGGGCCGACTGTGCCGCAGGGTGGTGAAGGTCATCTGTGAGACGGCCTTCCGGGTCTTCCTGCCGGCCCTGGTCCTCATCTTAGAGCAGAGCGAAAGCCAGGAAGAGGGGGAGGCTTCAGCTCCCGGGTCCGACCCAGAGCACTCCTCCAGTACCAACCCCCAGGACCAGGAGGCTGGACCCACTCGAGTGTCCTCTTCCCCGAGGTAAGCTGTCAACCAGGGTTCATCTACTTATGAAGTGGCCCAACTACTCTTTAGGATTAGATAGACATGTTTTTGTTACATTTTTAAGGTGACCCACATTGACATTTCATTTGTCATGTATTTTTGTTTTTAGATTGAATTTAAACTGTAATAGGAAACATAACATTCATAACATTCATAACGTTCAGTTTGGAGGACCCGTTTTTCTTACTCGCTAGTGCCTCTTGAGGACATTTTTGTGATGCACAGTTTTAAAGGTTTATCAACTACAGCATAGAAAGACCCTCATTGTTCGGCCTCATTAAGCTCAGGAGTCTTAAGACAGAAGCAAAATAGAACTTAGGAAACAATCATTATCATGACATCCAGAAAAGGGGACATTATTTACAAATGTAAACATAATAAGTGAATTTAAGCTACAATAATTGTTTGGCATAATGTTTCAGACATCACACTGTAGTGTTAATGTTTGTGTTTGTAGCTCCAAGACGTCCCTGCAGCGGGCGCCTGTGAGAGACCCCCTCAAGGTCTTCTTTGGGGTGACGGCGGACACCATACTCCAGGCTCTGGGTGACAATGGTTCTTCGTCACCTGAACTGACCAGAGCTCTGGTGGGGGAAACTCTTAGCCAGTTGAACTCCGCCTTCTCGGTCGTCGTGGCCTACACCCCCTCTGGAAGATCCTCCCCAGTGATGACCGAGAGGAAGAACATCATGCCGGCCACCGAGGAGATGGTCCAGGTGATCTCTGGCACTCTTCAGGCGTTCGGGGTCACCGGACAAGGTCCGTCAGCGTCGCCACCCCCGGAGAAGGTAAGTATGGAGGTAAGTGAAAAGATTCTTGCTCCAATGACAGGTGATGTAATGGCCGCCCTTGTTGAGACCGTGGAGAGCTGCAAGGAGACACTGGGAGGCGGACAGGACGCAGCGTATATGCTCAGGGAGGTGGCACTGAAAATACAGATGTTATCCCAACACGACGACCGAGATGGCTGTTGTGATGACTCTCATTCCTCAGAAGAGAACAGAATTACCCCTGGTGATTCTGGAGCCTCTGAGGCTACGGTGAGCCAGAATGACCTAGCCATCATCGGGAGTCGGGAGTTCCACACAAAAGCCTCAAGGGCTGTCGGTGGAATTCTCCGGAGAAGAAATGGATCTTCTCAGAGCGGCTCTGTGCAGTCATCCCGGCCTGCCAGTGCCGCTCCCAGCCTAAGCCACGAGCGTGGCTCTCATGTCACCTCACCATCTGCCACCAACGCTTTCGCCGCCGATTGTGACGCTGAGGCGAACAAGATCGTCGATATGTTTGTGGCAGATGTGAAGGACATAGCAGCACAGGTCGTGGAGGCGGGGGACAGCACGGTGCAGGCTGGAGGCACAGGTCACAACGCCGCGTCCTCCGTTGACCGGCTCGGTGGACGGCCCAGCGGGAGGCAGAGGGTCTCCTCTGCCATGTTAAGGCTCTACAGCAACCTGCAGAGTAAATTGGCAGAGTTCTTCAACACAGGCTCTTCCACCGGCGGAGCAGATTTGGTGATGTCATCGCCCCTCGAGGAGCCTTGGCAGGAGGTCAGCTCTGAGGACGTAGAGACCATTTCTCTGAGTGAGTGTTCCCAGCCGCTTAGGGCTGGATGTGACTCCCAAACCCGCCTCGAGGAAAGCACCAAGGAAGTCATTGGGGAGATACTGGCTACTTTTGAATTCATGGCAAAAGCCGAGTCTGAGACCTCTATTGGGAGGAGGTCTTCTGAGGAATCCCTCGCAGCTGGTGTTTTTGTGGGGGATTTACTTTCCCAGCTAAGGGTTTTCACAACCTCAAACAGCCCCTCCCCCACTGAGTTAATGCCTAATAGTTCTCAATCCTCTTACAGATTGTCCCCCGAAGTCTGTGCAAAGTCGAGTTTTGCCAGCACCAAACTTCGAAGCAAAACCACTGCCCCTTCAATTCCAGCTGTTGATAGACTCTGTAGCGAGGGCTTTAAAACTAAGGCCACTAAGTCAGTGAGCGAGGTGCTTCTTAGATCTCCCAGAGATGTATCCACCCATGTCTTTGCCAATAGGTCTGAGCCGTCAATCCGTCTGCCCAGCCAGACGAGTCTGAGCCCCCTGGTTGTGGAACGTGAGGCCTCAGAAATCATTGAGGTGTTCGCCTCTGATTTTAAGGCGCTATCACAGTCAGCTTGGCCTGGTAAAAAGATCAAGTCTTTATCCGCCGCTATCAGTCTCCTTAAGAGACTACGGGATAAGCTTAGAGGGTTTTATGCGCGTTATGGGCTTATGGCTCAGGATCGGGTCCCACTTGAGGGAGAAGAGCCTCTGGCGTCAGCGGAACTTAATGCTGCCTCTGTTTTAAATTTGAATGCAAAGTCCCCTCAGTCCAGCATGAGCCAGCCTATTCTATCAGGGGTGGGTTCAGGGGTCATGAGTGGTCACGGGTCATCAGGAGCGATGCTCCGTAGGGGGAGTAGCGAGCCTCTCAGAGGGTCCTCCCAGGTCAGTCAGGTGTTCCTGGATACCCAGACTAAAGAGGTGGCCCGTAGGCTTGTTGTGTTGGCTCGGTCTGAAGTGTCAAAGGAGGAGGGGTCCTCCTGTGTGCCAATGACGTGGTCAAATGAATCACTGGTGATCTCACGATTTGTTGAGGGCATTATTGGCTGGCTAGAGGACATCTCCTCCTCCGAGTCGACATCATCAGAGGGTGTGGATGTCACTCCAAATGAGGTCATAAGAGAGCTGACGTCCGCTAAGTTTCAGAGGAGGGGAACTCGCGCTGTGAGGAAGATCCTCATCAAGTCCTCGAGGTACTTAGACTCTGAGTCCCTCACCGGTGGAATCAGCCGCTCCCATTTGGACCTTTTACAAGGTTCCTCTACCATGTCAGCTGCCAGTACAGACTCTGCAGCGGAGGATATTTTTGGCACTGTTGTTGATGGTGTAAAAGGCCTTTTCCAGAGAGGCGAGTCTTCCACCACTGTTGAGCTCTCAGACGCTGTCCTTCTGAGAGACCAGGAGGCCTCTGAGAGTGGGGTTAGCGTGTCTGAGATGGACATTTGGTCCACGGCACAAAGGCTATACAAGAGTCTGCAGCTTAAGTTGAGTGATTTTCTGTCTTTGCGTAAGCGACCTCAGCCCAAAGCCCAAAAAGCTACGTTAGCGCAGGCCAAGAAAAGCGTTAGCCAAATCCTGGGTGTAGTTCAGGATGAAATATCCAAGTCGGACCTGTTAAATAGGACAGGGGAGCTCTCTGGGTTATATAGCTTGGTGGGAAATATGCTGGAGAACTTGGATAAGGTTTACTGTGAAGACAGTGAACCTAGAACCACATCCTCTATGTCCACGTCCTCTGAAACATTGAAGTCAGAGAGGACATTGGAAGATATGTCTTTCACACTCCCCGGGATCCCCTCTCCATCTGAGCTGCAAAAAGTCATAAGTTGCCCTATTGTGCGTAGCTCAACGATTGACATGAGCGATGATGATGATGATGATGTTGATGATGATGATGATAAAGAACACGATGATTCAGTGCTGGAATCGTCATTGCCTGGTGCTAGGGACACCATGGCTGCCATTGTGGACACCATTTTTAATCCCTCAGAGCTGCAGGAGGCCTCCTCCCCATTGTCTGACCTCACTGCCCCTCTGGGTAGACTGGAGGAGCTCTTGTCCCAAGGGAAGGTCCAGGCTCTGTCCCGTGACCTGGTTGACCAGCTGAAGAGCCTGATGATTGAACACAGAAACATCTCTGTGCGCCATGTGGGAGCTGGCAGAAGTCTCTCAGACTCTGTGCTTTTCAAATACACACAGAGAGGAAGAGTTACAAGGGGGCTCTGTCCCTCTGAGCTGATTTATGCTTTCACTGAGGAGTCAGTGAAGCGTCTGTTGGCTCCTCTCCTCATCCCTCCCACGTCCTGGGGCTTGGATCAGAAAGCCCCCTCCTCCGGTGTCTCCTCCAGCTGCAGACACTCCACGGTCTCCAAGAACAGCTCACAGTCCTACAACCATGCTGTGAACCTGTTCACGAGGGCCATGGTCCACCAAGTCATGGACACGGTCTCTCTGGAGCCAGAGTCGGGTAGGGTGACACCCCTGGGTGAGATGATTGACGGCTGTCAGCCTGTCACATGTTCCCCCCGCCCCACCCTCTTTGGTACCGGTGGGCGCCAGAGTAGTGTGAAGGCTAGCGGCTCTTTAGGGTCAGGTAGGATGTGTGTGTCGCCGACTAGGTGTGAGGGTGAGGCTGAGAAGGCCCAGGCTGAGCCCAAAGGAAAGAGGCGGTCCGGGTTCCTCAGATTCCTCCCCAAGCTCAGCCAGCTCAAGGCCAGCTTCAAGGTAAACTGGATACTTTACGATACTTTATACATTCCAGTCCAAGTTTGACTTCTCTTTGTAAACATTACAACTGTTAAATGTCTTCTATATACACAATCCCCTCTTATACACAATATTATAGGAGTTATGGTATCTTACCAATTCCATTTATTACAAGTAGGCCCATCATTACCATGCTATTTTGTTTTGTAATACTCTTTCACAGCACTCCAAGAAGAGCAACAGAAAGGACAGCCAGGCCCCAGAGGCAGCACAGGAGCCAAAGGCTGAACACTGCATCCGTAAGTCCACTGGACGATCCTTCTGCTATAGGGTTGATATGACTTCAACTGCATGAATCATCTAACCAACAATTTTACTACACGTATCAGTCCATGATGAGACAAAATGTAATCCTTGTAAGACATGAATTCTGTGTTAAGTTAATGTCATCCCTCTCTCTCTCTCTCTCTCTCTCTCTCTCTCTCTCTCTCTCTCTCTCTCTCCCTTCTCTCCCTCCTCTCCTCTCCCTCCTGTCTCTAGCGGCCCTCTTCAGGAGGATGGTGTCTGCTGTTAACAAGGGCCTGTGTAACCCCTTCAAGAAGACCTCCAAGAAGGCCCAGAAGCCCACCTCAATGATTCAATAAATGTGTTTGTGTTGCATTCAATCTATTGTATTTCTTGTCTTTTGTTATTTCACAGTTGGATTTAATCATGCGCATTACCAGTGTGATTCATTGACACCATATGAATTGAGAATACTCCTACATTTACAGCTTAATGCCACCAGAGAGATCTATCACTGCATCACTGTGCGGGTCCATGCATTAAGGGTGAAGCATAGCGCATTCACTACTGCTCACCAATAGGTGGCAGTAGATCCATTCTGACCCTCATCCAGTGAGCCTCACACAGACTCACATAACACTGGTATATTGATCTGAACCACAGCCAAAGAGCTTGTTTATCTTCATGCCTCACGTCACGCAGGATGTATATGGTGTGAGATGAGGTAACATTAAAATGTAACAGTCTAAAGAGCGTGCCAAGATAAGACACTGAGAACTCGAAAAAGAAGTTTCAGAAGAAACTTAGTGGACTTGCAAAGTCTTATCTTGGTAGTGGAAAGGGTTTAAAGGTGTTTCGATAGAGAGCTGAAGCAAGCCCACCTAATAAAAGGATAACAGGAAAAGCAAAAAGAGAGTATGCAATGTATGAGAACATACCACCAAAATTGATTAGTCAATCCACACACACACACACACACATTCCCTCTTCTGTGTAATGTTAGTACCCTGCTGTATCCTGCTGTCCCTCTATCTTGAAGCTTCCACTGTTTAACAATAACAAGTCTGTCCATCATGGTTTCTTCATGCTGTCTGACTGTTACGTGTTGACAAGACAGGCTGGTCTCAGTCACACTGTTTTTACTTCTGACAACCTGCTCCAGTCAGCATGTCTGTCTGTTTCATCACTGACAACCTGCTATCAGTCAACATGCCTGTCTATTTCTACGACTGACAACCTGTTCCAGTCAACATGTCTGTCTGTTTCATCACTGATGACCTGCTATCAGTCAACATGTCTGTCTGTTTCATCACTGACAACCTGCTATCAGTCAACATGTCTGTCTGTTTCATCACTGACAACCTGCTCCAGTCAACATGTCTGTCTGTTTCATCACTGACAACCTGCTCCAGTCAACATGTCTGTCTGTTTCATCACTGACAACCTGCTCCAGTCAACATGTCAACAGAACTTCAATTCTGCCCCTATCTTCTTCAGTTGACCGTCCCCCGATCTGACAAATGGCTACAGTATGAGCTCTCTGAGGTGTCAAACTGAATTCTGATTGGTCTCCTATGGTCTCCTTGCAAACAGCTCCTAATTTAAACACTTAAGCCGACATAACAGGGGCAAAGGGACAAATTCATTCTCTTTTCTTTGTCCTGTTGTGAGGTTCTCATCATGAGGTGTGAGTAGCATTGGTTTGTATGACCTGTGGTCATATTTCTTTCTCTCTCCTTCTTTCTCTCTCTCTCTATTAGAATGTACAATTTTTCTATAAAAATTTACAATTTTTCTATGAAGTATTGCCTTGTAACAGTTGGATATGTATAGAGTATTATTGAAGCCTCATTTGATTCATTCTATTTGACCATTCTTGCATTAAATCAGCACAAACAAATCTTAGCACATCGTGATAATTACATTGAAGTCAGATTATCAATATTAGATATGCTTTGCTATTAAAAAAATATAGCCAAAAGTCTCAGGCTAACCTTCGCATGGAAACTGACATTATTATAAATCTATCTATAGTATCAAACACGTGTGTTTAAAACCTGTCCTCCGGTGTCTACCTCCACCAGCCTCCCCCGGTATGTCGCCAGTGAAATGAGAATACACGGCTCTAGACGCAGTATTCATGTGGACTTTCAGTTATGTTAAACACTCGTATTTTCATGATATCATTGTTTACTGTTGTGAAAGGAAATAACAATAAATATGATCAACATAAACAAAAAGAGTACACGGGGCCAGGTGGAAACTGACGGGAATTTTGAGACCCAATTCCGTGGAACCGGTTATCAGACCATCCATACTTATGAGTGGAGTTTGCATTGTGTTCGGCTGCTTATGGTTATTAATGTTATTGCTGCGCCGACACCATATTACTCACTCATAGCCTTATGAGTGAAGTTTGCATTGTTGTGTTTATTATTGCTGCGCCGAAGCCAGCAATGTCGTGTTTTCGAGCTGTAGTCTATATAGCTGACAACTCTATGGAGTGTGGGTAGTTGGGCAATGATGCTGCATAATTTCTATCTCTCCTCTTATAATCCACTGCAGCCTATCAGTAGGCCTAATCATTTCAATTTGGCTTGATGTGGCTTGATACATTGACATATATTGTGCGTGTTGTTTCTGATTCGCGTGCACTGCGCTCCAGTCATAAAGTTGCGATTTGCCACTGCCTACCCAGACAGACTTCGGGTGTGCGCCCCTCAAAAGTCTACTGAAGCTGTCCTGGCAGTAGGTTGCAGAAGTTTCAAAGCACTACAAATATATCCGTTTTTTACAGCTAAATGGTGTCAATGTTATCTCACAACAATATATGTAAGAATGGATTCATTCGCTTTCATTCAACAAACACAACGCAGATCAATTGCAATTCAAATGTATCACTGCAACACATGTTCAAACACGATGTGGCTCAGTAGAGAATGGTGCTAGCAACGCGAAGGTTGTGGGTTTGATTTCCGTATATGGCCATTTGTGGGTTTGGGACCATATATACAGAAACGGTATCCACACACTGTACTGTGAGTCGCATTAGATACAAGTGTCTGCTAGGGGGTGTCCTTTGGCGTCTGCTAAATGACTAAAAGCGTCTGCTAAATGACTTAAATGTAAATGTGTCTGTGTTTATGTGTGTACTGTAGACCGAATAGGACTCTGAGGCCTCCCAGATGAAGGAATCAAACTACAGTAGCTGTGACTGAATAGAAAAACTATCTTGCAATTGACACGTGATGAATTGGTAAGAGAAAATTGACATCAGTGGTTTTCAGAATAAGCACTTTTCAGAATAATGTGGCATTGTATTTAAAATGAAGCATTTTTGACCCCCCTTAAACTCAAACCCCCGCAACTGATCCCCGCTCCTCGGCACTGTGACGTCATAATAAAGTTACAAAAGTCGCTGCTTGTGTTGCTCACCGTCAGTCATTATCACTTTGTCATAACTCTGATCAGGTCATTAACGAGCCATCATTCACCGACACACCGACGAGTTACCGAAGAGGCAATCAACGAAAATATGAATCAAAAGGAGGTCAGGAACAGCGTGCAGGATAATCAAATTGACAGGCTAGCATGTTTTGGACTGGGCATTTCTGCCCAATTAAGCTTATAGTTAGGAGCGGGTGGTGTACTTGCACATATATTGACATATATACATTGACATATATTGTCCGCTATTGTAGTGGAATACATTTTCTTTTAGGCCTATATTAATTAAGAGATTTTAGAATGGTCCCTAACTGTGAAATGATCATGCTATTTGTCAATCTCTGAAATTAATCGTTTTGCAAAAGTGCTTTAAGCATTCCTATGTAGATCATATACAGCTATTGGCCGTGCTAAAAACATGGTTCCTACTATATCCAGGCCTACACTGTAACAACAGCTGTACAGTACGCAGGTGTCCTATGGTTGAGGTCGAAATCAACAACTTGAATTTGGATATTGTTTGATCCTCCTTGAACAAGATGTTGGCGTCGCACATCATCTACGCCTACATCCGATAATCCGATTTTATTTGAACAGTTTATGATGAATATATGGGCCTGAATACACCGTATGTATAAACATGTACATACAACGAAAATGCATGTCGCTTAGCCTGTGTCATGGTGATTTTGGTATCCGACTTTAAAACAAATAGCACTACACGAATTTTGTGAAATATTATCATTATAATCATTATTACTTATGAAGTTATTATGTTTCTTTTTTATTTCTTCTTCTTCATATTATTATTAGCATTAGCTTAGACAAACTGCATGGTCCCGTGGTCACCATGGCACCGGCCGTATTGTGACGTCGTCGTTATTGTATGACACCTGCTTTAACGTCAGCAGGCCTAGAATCAGTTTTTTTGCTAAACTACAAAACGACTCTCTACGGTTCAAGGGCGTTTTCATATTTCCTTTGACAATGCCGAACGAAAAAGAGGTAACTATTATTCAATGTGCTATGGTGTGGATGTGATTGGATTTTATCATGTGTGATTTGATGTATGTTTTCTTGAAGGCTAAGAAGAAGAGTAGTGGCATGAAGACGACGGTTGAGAAGGCCACCAACACAGGTTAGGGATTCTCTTTATAATGTTACAACGCTTCTCTGGGGTGGGGAGATTGTGTTATTCTGTTCAATACACGCTGTATGCTATTCAGATGATGTATATTTGGATTAAATAAGTTTATTAGAAATGCTGCATACCAATTTGGTCTGGCTAGCTATGTCTTTTGAACTGAGATATGTTCGATCAAAAAGAGACAGATATTTGGATAAAACGTTCTATTTGTCTTTGTATTTGCCAGCACCCTCCCCTACACCTGGGCTCCGGTCTCCAGACAGGTTTGAGAACCGAGCTGCAGTGATTGAGCTTTTGGAGGAGAAGGCACGTCAGAGTGTCACCACCCCCTCAGACCAGGAAGAAGAGGTCTATCCCATCCTCATCAACTTCCTGAGGAGTCTGACCGACAAGTATGTTTAATGTCTCTCTGTGACGGAGTATACTTTAAGTATGGGGACTGTGCTCAGGGGAGGCCGGTGGAGGTAGAAATCGGAGGGCGGGCTCATTGTAATGCATGGAATGGAATCAGGAATGGTATCAATCAACGTTTCAACGTTCCTCATTCCGTTCCATGCTATCAAACACATTTAATGCCATTCCTCATTCCATTCCATGTGTTATAATGAGCCTGTCCTCTGATCCGACCCCTGACTGTGCTGTATGTGCCGGACGTTGCTCTGGTGGAACTGTTGAGTTAGTCTATGGCAAAGTTAGTGGACATTATGTGGATCGGGATGCATCTTTTGTGTTTTACTAAATACTGTTGGTGTTGTGTGCTGTGTGTAGCTTTGGTGTTGTATGTTGTGTGTAAATTTGTTGTCGGTGTAGCCTGTCTTGTACATCTATCATGTCTAAAACGCACAAAAAAGAAACAGTCCAAAATGTTTCCTTGTTTCTTCATCATTCAGGCAATGGAGAGTGATCCGTAGGGGCATGAGAGACCCTGTAAGTTGTGATTATGTGTAATATTCAATCAATTAACCTTCATGTATATAGGACATTTCACACATTTTATTTGCATAACAAATTGTATTGGATTTGTATAGCACACATTTCATGTTTATTTCCAGTAAATTGAAAAAAAGATGTTCCTAATATACCATAACTTCACTGACACATGCAATATGATGATGTTGTGTACTCCTTGTGGAACCACAGACTACGAGCATGCAGCTGGGCCGACTGTGCCGCAGGGTGGTGAAGGTCATCTGTGAGACGGCCTTCCGGGTCTTCCTGCCGGCCCTGGTCCTCATCTTAGAGCAGAGCGAAAGCCAGGAAGAGGGGGAGGCTTCAGCTCCCGGGTCCGACCCAGAGCACTCCTCCAGTACCAACCCCCAGGACCAGGAGGCTGGACCCACTCGAGTGTCCTCTTCCCCGAGGTAAGCTGTCAACCAGGGTTCATTTACACATCTACTTATGAAGTGGCCCAACTACTCTTTAGGGTTAGATAGACATGTTTTTGTTACATTTTTAAGGTGACCCACATTGACATTTCATTTGTCATGTATTTTTGTTTTTAGATTGAATTTAAACTGTAATAGGAAACATAACATTCATAACATTCATAACGTTCAGTTTGGAGGACCCGTTTTTCTTACTCGCTAGTGCCTCTTGAGGACATTTTTGTGATGCACAGTTTTAAAGGTTTATCAACTACAGCATAGAAAGACCCTCATTGTTCGGCCTCATTAAGCTCAGGAGTCTTAAGACAGAAGCAAAATAGAACTTAGGAAACAATCATTATCATGACATCCAGAAAAGGGGACATTATTTACAAATGTAAACATAATAAGTGAATTTAAGCTACAATAATTGTTTGGCATAATGGTTCAGACATCACACTGTAGTGTTAATGTTTGTGTTTGTGTTTGTAGCTCCAAGACGTCCATGCAGAGGGCGCCTGTGAGAGACCCCCTCAAGGTCTTCTTTGGGGTGACGGCGGACACCATACTCCAGGCTCTGGGTGACAACGGTTCTTCGTCACCTGAACTGACCAGAGCTCTGGTGGGGGAAACTCTTAGCCAGTTGAACTCCGCCTTCTCGGTCGTCGTGGCCTACACCCCCTCTGGAAGATCCTCCCCAGTGATGACCGAGAGGAAGAACATCATGCCGGCCACCGAGGAGATGGTCCAGGTGATCTCTGGCACTCTTCAGGCGTTCGGGGTCACCGGACAAGGTCCGTCAGCGTCGCCACCCCCGGCGAAGGTAAGTATGGAGGTAAGTGAAAAGATTCTTGCTCCAATGACAGGTGATGTAATGGCCGCCCTTGTTGAGACCGTGGAGAGCTGCAAGGAGACACTGGGAGGCGGACAGGACGCAGCGTATATGCTCAGGGAGGTGGCACTGAAAATACAGATGTTATCCCAACACGACGACCGAGATGGCTGTTGTGATGACTCTCATTCCTCAGAAGAGAACAGAATTACCCCTGGTGATTCTGGAGCCTCTGAGGCTACGGTGAGCCAGAATGACCTAGCCATCATCGGGAGTCGGGAGTTCCACACAAAAGCCTCAAGGGCTGTCGGTGGAATTCTCCGGAGAAGAAATGGATCTTCTCAGAGCGGCTCTGTGCAGTCATCCCGGCCTGCCAGTGCCGCTCCCAGCCTAAGCCACGAGCGTGGCTCTCATGTCACCTCACCATCTGCCACCAACGCTTTCGCCGCCGATTGTGACGCTGAGGCGAACAAGATCGTCGATATGTTTGTGGCAGATGTGAAGGACATAGCAGCACAGGTCGTGGAGGCGGGGGACAGCACGGTGCAGGCTGGAGGCACAGGTCACAACGCCGCGTCCTCCGTTGACCGGCTCGGTGGACGGCCCAGCGGGAGGCAGAGGGTCTCCTCTGCCATGTTAAGGCTCTACAGCAACCTGCAGAGTAAATTGGCAGAGTTCTTCAACACAGGCTCTTCCACCGGCGGAGCAGATTTGGTGATGTCATCGCCCCTCGAGGAGCCTTGGCAGGAGGTCAGCTCTGAGGACGTAGAGACCATTTCTCTGAGTGAGTGTTCCCAGCCGCTTAGGGCTGGATGTGACTCCCAAACCCGCCTCGAGGAAAGCACCAAGGAAGTCATTGGGGAGATACTGGCTACTTTTGAATTCATGGCAAAAGCCGAGTCTGAGACCTCTATTGGGAGGAGGTCTTCTGAGGAATCCCTCGCAGCTGGTGTTTTTGTGGGGGATTTACTTTCCCAGCTAAGGGTTTTCACAACCTCAAACAGCCCCTCCCCCACTGAGGAAATGCTTAATAGTTCTCAATCCTCTTACAGATTGTCCCCCGAAGTCTGTGCAAAGTCGAGTTTTGCCAGCACCAAACTTCGAAGCAAAACCACTGCCCCTTCAATTCCAGCTGTTGATAGACTCTGTAGCGAGGGCTTTAAAACTAAGGCCACTAAGTCAGTGAGCGAGGTGCTTCTTAGATCTCCCAGAGATGTATCCACCCATGTCTTTGCCAATAGGTCTGAGCCGTCAATCCGTCTGCCCAGCCAGACGAGTCTGAGCCCCCTGGTTGTGGAACGTGAGGCCTCAGAAATCATTGAGGTGTTCGCCTCTGATTTTAAGGCGCTATCACAGTCAGCTTGGCCTGGTAAAAAGATCAAGTCTTTATCCGCCGCTATCAGTCTCCTTAAGAGACTACGGGATAAGCTTAGAGGGTTTTATGCGCGTTATGGGCTTATGGCTCAGGATCGGGTCCCACTTGAGGGAGAAGAGCCTCTGGCGTCAGCGGAACTTAATGCTGCCTCTGTTTTAAATTTGAATGCAAAGTCCCCTCAGTCCAGCATGAGCCAGCCTATTCTATCAGGGGTGGGTTCAGGGGTCATGAGTGGTCACGGGTCATCAGGAGCGATGCTCCGTAGGGGGAGTAGCGAGCCTCTCAGAGGGTCCTCCCAGGTCAGTCAGGTGTTCCTGGATACCCAGACTAAAGAGGTGGCCCGTAGGCTTGTTGTGTTGGCTCGGTCTGAAGTGTCAAAGGAGGAGGGGTCCTCCTGTGTGCCAATGACGTGGTCAAATGAATCACTGGTGATCTCACGATTTGTTGAGGGTATTATTGGCTGGCTAGAGGACATCTCCTCCTCCGAGTCGACATCATCAGAGGGTGTGGATGTCACTCCAAATGAGGTCATAAGAGAGCTGACGTCCGCTAAGTTTCAGAGGAGGGGAACTCGCGCTGTGAGGAAGATCCTCATCAAGTCCTCGAGGTACTTAGACTCTGAGTCCCTCACCGGTGGAATCAGCCGCTCCCATTTGGACCTTTTACAAGGTTCCTCTACCATGTCAGCTGCCAGTACAGACTCTGCAGCGGAGGATATTTTTGGCACTGTTGTTGATGGTGTAAAAGGCCTTTTCCAGAGAGGCGAGTCTTCCACCACTGTTGAGCTCTCAGACGCTGTCCTTCTGAGAGACCAGGAGGCCTCTGAGAGTGGGGTTAGCGTGTCTGAGATGGACATTTGGTCCACGGCACAAAGGCTATACAAGAGTCTGCAGCTTAAGTTGAGTGATTTTCTGTCTTTGCGTAAGCGACCTCAGCCCAAAGCCCAAAAAGCTACCTTAGCGCAGGCCAAGAAAAGCGTTAGCCAAATCCTGGGTGTAGTTCAGGATGAAATATCCAAGTCGGACCTGTTAAATAGGACAGGGGAGCTCTCTGGGTTATATAGCTTGGTGGGAAATATGCTGGAGAACTTGGATAAGGTTTACTGTGAAGACAGTGAACCTAGAACCACATCCTCTATGTCCACGTCCTCTGAAACATTGAAGTCAGAGAGGACATTGGAAGATATGTCTTTCACACTCCCCGGGATCCCCTCTCCATCTGAGCTGCAAAAAGTCATAAGTTGCCCTATTGTGCGTAGCTCAACGATTGACATGAGTGATGATGATGATGTTGATGATGATGATGATGATGATGATGATAAAGAACACAATGATTCAGTGCTGGAATCGTCATTGCCTGGTGCTAGGGACACCATGGCTGCCATTGTGGACACCATTTTTAATCCCTCAGAGCTGCAGGAGGCCTCCTCCCCATTGTCTGACCTCACTGCCCCTCTGGGTAGACTGGAGGAGCTCTTGTCCCAAGGGAAGGTCCAGGCTCTGTCCCGTGACCTGGTTGACCAACTGAAGAGCCTGATGATTGAACACAGAAACATCTCTGTGCGCCATGTGGGAGCTGGCAGAAGTCTCTCAGACTCTGTGCTTTTCAAATACACACAGAGAGGAAGAGTTACAAGGGGGCTCTGTCCCTCTGAGCTGATTTATGCTTTCACTGAGGAGTCAGTGAAGCGTCTGTTGGCTACTCTCCTCATCCCTCCCACGTCCTGGGGCTTGGATCAGAAAGCCCCCTCCTCCGGTGTCTCCCCCAGCTGCAGACACTCCACGGTCTCCAAGAACAGCTCACAGTCCTACAACCATGCTGTGAACCTGTTCACGAGGGCCATGGTCCACCAAGTCATGGACACGGTCTCTCTGGAGTCAGAGTCGGGTAGGGTGACACCCCTGTGTGAGATGACTGATGGCTGTCAGCCTGTCACATGTTCCCCCCGCCCCACCCTCTTTGGTACCGGTGGGCGCCAGAGTAGTGTGAAGGCTAGCGGCTCTTTAGGGTCAGGTAGGATGTGTGTGTCGCCGACTAGGTGTGAGGGTGAGGCTGAGAAGGCCCAGGCTGAGCCCAAAGGAAAGAGGCGGTCCGGGTTCCTCAGATTCCTCCCCAAGCTCAGCCAGCTCAAGGCCAGCTTCAAGGTAAACTGGATACTTTACGATACTTTATACATTCCAGTCCAAGTTTGACTTCTCTTTGTAAACATTACAACTGTTAAATGTCTTCTATATACACAATCCCCTCTTATACACAATATTATAGGAGTTATGGTATCTTACCAATTCCATTTATTACAAGTAGGCCCATCATTACCATGCTATTTTGTTTTGTAATACTCTTTCACAGCACTCCAAGAAGAGCAACAGAAAGGACAGCCAGGCCCCAGAGGCAGCACAGGAGCCAAAGGCTGAACACTGCATCCGTAAGTCCACTGGACGATCCTTCTGCTATAGGGTTGATATGACTTCAACTGCATGAATCATCTAACCAACAATTTTACTACACGTATCAGTCCATGATGAGACAAAATGTAATCCTTGTAAGACATGAATTCTGTGTTAAGTTAATGTCATCCCTCTCTCTCTCTCTCTCTCTCTCTCTCTCTCTCTCTCTCTCTCTCTCTCTCCCTTCTCTCCCTCCTCTCCTCTCCCTCCTGTCTCTAGCGGCCCTCTTCAGGAGGATGGTGTCTGCTGTTAACAAGGGCCTGTGTAACCCCTTCAAGAAGACCTCCAAGAAGGCCCAGAAGCCCACCTCAATGATTCAATAAATGTGTTTGTGTTGCATTCAATCTATTGTATTTCTTGTCTTTTGTTATTTCACAGTTGGATTTAATCATGCGCATTACCAGTGTGATTCATTGACACCATATGAATTGAGAATACTCCTACATTTACAGCTTAATGCCACCAGAGAGATCTATCACTGCATCACTGTGCGGGTCCATGCATTAAGGGTGAAGCATAGCGCATTCACTACTGCTCACCAATAGGTGGCAGTAGATCCATTCTGACCCTCATCCAGTGAGCCTCACACAGACTCACATAACACTGGTATATAGATCTGAACCACAGCCAAAGAGCTTGTTTATCTTCATGCCTCACGTCACACAGGATGTATATGGTGTGAGATGAGGTAACATTAAAATGTAACAGTCTAAAGAGCGTGCCAAGATAAGACACTGAGAACTCGAAAAAGAAGTTTCAGAAGAAACTTAGTGGACTTGCAAAGTCTTATCTTGGTAGTGGAAAGGGTTGAAAGGTGTTTCGATAGAGAGCTGAAGCAAGCCCACCTAATAAAAGGATAACAGGAAAAGCAAAAAGAGAGTATGCAATGTATGAGAACATACCACCAAAATTGATTAGTCAATCCACACACACACACACACACATTCCCTCTTCTGTGTAATATTAGTACCCTGCTGTATCCTGCTGTCCCTCTATCTTGAAGCTTCCACTGTTTAACAATAACAAGTCTGTCCATCATGGTTTCTTCATGCTGTCTGACTGTTACGTGTTGACAAGACAGGCTGGTCTCAGTCACACTGTTTTTACTTCTGACAACCTGCTCCAGTCAGCATGTCTGTCTGTTTCATCACTGACAACCTGCTATCAGTCAACATGCCTGTCTATTTCTACGACTGACAACCTGTTCCAGTCAACATGTCTGTCTGTTTCATCACTGATGACCTGCTATCAGTCAACATGTCTGTCTGTTTCATCACTGACAACCTGCTATCAGTCAACATGTCTGTCTGTTTCATCACTGACAACCTGCTCCAGTCAACATGTCTGTCTGTTTCATCACTGACAACCTGCTCCAGTCAACATGTCTGTCTGTTTCATCACTGACAACCTGCTCCAGTCAACATGTCAACAGAACTTCAATTCTGCCCCTATCTTCTTCAGTTGACCGTCCCCCGATCTGACAAATGGCTACAGTATGAGCTCTCTGAGGTGTCAAACTGAATTCTGATTGGTCTCCTATGGTCTCCTTGCAAACAGCTCCTAATTTAAACACTTAAGCCGACATAACAGGGGCAAAGGGACAAATTCATTCTCTTTTCTTTGTCCTGTTGTGAGGTTCTCATCATGAGGTGTGAGTAGCATTGGTTTGTATGACCTGTGGTCATATTTCTTTCTCTCTCCTTCTTTCTCTCTCTCTCTATTAGAATGTACAATTTTTCTATAAAAATTTACAATTTTTCTATGAAGTATTGCCTTGTAACAGTTGGATATGTATAGAGTATTATTGAAGCCTCATTTGATTCATTCTATTTGACCATTCTTGCATTAAATCAGCACAAACAAATCTTAGCACATCGTGATAATTACATTGAAGTCAGATTATCAATATTAGATATGCTTTGCTATTAAAAAAATATAGCCAAAAGTCTCAGGCTAACCTTCGCATAGAAACTGACATTATTATAAATCTATCTACAGTATCAAACACGTGTGTTTAAAACCTGTCCTCCGGTGTCTACCTCCACCAGCCTCCCCCGGTATGTCGCCAGTGAAATGAGAATACACGGCTCTAGACGCAGTATTCATGTGGACTTTCAGTCATGTTAAACACTCGTATTTTCATGATATCATTGTTTACTGTTGTGAAAGGAAATAACAATAAATATGATCAACATAAACAAAAAGAGTACACGGGGCCAGATGGAAACTGACGGGAATTTTGAGACCCAATTCCGTGGAACCGGTTATCAGACCATCCATACTTATGAGTGGAGTTTGCATTGTTGTGTTTATTATTGCTGCGCCGAAGCCAGCAATGTCGTGTTTTCGAGCTGTAGTCTATATAGCTGACAACTCTATGGAGTGTGGGTAGTTGGGCAATGATGCTGCATAATTTCTATCTCTCCTCTTATAATCCACTGCAGCCTATCAGTAGGCCTAATCATTTCAATTTGGCTTGATGTGGCTTGATACATTGACATATATTGTGCGTGTTGTTTCTGATTCGCGTGCACTGCGCTCCAGTCATAAAGTTGCTGCGCGCATCAAAATACCTCTCCGATTTGCCACTGCCTACCCATACAGACTTCGGGTGTGCGCCCCTCAAAAGTCTACTGAAGCTGTCCTGGCAGTAGGTTGCAGAAGTTTCAAAGCACTACAAATATATTCGTTTTTTACAGCTAAATGGTGTCAATGTTATCTCACAACAATATATGTAAGAATGGATTCATTCGCTTTCATTCAACAAACACAACGCAGATCAATTGCAATTCAAATGTATCACCGCAACACATGTTCAAACACGATGTGGCTCAGTAGAGAATGGTGCTAGCAACGCGAAGGTTGTGGGTTTGATTTCCGTATATGGACATTTGTGGGTTTGGGACCATATATACAGAAACGGTATCCACGCACTGTACTGTGAGTCGCATTAGATACAAGTGTCTGCTAGGGGTGTCCTTTGGCGTCTGCTAAATGACTAAAAGCGTCTCCTAAATGACTTAAATGTAAATGTGTCTGTGTTTATGTGTGTACTGTAGACCGAATAGGACTCTGAGGCCTCCCAGATGAAGGAATCAAACTACAGTAGCTGTGACTGAATAGAAAAACAGATATGCTAGCTTGCAATTGACACGTGATGAATTGGTAAGAGAAAATTGACATCAGTGGTTTTCAGAATAAGCACTTTTCAGAATAATGTGGCATTGTATTTAAAATGAAGCATTTTTGACCCCCCTTAAACTCAAACCCCCGCAACTGATCCCCGCTCCTCGGCACTGTGACGTCATAATAAAGTTACAAAAGTCGCTGCTTGTGTTGCTCACCGTCAGTCATTATCACTTTGTCATAACTCTGATCAGGTCATTAACGAGCCATCATTCACCGACACACCGACGAGTTACCGAAGAGGCAATCAACGAAAATATGAATCAAAAGGAGGTCAGGAACAGCGTGCAGGATAATCAAATTGACAGGCTAGCATGTTTTGGACTGGGCATTTCTGCCCAATTAAGCTTATAGTTAGGAGCGGGTGGTGTACTTGCACATATATTGACATATATACATTGACATATATTGTCCGCTATTGTAGTGGAATACATTTTCTTTTAGGCCTATATTAATTAAGAGATTTTAGAATGGTCCCTAACTGTGAAATGATCATGCTATTTGTCAATCTCTGAAATTAATCGTTTTGCAAAAGTGCTTTAAGCATTCCTATGTAGATCATATACAGCTATTGGCCGTGCTAAAAACATGGTTCCTACTATATCCAGGCCTACACTGTAACAACAGCTGTACAGTACGCAGGTGTCCCATGGTTGAGGTCGAAATCAACAACTTGAATTTGGATATTGTTTGATCCTCCTTGAACAAGATGTTGGCGTCGCACATCATCTACGCCTACATCCGATAATCCGATTTTATTTGAACAGTTTATGATGAATATATGGGCCTGAATACACCGTATGTATAAACATGTACATACAACGAAAATGCATGTCGCTTAGCCTGTGTCATGGTGATTTTGGTATCCGACTTTAAAACAAATAGCACTACACGAATTTTGTGAAATATTATCATTATAATCATTATCACTTATGAAGTTATTATGTTTCTTTTTTATTTCTTCTTCTTCATATTATTATTAGCATTAGCTTAGACAAACTGCATGGTCCCGTGGTCACCATGGCACCGGCCGTATTGTGACGTCGTCGTTATTGTATGACACCTGCTTTAACGTCAGCAGGCCTAGAATCAGTTTTTTGCTAAACTACAAAACGACTCTCTCCGGTTCAATGGCGTTTTCATATTTCCTTTGACAATGCCGAACGAAAAAGAGGTAACTATTATTCAATGTGCTATGGTGTGGATGTGATTGGATTTTATCATGTGTGATTTGATGTATGTTTTCTTGAAGGCTAAGAAGAAGAGTAGTGGCATGAAGACGACGGTTGAGAAGGCCACCAACACAGGTTAGGGATTCTCTTTATAATGTTACAACGCTTCTCTGGGGTGGGGAGATTGTGTTATTCTGTTCAATACACGCTGTATGCTATTCAGATGATGTATATTTGGATTAAATAAGTTTATTAGAAATGCTGCATACCAATTTGGTCTGGCTAGCTATGTCTTTTGAACTGAGATATGTTCGATCAAAAAGAGTCAGATATTTGGATAAAACGTTCTATTTGTCTTTGTATTTGCCAGCACCCTCCCCTACACTTGGGCTCCGGTCTCCAGACAGGTTTGAGAACCGAGCTGCAGTGATTGAGCTCTTGGAGGAGAAGGCACGTCAGAGTGTCAACACCCCCTCAGACCAGGAAGAAGAGGTCTATCCCATCCTCGTCAACTTCCTGAGGAGTCTGACCGACAAGTATGTTTAATGTCTCTCTGTGACGGAGTATACTTTAAGTAGGGGGACTGTGCTCAGGGGAGGCCGGTGGAGGTAGAAATCGGAGGGCGGGCTCATTGTAATGCATGGAATGGAATCAGGAATGGTATCAATCAACGTTTCAACGTTCCTCATTCCGTTCCATGCTATCAAACACATTTAATGCCATTCCTCATGCCATTCCATGCGTTATAATGAGTCTGTCCTCTGATCCGACCCCTGACTGTGCTGTATGTGCCGGACGTTGCTCTGGTGGAACTGTTGAGTTAGTCTATGGCAAAGTTAGTGGACATTATGTGGATCGGGATGCATCTTTTGTGTTTTACTGAATACTGTTGGTGTTGTGTGCTGTGTGTAGCTTTGGTGTTGTATGTTGTGTGTACATTTGTTGTCGGTGTAGCCTGTCTTGTACATCTATCATGTCTAAAACACACAAAAAAGAAACAGTCCAAAATGTTTCCTTGTTTCTTCATCATTCAGGCAATGGAGAGTGATCCGTAGGGGCATGAGAGACCCTGTAAGTTGGGATTATGTGTAATATTCAATCAATTAACCTTCATGTATATAGGACATTTCACACATTTTATTTGTATAGCAAATTGTATTGGATTTGTATAGCACACATTTCATGTTTATTTCCAGTAAATTGAAAAAAAGATGTTCCTAATATACCATAACTTCACTGACACATGCAATATGATGATGTTGTGTACTCCTTGTGGAACCACAGACTACGAGCATGCAGCTGGGCCGACTGTGCCGCAGGGTGGTGAAGGTCATCTGTGAGACGGCCTTCCGGGTCTTCCTGCCGGCCCTGGTCCTCATCTTAGAGCAGAGCGAAAGCCAGGAAGAGGGGGAGGCTTCAGCTCCCGGGTCCGACCCAGAGCACTCCTCCAGTACCAACCCCCAGGACCAGGAGGCTGGACCCACTCGAGTGTCCTCTTCCCCGAGGTAAGCTGTCAACCAGGGTTCATCTACTTATGAAGTGGCCCAACTACTCTTTAGGATTAGATAGACATGTTTTTGTTACATTTTTAAGGTGACCCACATTGACATTTCATTTGTCATGTATTTTTGTTTTTAGATTGAATTTAAACTGTAATAGGAAACATAACATTCATAACATTCATAACGTTCAGTTTGGAGGACCCGTTTTTCTTACTCGCTAGTGCCTCTTGAGGACATTTTTGTGATGCACAGTTTTAAAGGTTTATCAACTACAGCATAGAAAGACCCTCATTGTTCGGCCTCATTAAGCTCAGGAGTCTTAAGACAGAAGCAAAATAGAACTTAGGAAACAATCATTATCATGACATCCAGAAAAGGGGACATTATTTACAAATGTAAACATAATAAGTGAATTTAAGCTACAATAATTGTTTGGCATAATGTTTCAGACATCACACTGTAGTGTTAATGTTTGTGTTTGTAGCTCCAAGACGTCCCTGCAGCGGGCGCCTGTGAGAGACCCCCTCAAGGTCTTCTTTGGGGTGACGGCGGACACCATACTCCAGGCTCTGGGTGACAATGGTTCTTCGTCACCTGAACTGACCAGAGCTCTGGTGGGGGAAACTCTTAGCCAGTTGAACTCCGCCTTCTCGGTCGTCGTGGCCTACACCCCCTCTGGAAGATCCTCCCCAGTGATGACCGAGAGGAAGAACATCATGCCGGCCACCGAGGAGATGGTCCAGGTGATCTCTGGCACTCTTCAGGCGTTCGGGGTCACCGGACAAGGTCCGTCAGCGTCGCCACCCCCGGAGAAGGTAAGTATGGAGGTAAGTGAAAAGATTCTTGCTCCAATGACAGGTGATGTAATGGCCGCCCTTGTTGAGACCGTGGAGAGCTGCAAGGAGACACTGGGAGGCGGACAGGACGCAGCGTATATGCTCAGGGAGGTGGCACTGAAAATACAGATGTTATCCCAACACGACGACCGAGATGGCTGTTGTGATGACTCTCATTCCTCAGAAGAGAACAGAATTACCCCTGGTGATTCTGGAGCCTCTGAGGCTACGGTGAGCCAGAATGACCTAGCCATCATCGGGAGTCGGGAGTTCCACACAAAAGCCTCAAGGGCTGTCGGTGGAATTCTCCGGAGAAGAAATGGATCTTCTCAGAGCGGCTCTGTGCAGTCATCCCGGCCTGCCAGTGCCGCTCCCAGCCTAAGCCACGAGCGTGGCTCTCATGTCACCTCACCATCTGCCACCAACGCTTTCGCCGCCGATTGTGACGCTGAGGCGAACAAGATCGTCGATATGTTTGTGGCAGATGTGAAGGACATAGCAGCACAGGTCGTGGAGGCGGGGGACAGCACGGTGCAGGCTGGAGGCACAGGTCACAACGCCGCGTCCTCCGTTGACCGGCTCGGTGGACGGCCCAGCGGGAGGCAGAGGGTCTCCTCTGCCATGTTAAGGCTCTACAGCAACCTGCAGAGTAAATTGGCAGAGTTCTTCAACACAGGCTCTTCCACCGGCGGAGCAGATTTGGTGATGTCATCGCCCCTCGAGGAGCCTTGGCAGGAGGTCAGCTCTGAGGACGTAGAGACCATTTCTCTGAGTGAGTGTTCCCAGCCGCTTAGGGCTGGATGTGACTCCCAAACCCGCCTCGAGGAAAGCACCAAGGAAGTCATTGGGGAGATACTGGCTACTTTTGAATTCATGGCAAAAGCCGAGTCTGAGACCTCTATTGGGAGGAGGTCTTCTGAGGAATCCCTCGCAGCTGGTGTTTTTGTGGGGGATTTACTTTCCCAGCTAAGGGTTTTCACAACCTCAAACAGCCCCTCCCCCACTGAGTTAATGCCTAATAGTTCTCAATCCTCTTACAGATTGTCCCCCGAAGTCTGTGCAAAGTCGAGTTTTGCCAGCACCAAACTTCGAAGCAAAACCACTGCCCCTTCAATTCCAGCTGTTGATAGACTCTGTAGCGAGGGCTTTAAAACTAAGGCCACTAAGTCAGTGAGCGAGGTGCTTCTTAGATCTCCCAGAGATGTATCCACCCATGTCTTTGCCAATAGGTCTGAGCCGTCAATCCGTCTGCCCAGCCAGACGAGTCTGAGCCCCCTGGTTGTGGAACGTGAGGCCTCAGAAATCATTGAGGTGTTCGCCTCTGATTTTAAGGCGCTATCACAGTCAGCTTGGCCTGGTAAAAAGATCAAGTCTTTATCCGCCGCTATCAGTCTCCTTAAGAGACTACGGGATAAGCTTAGAGGGTTTTATGCGCGTTATGGGCTTATGGCTCAGGATCGGGTCCCACTTGAGGGAGAAGAGCCTCTGGCGTCAGCGGAACTTAATGCTGCCTCTGTTTTAAATTTGAATGCAAAGTCCCCTCAGTCCAGCATGAGCCAGCCTATTCTATCAGGGGTGGGTTCAGGGGTCATGAGTGGTCACGGGTCATCAGGAGCGATGCTCCGTAGGGGGAGTAGCGAGCCTCTCAGAGGGTCCTCCCAGGTCAGTCAGGTGTTCCTGGATACCCAGACTAAAGAGGTGGCCCGTAGGCTTGTTGTGTTGGCTCGGTCTGAAGTGTCAAAGGAGGAGGGGTCCTCCTGTGTGCCAATGACGTGGTCAAATGAATCACTGGTGATCTCACGATTTGTTGAGGGCATTATTGGCTGGCTAGAGGACATCTCCTCCTCCGAGTCGACATCATCAGAGGGTGTGGATGTCACTCCAAATGAGGTCATAAGAGAGCTGACGTCCGCTAAGTTTCAGAGGAGGGGAACTCGCGCTGTGAGGAAGATCCTCATCAAGTCCTCGAGGTACTTAGACTCTGAGTCCCTCACCGGTGGAATCAGCCGCTCCCATTTGGACCTTTTACAAGGTTCCTCTACCATGTCAGCTGCCAGTACAGACTCTGCAGCGGAGGATATTTTTGGCACTGTTGTTGATGGTGTAAAAGGCCTTTTCCAGAGAGGCGAGTCTTCCACCACTGTTGAGCTCTCAGACGCTGTCCTTCTGAGAGACCAGGAGGCCTCTGAGAGTGGGGTTAGCGTGTCTGAGATGGACATTTGGTCCACGGCACAAAGGCTATACAAGAGTCTGCAGCTTAAGTTGAGTGATTTTCTGTCTTTGCGTAAGCGACCTCAGCCCAAAGCCCAAAAAGCTACGTTAGCGCAGGCCAAGAAAAGCGTTAGCCAAATCCTGGGTGTAGTTCAGGATGAAATATCCAAGTCGGACCTGTTAAATAGGACAGGGGAGCTCTCTGGGTTATATAGCTTGGTGGGAAATATGCTGGAGAACTTGGATAAGGTTTACTGTGAAGACAGTGAACCTAGAACCACATCCTCTATGTCCACGTCCTCTGAAACATTGAAGTCAGAGAGGACATTGGAAGATATGTCTTTCACACTCCCCGGGATCCCCTCTCCATCTGAGCTGCAAAAAGTCATAAGTTGCCCTATTGTGCGTAGCTCAACGATTGACATGAGCGATGATGATGATGATGATGATGTTGATGATGATGATGATAAAGAACACGATGATTCAGTGCTGGAATCGTCATTGCCTGGTGCTAGGGACACCATGGCTGCCATTGT
>NC_139653.1:48530564-48548064 GCF_951799395.1 Argentina silus | reverse complement strand
TGTATAATTAGTTCAAACTCCAAACTCTGGTTGCCACAAGGCCCACTAGAATTTGAATCAACTCTGGTCCAGATGTCAATGCTGGAGATGCTCTCCTCTCAAAATCAAAAGCCTTTCTTGTGGAGCGTTCATTAGTATGATCTGGCCAGAATGTGGCACTGCTGTCTATGAAACAACAAAACGAAACCGCACAAAGGTCCAAGCCAATTGAACTAACTACTAAATCTCAAACACAAGAAAACGTAGGGAAATGTTGCTGTGACATTCCATTTCTATGTTACACCATGTTCTCAACAACTCACTATGGTGTTTTTCCTATGAAGCCTAATGTGATATTGTGTTGTTCAGTATGTAACAGATTATTATTATCATGCTTCCACTTGCCATAGTCCTGTTATTGGTTGGACTGATTATTGGGACTAACCTCGGCAGATTTGTGTCTGCGCTCCCTTAAATCTTCCCAGTCTGCTGAACCTGTCCTGCGGTAGGTTGCAAAAGTTGCAAAACACTACGAATATATTAGTTTTAATAGCTAAATGGTGGCAGTGTTATCTCACAACAATATATGTAAGAGACAAATTCATTTATAACCTATTGATGGCATTGCCATTCTTTTTTGATACATATTGTCTAGCGAGCCCTCTATATAAGCGTTCGTTGTTGCTAGTGGGTAATGTTTATCTTTTTGTTTGCACGCGCGCCAGGACAGCTTCAGCAGACTGACTGCATTTACTTTAACAGTTGTAATTTGTATTTCATGAACAGTATAAAATGAACAAGTACCTGATAATGAAACAGACAGTATAGACGATGACAAGCGCAGTCTCGTATATCAATGATCATACATGGTCATACTACTCTGTCTGTTATGTACTCAGTCTGCTGAAGCTGTCCTGGCGCGAGTTTTCTGTACGTGGTAATTGACGCCTATTCTGTCTGTTTCATTATCAAGATCTCCAGAGAGAGCGTGCTGGGAGAGAATACATACAACTACAGTGAACGGCAACTTGAGATTTGGGCACTTTCATTCAACAAACACAACGCAGATGTGTATGTATGCTACATGTGTATGTATGTTAGAGAAAACAATGAGAAGATGTGTTTATGATTTGTGGGCCTAGTTAGTGACGGGCAGGGTTTTGGGCGCTGACCATTGCTTGCAAGTAGGGAAGCCCCCAAAAGCTCGGTGAAAGGGAATAGCCCCTTCCTACTTGCAAGCAATGGTCAAACTCCTGCCCGATCACTCCGTTCTTCCACCTCGGCTGGCCGCCTGGCACTGCCGCCTCTACGAGGATGCAGCGGTCGCTCTATTCGGTCACGGCTTTTCACTGTCATTGCGCCCCGGTGGTGGAACGAACTTCCTACTGCTGTCAGGACTGCAGAGTCACTACCTATCTTCGGCCGTAGACTGAAGACCCATCTCTTCAGGCTACATCTTGACTGTCCCTCCTAAAGACCTCTTCACCTCACATTACCCCCTGTACAGTTCCTCTACTGCAAAAGAAAAGTAAAAATGCTTCTTAAAATGCTTCTGACCGGCAATCGTTTTTTTCTTATGACGACTGATGTATAGATGATTCACTTACTTTAGACAAATTGACTTATTGTAAGTCGCTTTGGATAAAAGCGTTTGCTAAATGTAAAAAATGTAAAATAAATAAATGTAAATGTCTATGGCACGTTGTCATGCTGCTCTTTCACCAGCAGGGGACACTGTCAGACTAGTCTCAAAACTTTCACTATTTGTTGCAGCGTTTCTTATGGAGATGGTAACCAAAGTACCGTGTCTGCAGCGTGTAGGTGGTCACGCACGTCAGAGTTGACCTAAAAAACTGAATACAATACAGCAGGCTAAACAGTGAAGTGTTGTAGATAGGGCAAAAGGTTTTCTTTATGAATAGTATTTGTATGAACCTGAAGTTTACGTGCCCAACACAATAACATACATGAGCACAACAGTAACATTTTTAGCAAAACAGTTCTCATCAGCCATTTCTCATGGCTTTCACACAACATGCTAATGTTAAGCATCATTTTTGCAAAACAGTTATCACAACTCTACTGAGCATTAGCTAAGACAAGTGTAGCAGTTGAGACTGTGCAAAATGTATCTGATTTATTCATATGTACTTTGGTTGGTACATTGAGCGGTTCCCCGTTTATAAATGGGCATTTGGTTTGACAAAGACTTGACGTTCAGAAAACATACGGAGGAGCTTGTTAAAAAGCTAAGATTTAAGGTTAATTTATAGGAATAGATCTTGCCTTTCCCTGAACAGCAGAAAGCAGATTGCGCAACCTTCATGGCAGTGCTTGATTATGGTGATATCATCTACCAAAATGCAGCAGCCACTACTCTTAAACCTTACCATAGCGCCCTTCGCTTTATCACAGGTGATAGTATGCAATGATGAGTATTAAAACTATCAAAAGGTTGGCTGGACATCATTAAAGTCCCGTAGATCTCTTCATTACTCCCTTTTTGTGTATAAAGCCCTACTGTATAAACTCCCGGCATACCTAACTCATTCTCAGAGTTGAGGTTTCTCGGGTCTCCACCGAATTGGGTAAATCCGTTTTTAGTTATGATGCACCTCAGTGCTGGAACAATCTACAGAAAACATTTCAGTTGCATGTTCTGGTGCCGCTCGGGCAATTTAGGGTGTTAATTGAGGACCTCCTTGGTGAAGGATGTGATTGTCTCTCCTAATATATTGTGGTTTTATATGATGTATTGATTTCTATATTTAACTGTGTTGTATTTTTTATGTGTTGTTTTGTTATTGTGTAAATATTGTGGACAGGGTGCACCTGCAAAAGAGGCCTTGCAAAAGAGGCCTTGGTGTCAATGTATCTCTCCTGTATTCTCCATGCTGGCTATGAATCCCCCTGGTTGATCTGCCAGGATTAGACGCGAATGGTAATACAGCTCCATCTAGCTCTCTGATAGGCCAGTAGGGCAGGTGGAGGTATAGGTATGGGCCTGCCGTGTCTCATATTCCAACCCTCTCTAATCTGCCATGAAAAGTAGATATAAGTATTCTATTACTAGGTCAGCATGGTATAATCTGCCCCAGTACAACCACAGTCTTCCAGACTGCTCTGGTCATATGTCTGCGGCTAGGCTGCCTCTGGACTGCTTATGAAACATGTTCATGTTGCTTAGCTGTTGATCTCTGCGAGCACGTTCCACACAGCTTTCAGATCCATACGTCATAATGAGTAGGCTAACCTGCGTCAAGTTAGGCTATATGTATTTTTGATTAAGGCTATAGGTCTATACACTACAGTAGCCCACTACGTCATTGGAAATGACATTAGATAGTATTATATGACAAACTGTAGCCTACATTAGACTATTTTGTGATAATCAAAAAATGTCTAATTATCAGATGTAATCTCTTAAATGTGGTTAAAAAGTAGGCCAATTATGAGGGACATGTTATTGGTCATAAAATCGAACATTTCTCTATACTTTTATGAATTAATGTGTAAATGAAATGAATCGTTTAATTTAGGCCTGTGAATTTAACAAAACGAGTGAAATTAAATAGTTTTCCAGAGAAATGTTGTGCACCAGTGCATATTAAGCTAAAGGTTGTACCACTTTGCAAACTTCAGTGTGGTTTTCACTGCCCTCCTCATAATTGGTTGAATAGGCTATCATACAGCGTGGTCTTCATTTGGATTTAGGCCTACAGATTGGCTAATTACAGTCGTGTGTCCATCATTTGGACTTGGTCTATTGTTGTCTCAATTAGTTGACATTTAAGTGATAAAAAGTCTCAAGCCCACTCGTATATCAAATATCCCCAACAACCAACTTGCTATTTTTATTGACACTTGGTTCAGTAGGAAGATATTATCAAAAGGCATTTTAACCGTATGATACGAGATCGGGAAATTACATTGCTCAATCCGGAAACATGATTATTTTCTCATTCCTCGTGGACGGGCCTAAAGCCTGGAAGTTATTACAACAAATAGACTTTATGAAATGTGTAATATGGGGCCTCTCAATGGGGAGTCAGATTTCGTTTCCCGTTTGTCATTAGATGAAGGTACACTGTCAACCGCTTTGTTTACATTGTTATATTGGCAGGAGAAAGTCAACACCGGCCTACTCTCCCGCCGGCCAAGAGTACATTGATTGTGTTTCTACGGCATCATATTTCAAGTGCAGCGCGTTTTTAATTGGAAAAACACCGTGAACATGTGCTTCGTCACTTCCATAGTGACTCCAGTTCCCAAAGACAACACTGTGTTGCTTTTCTACCTTTATTCTACGAGATAAAAAACAAACAAACGAATTATTCATATTCTGCATAGTTTTGCTTAAGAAGGGGAAATCATAAAAATACCGTAAACCAACTAAGATGATTTTCAAAGTATAGGCTACAATAATTAAATATGTTAAGGTAAATATCGCGATTTAGCGATGCCAATGTGTAGGCCTACACATTTTAATATACAATAAAGTAAGACTGATACATATATTTGGTAATGAATGATATGCTGACTATATAAAACATATAACCACTCCCCCGAAATAATAATAATAGTAGTAATATCCAAATAGACCTATAATAATAATGTTAGTAATTATTATTATTACTATTATATAATCATTAAAAAAAAAATGTGTGTGTAAGAGAGAAAGAGGTAGAATTACAACAACAAAAAAAGAGATTAGAGCAACGAAATGCCAAATATTTTGTATAAAATAACATTTATTTCCAGCAAATTCATACAATGTGACGGTACAGCTTTACAGGAGAGCGATAGAGCAGCACAAACAAATGCTGTTTCACAAAATAGAGAATAATTGTAGCAGATAGTACAAAGGGTCGGTCAATTATAATATAATCATCTTATATAATCAAATGCAATATACACTAGTATCATTGGGGGAAACAATAGAAAAAAAACGAAATCAGGAAAGGAATGCCAATACGTCATTAGTTCAACTTTTACAATCAAGCTTAAAGTTATTATAACGTTTAACGTCAGAGCAACATGGTCATAACTTAACTTGCTCCACTTATAACACGTTTAGGAAATATGACGCAATAAACAGCGAGTGCATAACTGAGAGGCACGACGACAATGTTAGTAATTAAAAGGTTTTGATGTTTTCTTTCTTGAAAAAAAAAAAAAAGAAATAGGGTTAATTTTCACCAGTGCCATCCAACAACCAACATTTCAAAATTAGGGTTGGAACAAAATATTTTTTAAATTCTGACACAATCTCATAACTCACACGAACCATATCGACATCATATTTAACTGTAGGCCTAAGCAGTAGGTTATATTTTCTCCAATAATAGCCCTACAACCTATTGTGCGTTCAGAGATGTGGCAACATCGGTTGTTGCTGTTGTTCTTAGTTGAGTTTTGCTTGCCTGTTAGGGGCGGCAACTCGTTTCATGTTTTCAGATATAAGACTTTTTTAATTAACAAGATATGTTCATATTGTGAGTAGTGGGGGGTATTATAGTGTAGCAATAATTCTATACATTGAATGATAGCTCTGAGAAAACAACGTTGTATATAGGCCCATTATATATAAGTAGCCTAGTTGGTTTATCCTGCCTTTCTGGGCAAGTGAACCTATTAAAAGAGCTATTATGTACAAAGGCGCAGCAGCCAAACACGTTACACACACACACACACACACACACACACACATCTCTCCAGAACATTCAACAGTGGCTACAAACACACTGTCGGTCTCTGGAGTGTGTCCTCGTGTGTCGCTATAGTCCCACCACCTTCGTTAGTTTAACGACCCTCTCTCACTGTTTGTCCGGCGTGTTGTTAACGAGCGGCCCGTACAGGCCGCTGGCGTAGCCCTGCTCCTTGTGTAAGAGTGTCCGGTCCCGGATGAGGTCACTGAAGGCATAGTCCATGGGAGGCCGGAAGCCCAGGGTCGGCATCAGCCCGGTGGTGGAGTACGGTGTCATGAAGGCGAGGCCCCGGCTGTGCGCTGAGTAGGCCAGGCGCAGGGGGTTCAGCCCCAGATGGGTGCCCAGCGGGTAGGTGCTGGGGTCCGCGGCGAAGTGCGGTGCATTCGGCTGCAGAGGGGAGAAGGCGGACCGGTTACTCAGCGCCATGGCTCCCGGTAACATGGGCCGCGGGGCCGAGGAGGAGAGAGGCGGCTGTGCGCCCTGGAGCATGCGTTCTGCCGTCCACGGCTCTTCCGGTGCCTTGGCCTGCCCGCTGTTGTTGAGGATCTGTTCGATGGCCTGAACCACGTCCTTTCCGCAGCCCTGCAGGACCAGCTCCAGGACGCTGCGCTTGTGGCTGGGGAACACCCGCGTCAGGATGTCGATGGCGTTCATCTGCCGTGAAGCCGCGGAGGACGGCGACGGGTCCTGGTCGTCTTTGTCCGTCTCCGAACCCGAGTCGGACCCCAGAGGACTGATGGAGCCCGGGGTATCCTCTCCATCTTTCAGGGTTTTGGAGACGGGCGAGCTGATGAAAGACTCTCCGTCACCGTTCTCAGAGCCCGAGCCGTGACGCCCGTCTGGGGAGGAGATTCCCGGTACCGATTCGCCGTCGGTGGAAACCGATTTCCCGACATTTTGCTGCAGGATTCCTGATCTGGGCATTTGGGTCTTCGCAAACAGTTCATACTTCTGAAGGGTTGAATCTGGAATAAACAGATTAATAAACACGTCAATCATCTGCTGTGGGCTACAACATGAGACGATGTGAAACATGTGTGCCTATAGGCAAGTGCTACCATGTTGGCCATGTTAACTTTTTGTTGTTGCACCAGTATTTCCTGTGATGAAATATAGGCCTATCACATCAAATATTATCCTCAATAAGTAGTAGCATTTATAGTCAGGGCCGTATAGCTTTCAGGCTTACTCTTTACAGTAACAACAAATGAAAGTATTTTACTGACACAACCTGCCAGATTTTGCGCTCTTGTGATATCTTTTACGCACAAACATCCGACATATTTGACACAAATACCCCTATATTTTACACACATAAATTGGTACACAAATATCAATGAGTTGAAATTATGAAAAAGAAGACTGACTGACATACAATTTATCCACCAACCTGAGTTACTTTCGTTGACAGAACCGAAGACCTCATAGTTCTGCCGAGGGGCTATGATGCCGTTAGCGGCGGCTAGCGCTAGCCCCTCCGCCGTCCCATACAGTAACTGCAGCTCGCGCGCCTCGTTCTCCTCCTGCGCCTGCTGTCTGCGGAGGGCGACCTGCGCCGCCATGACGCGCTGCCGCTCTGCGATCAGGGTGCACTTAGCGCACATGCAATCCTTCCAGCGGCAGTAGCGCTTGTGACCCTTCAGCGCGGACACCACGCCGTGGTTCCTGCAGCGCGCACACTTCGGGGTGCGGGGGTACTTATCCGTGGCGCGCAGGAGGAGTGGAGGACCCCGCATGAGGCTGGCCATGGACACCGGGATGGAAACAGAGGCCGAGGCGGCGGCACCGGGGTGGATCTGGGATCCGGACGGTGCAGTGGAGAGCTCGGGGCGCAGATCCATACTCTCGTTGTCGACAAATACACAATCAATTTGAAAATGTAAAAAGGTAATGTAACGACTTGTGCCTTGATGTTGACGAGTAGCCTACAGTAGTTTATGTTGAACCGTTCACACCACAGGAATAGTAGTCAACATCTCTACGCAACATGTAGAATAATGTGTTATCTGTCCATCGACGGAGAAGGTGCCTAGTCTCACCTACAGCTTCTCCAACACCACTAACCTGTCGCCAAATAGCTGTCAACAAAGCTGTCAAAAAGAAATCCGTACAATTTTACGACTGGCTAAACTATGAAACAACCGATAGCGTAAAACTAACTTATATACGCGAACTCAAATCCAAAGAACTTTCCAGAAATTAGAGTGAAGCGTAGAAGCTACTGTCCTCTGCAGAAGGAGGCGAAGTTGCTACTTGCTCTAGCCGGAGACTCTAACTTCCTCAGGAGATTGCCAGTGGATACAGATCCTTCCCTCTCTCTATATTGTTGCTCCTGCGTTTTCATTAGACAAATTTGACAACAATGTGGCGTCTGTCATTGGCCAAAGGGGGAAGGTGCAATCTGATTGGCTTGTCCCTTTTTTTCAACTGTGTCCACCTGAGTTCTTTCTGAAATAACAAGTGTTTAGAATCTGCGGGGATCCTGGATACCTAAAATAGACATTTCCTAACAACAAACTCCTTATTCAATAGCAAATACTGCCATATCGCCATGTAATAGACCTGAGTAGCCTTGAGGGAGCATCCCCAACATCACATTCAATATTCTCCATAAAAATATTTTCATCACTTGTCATTAACGTGTGACACCAGCTATAAATCATATAAATGCCTATAGTATTGTTTTATTCCATTTCTTCATGTTATACCATGTCTTGCTTAGCCTATACATGAATAAAATAAATGAGGCTACTGCATCTTCAACAACGCTTTGATTTTTATATACTTGTATTCGACAGAGACAATAATAATTAAAGGTCTCGTTGACGTCACTGCCTTGAACTACCCAACTCTCAAGGTAAGTGGCATTTATTGATACGGACCGTCAAATTATTTGTCGGCAAAAATGCAGTGCGAGTGAGATAAAATAAATTGTGCATGCATGGGAAAATAACGTCAGTCTGTCGGCTAAAGAACCACAATATTCACTGAACAGGTCGAATAGAAGACGTTTGAATCAGAACTCCCTTGTTGGCGTTGTGGACGCGGATTATGTTCATTGTAACAGTGGTTACCCACACGATTTTAACAATCTCGTATGGACAATAATTAAGATATTCGATTATATCTGCGTGAGAAAAATTTACATAGGCTTTATAACGCCTTAGGATATTTAGGAAAACGATAACTACCGAATAGGCTTTTTGTTGGAAAAAGTTATGTTGTGAGTATAATTCACTTTCTGCTCAAATAATTTAAGGTTGTTTTTTCAAAATGTACATTTAAACCATATATTTATTTATAAACATTAGATAACCGCTTTAACAATTATGCAATTTTACATTTTCATATCCGGATAATTAGCCAAACCTAACTCTAGACTAGTCTGGTGTTTGGATACAGCACGCTTTGTTACAGTAACAGAGTTTGACTGATTGAAAATGATCATGAAACACACACAACCTAACTACCTCATTTTACTTGACATATTACTCATAGTGCTTTGAAATATTTTGAAAAGAATCATCTTGAAATAATTGCTTGTCACTTTGGCTTTGTGTCATGCCCTGCAAAGCCCGAGGCAACGCGCGGAAACACAACCAACTAATATACAAGTCTAAATGCTCAAGTTCATGCATATAGGCTACATTTCCACAGCTAATTTTCTATTAACTGTAAATGAAGGATGATGATGATAAGAATAACAACAGTGCCAACAAATAATTTAATTTGTTTCCTTTTTCTTGTTTCTTGTTTTTCTTCCAATTTGTAACGGTTATCATTGCCTTTGTGGTGATGATGATGATGATAATAATAATAATAATAATAATAATAATAATAATATAATTAAACAATAATATAATTAAACAATAATAACGATTATAATATAGGCCTACCTATATATATATTATATGTTTCATATTGTTATGATTATGAGAGCAGGAATAATTTAACACTGACCTAGTAATTAATTACATTTTATTAGGTATTGGAAGTTGCTAGCCGTATCGACCCGCGGACCGGGGGTGAAGCCACATAGCAGGCCTGGCGACCCGGGTTTGAAGCGCTCACTGCCCGCCGTAGCTCCAGTGTGGACCAGGGATCCTGTTGTCGCCACGGGGAGCTCCACTAGACCAACATCTATAATCAAACTGTGAAACAATGCGTGCATAATAGCGTTGATATATTGGCTGTAATCTCGCAGTGCGCATGCACCGTAATTTTCAGCAAATGTATAATTTAAACTTTGTAGCCTATGCGGCGTCACTATTTCCTCCGATTTAAAATAAAGTCAATTACAATTAGACTATAGACTATTTTGTAATAATAATGCAACTAATTTATTTATTAATACATTGACTTTTTATGAAATGATGATTCGAGATATGGGCACATGCACTCAATAGCGAAATTGGATTTAATGTAGGCCTTATGCTGCTTTCAAAATTAATGTAGGCCTTATGCTGCTTTCAAAATTCAAAATATAGTTTATATTTGTTTGTCTATTATTTTTCATCGACTTAAGGGAAATATTTTATTATTAAAATACATTAATACATGTCACGATACATGCAATTGTGAGTAACCATTTATTTGTGGCCAACAAGTTAACGCATATAGGTTTAGAAGCGGTAATGATGAATTATTTAGAACGAAGCATGTTTTAACATCGCAGAAAGAGCTTCTCCCACCTGTTCATAGGACACTGGATCATCTGTTTTATAGTTAAACATCGGACCTCACCGGTCTATAGAGAGCTACATTAGCCTGTAGTTTCTCAGCAACAAATCTAAACCCTCCCGTAAACCCCTACCTGTGGCACCTTTCACTTTTTAAAGGTTTTCCTGCTCGCGCGTCCCCATCCTCCTCGTCACGCGGTCCTGGCGGCCTCTCGCGGCTCATTGTTTACCCTCTGAATCACAGTAAGCAAATGCCATCTGTCTCCCGCGCCACCGTCAGCTGCACCTTTAATTACCCGACCAACACACTAATAGAGATACGATATTAAACTACATCTTTTTGACATTCAAAGTAATTATGTCGGCAGCGATCTCGCACGAATGAAAATTGCCATCCAAGAAGTAATTTTGAGTTCATACTCAATAAATGGCAGCAGGCGTAACATGAGCAAGATAAGCTTATGTTATGTAAACCCCGGGGATCAGTGAGGTTCCACCTACGTGAACGGTTGAGGAGGAACTAAACGTAAAAAACATATTTAAAGCCATTTAAAAATGATACAGCCATCATTTAAAATAGGATAATTTAAGCATTTAATTCAGTTCATACAACTTCGTTTTCCCATGAAGGAACTTGTAGAGGCCTACAACAACACAGGATGGAAAAAGTAGACAGGGCGATAAAGTGAATTTTTCCAAAACACTCCTTTCAATAAACGAAGGTTTAGAAATATACGTTATAATCTATGATGGTGATTAACATGACTATTAAATAAAATGCAAATGCAGTTAAATGTACAATTAAATCCGTTCGATTGGTTGGCGTGAACAGTGCTTAACATTAGTACATTTAAAATTCGATTTCAAAATTCCAATAGCCTTGTTTAAACATTTCTCCCTATTCTTTCCTATTTCCAATTAAATGCCCCCCTCGCAATTAACAGTGACTGTGGGCACTTAAGAAATTCAACATTCTTTGATGCGTTCATTAGGCCTATGCATCACAAACCTCTGCGATGCTTTCACTTCTCTAAGAAAGGCAACAGACGAGCGGTTTTTACACCTTCTTACATCGCAACAAAAGAGCTTGACCCAACATATGTAACAGCATGTTTCCGCTCCCCAGCACCCCGGTGGGGTATTCTAGCGACCTCTCTCACTGCTGCTGCCCCGCCTGGGCACGGCTGGACCCGGATTGCCTCCTGGGGTCTCCCGCTGGAACCTCCGAGTCTACCAAACAAGGCAGAGGTTAGAGTTGCAGTAATACAAGGGGGCACGTAAACGGCGCAGGGTTTGGGAAAAGCAGCGCGTATTTACACGCTTCAACTGCTCACCAAGTACTCATTAGATTGTTAATCTCTAGTTCACACGAGGCTCTGCGGCAATGGCGGAGTCCCTACATTCCACTGAAGACACAGAGGAACAAAACCTTAAATTAACTCTCCACGAAATAAAACTTTATTTGTTACACTGAAGTGGAGCTTTTACGCACAGAGAAAACAAATATCTATCAAACCGTGCAGAGCAAGCGCTTTTGTGCAAGTGACTCATAATAGAAATACATTAGATGTATTTTACTCTCATCAAAAGAAAAAATCTACTATTTTAAAATAAGCCAGCTACCATTGAAACCTGACAAATTACAGTCAAGACTTTAAACCTGAAATGTAATCCTTCAATCATACACATATATTCTACAAATTTGAAGGAACAATTTTTCTCACAATTAATTAGTAAGAGGGACGGCCGTGTATAAACACTAGGCCTTATAGTATCAAACACCAATCAAAACTGGCCTACCCTATTTATAGTTATTTAAAAATATGCGCTACAAACTGAAGACTTGACAATGTCTCAACATAAAAGCCGTATGAACCTCAAGGGGCCCATATAACCTCAATGGACGATGTCAACATTGCTATGAATTTTTCAGAGAATAGCGGGAAGCGGCCGCGTGCGGCTCCTCAACAAACACTCGAGGCAGTGAGAGCCCTTCACGGGCCCTTCTCTCGCTCTTCAGCCGCGAGAACACTCATTTCTAAATGGCGGGTAACCCTGACACCGCATATGAATATTTCAAAGATTTAAAGGGTCTCTGCCAAAGCCTTTGGCCACCTTTCAGTGCATAGACACACACGCACAGCCACCCCCCTCTCTCTCTTTCGCTCTCTCTCTCCAGCCGTTTCTTTTGCCCTCGAGGCAGCCTGGCAGAGGTTCTTATCCATTTACATTGAGCGGGCTACAAGTAACTAACCCTACTCATCCATACGGAGAGATTAATCTGATCTCAGACTCAAATGATTTCCACTGCTTATGTTTCCACGATTATGATTCAACCCATATAGCGCGATAACAATGTGCATATAGGTGACAACAATATTTAATAATATCAGTAATTGAAGCCCCCAGTTCTGAAGTGATAAAGTGTGTGTGTGTGTGTGTGTGTGTGTGTGTGGGTGTGTGTGTGTGTGTGTGTGTGTGTGTGTGTGTGGGTGTGTGAGCCAGCCAATTAAAATGCAGGCTCTATTCGTCCACATCTGCCTCCTTTAGAACGGAGAGGCTCAGAAAGGGAAGGCAGCGAATGAAAGGCTCTTCACTGAGATCACAGATGGAGTATGGGTTTTTGCTGGAAATGTGAGAAACACCATTGTCCCCAATCAAAACTCAATGTGTTCGCCTACAATGGTTCCGGCTTTGAGCTCTGCCGCTTCAATTGGCCTTTTTTTTTTAAACTTGAAGTGTTCCGCACAAAGACGGGCCTCCTAAATGTCACAACCGCTTCGATTCCAAGTGTGGCTCTCCTGCAAGACGGTGTTCAAAAAGAAAAAGAAACACAATTATGAGGCAATAATCACTGTGCTTCGCTTTGCACGCCACTGCTCCCATTCACACCCCTTTGGCCCCTTTTAATGCTTTCTCTCCGGGGTCTGATAATCCGAATACCACAGCTCCCAGGTCTGCGGGACTGCCGGAGCATTCTGCAGGAGAGAAACTGGGAAAGCCGCGGTTAAGAAATGCATGCTAAATGTCATTGCAATTAGTTGTCTTGCTTGTTTGGTCATAAGCCTATATCGCATTTATTTAAATGTATTTGTTATTATTTGCTAGTCTATTACCAATCCAGTAAAGAAAAGAAAAAACTACTAAAGATTAACTGAAGTGTCTGTATTATTAATTGCCAATCAAGCTCTAATTGATTAATTTACCTTTCTATTTTCAGGTTAATTATCGGCAACACCTCCTCTCTCAATGAGGGGAGGTCTATTTATGAAATTTACATTTCATAAATAGAAGCCTCGAGACTCATCCATGCAAACATAGAATACGTTATCTAAACAACCTGTGTTTTTTCTTTATATACACAAGCAGTGTGTGTAGGCCTATACTTTCAATCACGCTAAAACAATCCCAAAAAAGCTATATCAATATGTCGTTAGACAATTCAACAATTGTGAACCAATTGATGATGAATTCTCCCACAATGATAGGCGCCTACTCGCAGGAAATATAATAATTTGTTTGTGTTTTTTCAAAACCATACGCTCTGCTTAAATTAATTGACAGAATTAATTGACCACCAATATAATAAATAGATAATAATATTCCATTTCTATCACCGTTTCCATTATGAATTATCTAACCTAAGGGAACAGAAAAAAACGCACACCAAGCTGGATGAATAATAATAAGTACATTTCTAATTAATCCACTATAGACATTAATCCTAAAACTGTATTGCTTTTAAAAATTATATATTTATATAAAAAAATCTTCCTAATCCCCGTTTAATCTACACGTGCAACCATGAGGAACTGAGTTATATTTAGTCCAACAAATTCTGTCTATCAAAACAAACCCTAATCAGTCTACAGCAAAAGCATTATTGCAACAAAAAAAGAGGACAATTTAGAGGACGATCTGCAATATTCATGACTTGACTTGTATTTATGGACACTGAATTTAACTGTTGCAAACGAAACTGTGATTACCCCAACAGTCATTACTCAAAGTTTTACTATATGTGAAATAAATATGCTGCGCAAATGACGTGTGTGTGTTCTAGAAATATCATAAATAAAAGTGCACATACAATAAAATACACATATACATCTTTATAGTCCGTCTGTTACAACGGAATGTTATTTCTGCTCTGCTTCCAGACATCCAGGACACACACGCAGACATTAAACAGACACATCTACAGAATGAAACAATAGTGACACAGAGAGAGTAAGAGCCGTTGCTATTGGCTGTGAATGAGAGGCTAGACTGACAGGGCTCTGGGCAGTCTTGACAGCTTCATCATCATCATCATCATCATCATCATCGTCATCGTCGTCATCAAGGTGTTAGTAAGACCAGCGATCATCACGCCTCGGCAGCTTTGGTGGAAATATACAAGGATCCAGAACGTACTTACTGCCTTAGTTTAAAAAAATCGTAGACTATTTCTACTCCTAAAATAACAGTTAAAATCCCCCTACACAGATTGATACTCACATTCTCACACAAAACTCTCAATCAGTCTCTCTCTCTCTCTCTCACACACACACACACACACACACACACACACACACACACACACCCACCCACACACCCCCTCCTCCTCTCCCCCCTCTTATTTAACAAGGAACCCAAAGAGAAGAGGCCTCCATTGTTCCCAACAGTTTAAGCTGCATAGATTCTGTTTCTTCGCCTCTCATTGAGTGCCAGCGGCTCTGAGAAAGTAAACTCAGCGTGACCCCGCAGGTTAGAGCGCTCTGGGATCCACCAGCATTGACGCTACAGATGGATCACAATGCTACTTCAAACGGAGAGATCACTTGCGTCAGGAATTCTGTCGCCTCTCCAGAGGCCAACATTCTTGACCTGGAGAGGACTGGTTAAACATTCTAGAACGCTTCCCCCTTTGTCTGCCGACACAGCAGTCGACACCTGATGTCGCCACCGGTGGATGTTGTTCACAGGAAGACTAACGCCATTGTCACACACACACTACACACTACACACACACTCCTGATGTGGGAGTTAACGGCGCTGTGGATTAATGGGGGGGGGGGGACTCTTGAGTGACAGCTAGCTTCTTAAGGACCTTCTGATTGAAACGTCCAACGCTTGACCAAGATGTCAAGTGACTCTGGTGTCCTCAAGAGTTCAAACTGACGCGTTCATGCTGTATTCTAGGCTGTTCTATTCTACGTGTAGGCCCGGGGAGGCTGGTGGAGGTAGAAATCGTAGGACGGGTTCATTGTAAGGCATGCACGGCACACTGTGTTTGATACCATTCCTGATATCATTCCTTATTCCATTCCGTGCATTACAATGAGCCCATCCTCTGATTTTTACATCCACCAGCCTCCCCTGGTGTAGGCCTACATCCCATGATACAATCTATCCATGCACTCAGTAGGATATACTGTAGTAGGCCTACATCCCATGATACACCCAGTAGGATATACTGTAGTAGGCCTACATCCCATGATACACCCAGTAGGATATACTGTAGTAGGCCTACATCCCATGATACACCCAGTAGGATATACTGTAGTAGGCCTACATCCCATGATACACCCAGTAGGATATACTGTAGTAGGCCTACATCCCATGATACACCCAGTAGGATATATTGTAGTAGGCCTACATCCCATGATACACCCAGTAGGATATACTGTAGTAGGCCTACATCCCATGATACACCCAGTAGGATATACTGTAGTAGGCCTACATCCCATGATACACCCAGTAGGATATATTGTAGTAGGCCTACATCCCATGATACACCCAGTAGGATATACTGTAGTAGGCCTACATCCCATGATACACCCAGTAGGATATATTGTAGTAGGCCTACATCCCATGATACACCCAGTAGGATATACTGTAGTAGGCCTACAGCCCATGATACACCCAGTAGGATATACTGTAGTAGGCCTACAGCCCTCACCTAGTACTTACCGCGCCACTGTCAGGTTTGAAAGGGCTGGTTGAGAGTCCCTGTCAACACCATATCAGTGTACTGCATCAATCTGTCATCAGTGATTTAGGCCAGAGGAAAACCACACCATGCTTCGCTACATTTCAACATGTCTGATTTGTTGCTCTGCAACAGTATCAGAACTCTCCCTCACGGCCTCTTCTGTCTTCAACCTCCAGGTTAAAACTCACTTATTCCCCTATAAAAGGATACGTGTCATAATAAAACCCAATATGATTTGGCAACTGAAGGACAATATAATTTCAGGTTTTCATAGATTTTCACTTTCATGTGTTTTTATGTCTCTTTTCTTTGCCTAAACTTCCAAACTCTGTGACACTCAACATGTTGCAAATCAAGAGAAAAATAAGTGTTCTCCTGCTGCAGTCAACACCTGCTGGCCTAGGAGGAGTACTAGGAGGAGAACTAGGAGGAGTACTAGGAGGACTTGGAGGAGAACTAGGAGGAGTAATAGGAGGAGAACTAGGAGGAGTACTAGGAGGACTTGGAGGAGAACTAGGAGGAGTAATAGGAGGACTTGGAGGAGAACTAGGAGGAGTAATAGGAGGAGAACTAGGAGGAGAACTAGGAGAACTAGGAGGAGAACTAGGAGAACTAGGAGGAGTAATAGGAGGAGAACTAGGAGGACTAGGAGGAGAACTAGGAGGAGAACTAGGAGGAGAACTAGGAGGAGTACTAGGAGGAGAACTAGGAGGAGTACTAGGAGAACTAGGAGAACTTGGAGGAGAACTAGGAGGACTAGGAGGACTAGGAGGACTAGGAGGAGAACTAGGAGGAGTACTAGGAGGAGAACTAGGAGGAGTACTAGGAGGAGAACTAGGAGGAGAACTAGGAGGACTAGGAGGACTAGGAGGAGAACTAGGAGGAGAACTAGGAGGACTAGGAGGAGTAATAGGAGGAGTAATAGGAGTACTAGGAGGAGTACTAGGAGAACTAGGAGGAGAACTAGGAGGAGTAATAGGAGGAGTAATAGGAGTACTAGGAGGAGAACTAGGAGGACTAGGAGGAGAACTAGGAGGAGTAATAGGAGGAGTAATAGGAGTACTAGGAGGAGAACTAGGAGGACTAGGAGGAGAACTAGGAGGAGTAATAGGAGGAGTAATAGGAGTACTAGGAGGAGAACTAGGAGGACTAGGAGG
>NC_139653.1:48505627-48520364 GCF_951799395.1 Argentina silus | reverse complement strand
CTCTCTCCATCACTTTTCAGTTGTACGACTCTCTTGAGAAACCTCCCTTGCAGCATTAGAGAGATCCGAGAGAGAGAAGAGAGAGAGAGAGAGAAGAGAGAGGGGGGGAGAGGGAGAGAGAGAGGGGGGGGGAGAGGGAGAGAGAGAGGGGGGGGGAGAGAGAGAAGGGAGAGAGAGAGAGAGGGGGGAGGAGGGAGAGAAGAGAGAGGGGGAGAGAGAGAGAGAGAGAAGAGAGAGGGGGGGAGGAGAGAGAGGGAAGAGAGAGAGAGGGGGGGGAGGAGGGAGAGAAGTTTCAGAGAGAGTTGTCATGTAATTTAGAAGGTTTTATTTCCACATGATCCAGGGGAACCTTCGGTGTTTGTCTGCTTGTTTTTTTTTTTAATTAGTTGCCGTGTGCGGAGTCCAGAGAATCTGTGGCTCATATGATGGTGTCAATATCCCGGATTTATGGCTTCGTCAATATTGTCATCTCCTTCCGCCGCTGGCCCGATCCACAGCACTTCGTACCGCGCAGGGACACCAAGGCCACTGGCATTTCCTGTAAAATAAATAGAGTGATTTGTCTGTTTTTGTTTTGCGGTTTTGGCCGATGCCTCTAAGAGGAGTGTTATTGACTCCCTGACTCGTCATGTTATTTGTGTGTTATTTGCTCTCCTCTGCTTTGGCCTGGCTGTCTGTGGAAGTGGTCTCTTGTTCAAAGCTAGGCCAGTATGAAATCTCTGCGTTGCTTGGTTGATCAGAGAACCAGCGTCTACTCTCTCACCCTCGTCTCCCCCAGGAGAGAACCAGCCTCCCCTCTCTCTCACCCTCGTCTCCCCCAGGAGAGAACCAGCCTCCCCTCTCTCTCACCCTCGTCTCCCCCAGGAAAGAACCAGCCTCCCCTCTCTCTCACTCTCGTCTCCCCCAGGAGAGAACCAGCCTCCCCTCTCTCTCACCCTCGTCTCCCCCAGGAGAGAACCAGCCTCCCCTCTCTCTCACCCTCGTCTCCCCCAGGAGAGACCCAGCCTCCCCTCTCTCTCACCCTCGTCTCCCCCAGGAGAGAACCAGCCTCCCCTCTCTCTCACCCTCGTCTCCCCCAGGAGAGAACCAGCCTCCCCTCTCTCTCACTCTCGTCTCCCCCAGGAGAGAACCAGCCTCCCCTCTCTCTCACCCTCGTCTCCCCCAGGAGAGAACCAGCCTCCCCTCTCTCTCACTCTCGTCTCCCCCAGGAGAGAACCAGCCTCCCCTCTCTCTCACTCTCGTCTCCCCCAGGAGAGAACCAGCCTCCCCTCTCTCTCACTCTCGTCTCCCCCAGGAGAGAACCAGCCTCCCCTCTCTCACCCTTGTCTCCCTCCGGAGAGAACCAGCTTCCCCTCTCTCAATGGGATATTTATGTGCAAATGTCGGGTTGGGCCCCTCCTTCTCAAGTTAGGCTCCTCCTTCTCAGGTTAGGCTCCTCCTCCTTGGGTTAGGCTCCTCCTTCTCAGGCTAGGATCCTCCTCCTCAGGTTAGGCCCCTCCTCAGGTTAGGCTCCTCCTTCTCAGGTTAGAGCTCCTCCTTCTCAGGTTAGTCTCCTCCTCTTCCTCCTCAGATTAGGCCCCTCCTTCTTCGATCCTCGCAGTGGTCGTAATGTTGCTAAACTTTTTTTTTTTTTTCATGATCTTCATTCCTCACTGTAACTGACTCTCTACCCCCCCCCCCCCCCCCCCCCTTCCGTTCCTCCCCCTCCCTCCCTCTCCCCCTTTCCACTACAGAGGAAGCTGCTAGCCATCTACCTCCACAATGACGAGAGTGTCCTGAGCAACGTGTTCTGTTCTCAGATGATGTGTGCCGAATCCATTGTGTCCTACCTGAGCCAGAACTTCATCACCTGGGCCTGGGATGTCACTAAGGAGTCCAACAAAGCCAGGTACCGGACCCACACCTATGGTGCTTCACCAGAACTTTGATCTCAAAGGCCAGAACAAACGTTTTGTTTGTACCATCATAGGAAGATAGAGATGGAGCTGCTATGGCTGTCTGGGCCCAGTTTGGCTCGGTGTCGCCTGGCCCGGTGTCGCCCGGTGTCTCCACATCTTTATCTCAGGCCACCTTGTCCACTTGGCTCCGCCACAATTCACATTTACATTTCAGATGATATTAAACTGATATTTAGCAATGATAGAGTGACTGTCTTTGATTGCCAGTGCCTTGTTAAAAGCGAAGAAACAAGGTCCTGGCCATCCTCCAGATGGAGGTGATTGGTCCCAGCAGTAGCTTTCTAGCTCCAGGGCAGACTCCAGATTTACCCCGTCACCAACCGACGCAACTAAGCCTACACAGCTCTCTCACCCAGTACACCACAGAGCTAAGCCCCTCTCTCCTCCTCCTCCTCCTCCTCCTCCTCCTCCTCCTCCACACCACAGAGCTAAGCCCCTCTCTCCTCCTCCTCCTCCTCCACACCACAGAGCTAAGCCCACCCCCTGGTAGGACACGTTTAAGACCTCACTCTTTTCTTTCTTTCTTTCTTTCTTTCTTTCCTTTAACCATATTCCTTACCTCATTCTGATCCCTTTCTCTCTCTCTCTGCGTCTTGCTTTTTGCCCCAGCTGAGCTTCTTTATTGCACATTAATGGCAGGTAACATCTGGAGCTTTTCATCAATGTGCTCCCATGCACGCGCACACACACACATACACACACACACACACACACACTCTTTTCCCTCCACATTCTCACGCTCTGAGGTTAATCCTGAGTCACTGGTGAATGGCCTGAGTCTCAGTAGTGTTCAGTAGGTATCTGAGTCCAGGGTCTGAGTCTCAGTAGTGTTCAGTAGGTATCTGAGTCCAGGGTCTGAGTCTCAGTAGTGTTCAGTAGGTATCTGAGTCCAGGGGCCTGAGTCTCAGTAGTGTTCAGTAGGTATCCGAGTCCAGGGGCCTGAGTCTCAGTAGGTATCTGACTCCAGGGTCTGAGTCTCAGTAGGTATCTGACTCCAGGGTCTGAGTCTCAGTAGTGTTCAGTAGGTATCTGACTCCAGGGGCCTGAGTCTCAGTAGTGTTCAGTAGGTATCTGAGTCCAGGGGCCTGAGTCTCAGTAGTGTTCAGTAGGTATCTGACTCCAGGGGCCTGAGTCTCAGTAGTGTTCAGTAGGTATCCGAGTCCAGGGGCCTGAGTCTCAGTAGTGTTCAGTAGGTATCTGACTCCAGGGTCTGAGTCTCAGTAGTGTTCAGTAGGTATCTGACTCCAGGGGCCTGAGTCAGTAGTGTTCAGTAGGTATCTGAGTCCAGGGGCCTGAGTCTCAGTAGGTATCTGATTCCAGGGGCCTGAGTCTCAGTAGGTATCTGACTCCAGGGTCTGAGTCTCAGTAGTGTTCAGTAGGTATCTGAGTCCAGGGTCTGAGTCTCAGTAGTGTTCAGTAGGTATCTGACTCCAGGGTCTGAGTCTCAGTAGTGTTCAGTAGGTATCTGAGTCCAGGGGCCTGAGTCTCAGTAGGTATCTGACTCCAGGGTCTGAGTCTCAGTAGTGTTCAGTAGGTATCTGAGTCCAGGGTCTGAGTCTCAGTAGTGTTCAGTAGGTATCTGAGTCCAAGGACCTGAGTCTCAGTATTGTTCAGTAGGTATCTGAGTCCAGAGGCCTGAGTCTCAGTAGGTATCTGAGTCCAGGGGCCTGAGTCTCAGTAGTGTTCAGTAGGTATCTGAGTCCAGGGGCCTGAGTCTCAGTAGTGTTCAGTAGGTATCTGACTTAGGGCCTGAGTCTCAGTAGGTATTGCCCCCTAGGTATCTGAATCCCAGGTATTTGACTCCTAGGCCCTGCCAGGATTAAATTATCCAGTTGGAATGAACATCAGAACTCTCACAGTCCTATCAGTTAAATGGTTACTGATGCATCACATCACATTGTCTAAATACATGCCAGTGCAATTGTCACCCATGGGAAATGCCTTTGAAATAAGTCACACATGGAAAAACTGGATTTACTCATGAATGAATACACTTTGAAACTCTGCATCTTTAATAATGTTAGTTATGCTTGTTTTGCATTTGATTGTTTTTTTTTATCAAAGGTTATTACTCTATATATTTTAATGGATATAAAAACTGTATTATTTTAGTTATAGTGTAGAGAGATAGGAAAGTAAGGAGGAGAGGGTATGTCAGCAGGGCATGGGCCGGATTCGAACCCATGCCGACATGGGCATATGTGTGCACTGTAGGCCATTGTGCTAGACCACTGGACCACCCCAGGCCACGTTTCTCAGCTTTCTATCTGTCACTCACTCTGTCTGTCTACCTGTCTGTCTCTCTGTCTGTCTACCTGTTTGTTTGCCTGCCTGCTTGTCTCTCTGTCTGTCTACCTGTCTGTCTGTCCCACTGTCTATCTGTCAGTTTGCCTGCCTGTCTCTATCTGTCTGTGTCTGTATACCTTTGAAACATTTGTAATACTTTCATACAATCTATCTCTCATCTATCTGATGTGTAGATGAATTTAGTTTCATTTTTATATACCCTTTTAGTTCGATACTCACTACTTGACAGTTTACAAGTGAACAGGTATCGCCCGTGTCTCAGACTACTCCTGTATTCCAAACACGAGGCTTCTGAGAAATGCCTATTTTTTTTTCAAGTCTAAAACATGTCTGCACAGAAAGCGATATTATCTGTGTGTTAATGAGTTAGCATCCGGTCCTGCCTACAGTGGTGTTCCACGTGGTTGAGCTAAAGCATCCCTCGCAGCCTAACCCTAACCCTAACCCTAACTCTCGCTGGAGGGAACTACAGACCGCAGATGTCACTCTGCATCTCACGCTTCACTCTGATGTACAGGGATGAGACTGACAGGCCACAGAAACATTAATGTTATTACTGTACTGTGTAAGAGAGGGGAGGGGAGGGGAGAGGAGGGGGGAGGGGAGAGGAGAGGGGAGGGGAGGGGAGGGGAGAGAGGAGAGGAGAGGAGAGGAGGGGAGGGGAGGAGAGAGGAGAGGAAGAGGGTTGAGGTGGATACGCTGCCTGTCAGTCTCATTAGCTAGCCATGCAGGGCCTGATGTGGTCAAACACCAGGTGTTTCCACAGTAACTCACCTAAGGAGACGGATACATTCTTTAACTCATGTTATGACTGAGTGGGACGCGACTGAACTGCTGCTCACCCCGTAGCCCCCCTAGTCCTTACCCTCGGTTAGCATAGCCACCCTAGCCCTTACCCTCGGTTAGCATAGCCACCCTAGCCCTTACCCACGGTTAGCATAGCCCCCCTAGCCCTTACCCACGGTTAGCATAGCCACCCTAGCCCTTACCCACGGTTAGCATAGCCCCCCTAGCCCTTACCCACGGTTAGCATAGCCCCCCTAGTCCTTACCCTCAGTTAGCATAGCCCCCCTAGTCCTTACCCACGGTTAGCATAGCCCCCCTAGTCCTTACCCTCGGTTAGCATAGCCCCTCTAGCCCTTACCCACTGTTAGCATAGCCCCTCTAGCCCTTACCCACGGTTAGCATAGCCGTCCTAGCCCTTACCCACTGTTAGTATAGCCCCTCTAGCCCTTACCCACGGTTAGCATAGCCCCTCTAGCCCTTACCCACGGTTAGCATAGCCATCCTAGCCCTTACCCACGGTTAGTATAGCCCCCCTAGCCCTTACCCACGGTTAGCATAGCCGTCCTAGCCCTTACCCACGGTTAGCATAGCCCCTCTAGCCCTTACCCACGGTTAGTATAGCCCCCCTAGCCCTTACCCACGGTTAGCATAGCCGTCCTAGCCCTTACCCACGGTTAGCATAGCCCCTCTAGCCCTTACCCACGGTTAGCATAGCCGTCCTAGCCCTTACCCACGGTTAGTATAGCCCCCCTAGCCCTTACCCACGGTTAGCATAGCCGTCCTAGCCCTTACCCACGGTTAGCATAGCCCCCCTAGTCCTTACCCACGGTTAGCATAGCCCCTCTAGCCCTTACCCACGGTTAGTATAGCCCCTCTAGCCCTTACCCACGGTTAGCATAGCCATCCTAGCCCTTACCCACGGTTAGTATAGCCCCCCTAGCCCTTACCCACGGTTAGCATAGCCGTCCTAGCCCTTACCCACGGTTAGCATAGCCCCTCTAGCCCTTACCCACGGTTAGCATAGCCGTCCTAGCCCTTACCCACGGTTAGTATAGCCCCCCTAGCCCTTACCCACGGTTAGCATAGCCGTCCTAGCCCTTACCCACGGTTAGCATAGCCCCTCTAGCCCTTACCCACGGTTAGCATAGCCGTCCTAGCCCTTACCCACGGTTAGCATAGCCCCTCTAGCCCTTACCCACGGTTAGCATAGCCGTCCTAGCCCTTACCCACGGTTAGCATAGCCCCTCTAGCCCTTAGCAGTTAGTCAGACTTCAGGCAGTGTCAGTACATGTTACTGTGCACCATCATGTAGGATACTCTCTATACATTTTCAATTTTCTCAACGGTGTAGGTAGGTGAAAAAAAAAGCTATATTGTGTTCCCCAAGGATGTAGTTGTTGTGTTTAAGGAGGGTATTTCTGTAGAGATTTCCGTTGACTACTCAATAGTCTGGTTGGAACTATAATATAAGAGGCTGTGTTGGTATTAGTGTTTAATGAGGCTGGTTAGGTCCAGTGTAGGTATTGTGTCGGTAGTGTTGTGTTTAATGAGGCTGGTTAGGTCCAGTGTAGGTATTGTGTCGATAGTGTTGTGTTTAATGAGGCTGGTTAGGTCCAGTGTAGGTATTGTGTCGGTAGTGTTGTGTTTAATGAGGCTGGTTAGGTCCAGTGTAGGTATTGTGTCGGTAGTGTTGTGTTTAATGAGGCTGGTTAGGTCCAGTGTAGGTATTGTGTCGGTAGTGTTGTGTTTAATGAGGCTGGTTCGGTCCTAGGCAGGTTTAATGAGGCTGGTTCGGTCCTAGGCAGGTTTAATGAGGCTGCTTAGGTCCTAGGCAGGTTTAATGAGGCTGCTTAGGTCCTAGGCAGGTTTAATGAGGCTGCTTAGGTCCTAGGCAGGTTTAATGAGGCTGCTTAGGTCCTACGCAGGTTTAATGACGGTATTAAGCTCTGGTTTCTCTGAAAGTTCTCTCTATTGTCCCTGAGCTCCTTCATGGCAGGTTAGAGTTCCCCCTGGCAATTGTTCCCGCCTGGCCACAGTTTGGCCTTTTCAGAGACAGGGCTAGGACCAGAGACAGGACCAGAGACAGGGCTAGGACCAGAAACAGGACCAGAGACAGGGCTAGGACCAGAGACAGGACCAGAAACAGGACCAGAGACAGGGCTAGGACCAGAAACAGGACCAGAGACAGGGCTAGGACCAGAGACAGGGCTAGGACCAGAGACAGGACCAGAGACAGGGCTAGGACCAGAGACAGGACCAGAGACAGGGCTAGGACCAGAAACAGGACCAGAGACAGGGCTAGGACCAGAAACAGGGCTAGGACCAGAGACAGGGCTAGGACCAGAGACAGGGCCAGAGACAGGACCAGGACCAGAGACAGGGCCAGAGACAGGGCTAGGACCAAAGACAGAGCCAGAGAGAGGGCCAGAGACAGGGCTAGGACCAGAGATGGGGCTAGGATCAGACACAGGGCTAGGACCAGAGACAGGGCCAGAGACAGGGTTAGGACCAGAGACAGGGCTAGGACCAGAGACAGGGCTAGGACCAAAGACAGAGCCAGACACAGGGCCAGAGACGGGGCTAGGACCAGAGACAGGGCTAGGATCAGAGACAGGGCTAGGACCAAAGACAGAGCCAAAGACAGGGCCAGAGACGGGGCTAGGACCAGAGACAGGGCTAGGATCAGAGACAGGGCCAGAGACAGGGCTAGGACCAGAGACAGGGCCAGAGACAGGACCAGGACCAGAGACAGAGACAGAGACAGGGCTAGGAATAGAGACAGGGCTAGGACCAGAGACAGGGCCAGAGACAGGGCTAGGACCAGAGACAGGGCTAGGATCAGAGACAGGGCTAGAGATGGGGCCAGAGACAGAGACAGAGACAGGGCTAGGAATAGAGACAGGCCAGAGACAGGGCTAGGATCAGAGACAGGGCCAGAGACAGGGCTAGGACCAGAGACAGGGCCAGAGACAGGGCTAGGACCAGAGACAGGGCTAGAGACGGGGCCAGAGACAGAGCTAGGAATAGAGACAGGCCAGAGACAGAGACAGGGCTAGAGACAGAGACAGAGACCGGGCTAGAGGCGGGGCTAGGACCAGAGACAGGGCTAGAGACGGGGCTAGAGACAGAGGTGGGGCTAGAGACAGAGGCAGAGACAGAGACAGGGCCAGAGACAGGGCTAGGACCAGAGGCGGGGCCAGAGACAGGGCCAGAGACAGGGCTAGGACCAGAGGCGGGGCCAGAGACAGGGCCAGAGACAGGGCCAGAGACAGGGCTAGGACCAGAGGCGGGGCCAGAGACAGGGCCAGAGACAGGGCCAGAGACAGGGCTAGGACCAGAGGCGGGGCCAGAGACAGGGCCAGAGACAGGGCCAGAGACAGGGCCAGAGACAGGGCCAGAGACAGGGCTAGGACAAGGCTTGGTATGACTCAGGCAGTTGCTCCTCAGCTCTGACTGTATCAGGTTCATTTTGAGGTGAGGTTGGAGGTGTCACTTTGACGACAGGTCACTTTGACAACAGGCCACATCACAGTTTGCAAAGTCTGCAACTCATCTAGCTGCCCACAACTTTGAATTCATGATTAATGAGCAACACCCCCACCACTCCCTCCATCCCTCTCTTCTCTGACCTCTCCTCCTCCTCCTCCTCCTCTCATTCCACCACTCCACCTCTCCTGCCAGCCAGTTATTAAAGAGGATCTTATTAAAAGGCGAAAGAGGAAGCTAATCTATATTTGCATTCAGTCTATAGCTGTTCATTAATATTATGACATTTACAGTGAGCTCGGGAGGCCCGGCCCGATACCCTTTTCTCCCTCAAATGTTAATTTAAAGTTCTGTCTTTGTAATGGAATAAGAAATCCTCCCTGCCCTATCAATTCACAGGCGCGTGTGGCGGTGAATACTAATTTTGTCCATAGGCCCTATTTAGACAGCGACATTGGCATTGGAATAAAGAGGCAGAATTGGTTTTAAAGTCCTTAATGCTGTTGGCTGTCTGTGTATACCTCTCTCTCTCTCTTTCTCTCTTGCTGCTGCTGGACTGTCAGATAGAGAATACCCCTCTCCTGTCTCTGTGTCTCTCACCAGTGTCTCATTATACAATCTTTTTTGTTTTAAAGAATTGTCCCCTCGCTGTTTGCTGCTTTCAAATGTGATCATCAAACAACGATCAGACCTAATTGTTTGCTTTATTTTTTACTGCATTACTTTGATCCAGTACAACTCGATGTCAGGGGAGGCTGGTGGAGGTAGAAATCGCAGGACGGGCTCATTGTAATGCATGGAACGGAATGAGGTATGGTGTCAATGAGCCCGTCCTCTGATTTCTACCTCCACCAGCCTCCCCTGATCGATGTGTAGCTGCTTCTCTCCTGACATTGTCTAACCTCAGCGAAGTTCCTCTTCCAACAGCTGACCGTGTGAGTGAATAACACCTCCTTTCTCTCTCCTTCCCTCTCTCCTTCTCCTCCCTCCTTCTGCTCTCTCCTTCCCTCTCTCCTTCTCTTCTCTCCTTCCCTCTCTCCTTCTCCTCCCTCCTTCCCTCTCTCCTTCTCCCCTCTCTCCTTCCCTCTCTCCTTGCCTCTTTCCTTCCCTTTCTCCTTCCTCCTCTCTCCATCCCTCTCTCCTTCCTCCTCTCTCCTTCCCTCTCTCCTTCCCTGTCTCCTTCCCCCTATCTCCTTCCTTCTCTCCTTCCCTCTCTCCTTCCTCCTCTCTCCTTCCCTCTCTCCTTCCCTCTCTCTTTCCTCCTCTCCTTCCCTATCTCCTTCCTCCTCTCTCCTTCCCTCTCTCCTTCCCTCTCCCCTTCCCTCTCTCCTTCTCTCTCTCCTCCTCCTCCAGGCTCCTGACAATGTGCACGAGGCACTTTGGCAGCGTGGTCGCTCAGACCATCAGAACTTACAAGACAGACCAGTTCCCCCTGCTCCTCGTCGTCATGGGCAAACGCACGTCCAACGAAGTTTTAAACGTTATACAAGGTAACAACGGCTGCATGCGTCACGTCAAACAATGTCTACGAGTTCCACGGTGATCTTTCCGTTTTGCTTGAGAAGCAAGGGATTTATAAAGCTGTGTGTGTGTTTTAACGTTTGCTTTTGATCTCTCTAACACTGTTACGGTCATTTGTCATTAGGTTGAATGACGGAACGTAGTTTGTGATTGATTGGTTAATTGGAGAATGTGTGGTGTCAAGTGATTAGGTTGTATTTGCCCCACAGTCATAGTGTTCTCTGTTGTTGTGCGTTCCCTAGGCAACACGACGGTGGATGAGTTGATGATGAGGCTAATGGGCGCCATGGAGATCTTCACAGCTCAGCAGCAGGAGGACATCAAAGATGAGGTAGGGACCAATAGGAAGTCTCACCGGTCTACCGTTGTTTACCTGTAGGAATGGAGCAATAGGAAGTCTCACAGGTCTACCTGTATTTACCTGTAGTTACAGACCAATAGGATTTCTCACTGCTCACCTCTAACCTGTATTTACCTGTAGTTACAGACCAATAGGATTTCTCACTGCTCACCTCTAACCTGTATTTACCTGTAGTTACAGACCAATAGGATTTCTCACTGCTCACCTCTAACCTGTATTTACCTGTAGTTACAGACCAATAGGATCTCTCACAGCTCACCTCCAACCTGTAGTTACCTGTAGGTATGGACTAATAGGAACTCTCACTTTGAGAGCCAATGATGTCGCCTGTTCAGCCTCTCCTAGACGTCTGTAGGTGGTTGTGTTGGTAGTTGTGTAGATGTCTGTAGGTGGTTGTGTTGGTAGTTGTGTAGATGTCTGTAGGTAGTTGTGTAGGTGGTTGTGTAGACGTCTGTAGGTGGTTGTGTTGGTAGTTGTGTAGATGTCTGTAGGTAGTTGTGTAGACGTCTGTAGGTGGTTGTGTAGGTAGTTGTGTAGATGTCTGTAGGTGGTTGTGTAGGTAGTTGTGTAGATATCTGTAGGTAGTTGTGTACATGTCTGTAGGTGGTTGTGTAGGTAGTTGTGTAGATGTCTGTAGGTAGTTGTGTAGGTAGTTGTGTAGATGTCTGTAGGTGGTTGTGTAGGTAGTTGTGTAGACGTCTGTAGGTGGTGGTGTAGGTCAGGAGGGGACATGAGGACAGAGGTGTATAGAGGGGGGCGGGGGGGGGGGGGGGTGTAGAGGGCGGTGGGCGGCATAACTCACTTCCCTCCCATTCTCCTCTAGTGTACTAGACCTCAGGTCCTCACAATGGCAGCAGGATACTGATTCTCCTTTCTTTTCACCCCACTCTCTCAGACCAACCCTTTAATCCAATAGGACCTCCTGAACACTCTCAGAGCTGCACGAAAGGGAGGGAGGAGGGAGGGAGAGAGAGAGAGGCGGTGTTCTTTCATGTGAAGAGAGGCATCCCAGGAGAGTGAAGCGGGGGTCCTCTGTGTGTCAGACATTCACCTGACCTCCTGAACACTCTCTCTCTTTCTCTCTCTCCCTCTGTCACGATGAATAGATTTAGCTTCTTTCTACAACATCTGTTTGCTCAACATCAAAACAATACAAAGCCAGACGGGCGTTCTGTGGTGTTTGTGTTACATTCTAGCCAGGTAGTGGGAATTCTGAATGGCTGGCTGGTCTGTGGTGTACCAGGCCTGGTGTCAGACAGTGGGTGGTGATGCTGTTGTTGTAGGAGATAGATGACTCCAGGCCCTGGGCGATGACCCTGTTTGGTTCCCGGGAACTCGCAGCTCCCGGTTGGTGAAGTCATAATGCCGACATGAATGCATCCGAGTGCTTTTGAAGCGGAAACAACTCTTCAACCAATTAGATCTCGGGGATCATCATACTGGTCCTAGTTTCCCAGTTGGAACTCTGACTTGGAGGGTCGTTCTAATGGTTGTTTCCCACTCACAAGTTCCCTACAGCTGCCGACGGCACCATTAAACTCTTATTTACCATCAGTCTGGACTAGGTGAAGAGAAGAGAGAGAGAGTCGTCTGGCTTCTACCAGTGTTGCCTGATGCTCTAGGTTCCAGTCAGCTTTACAGCACCAAGACCCTCTGTAGTCAATGGTAGAAGATGAGCTCATGATGATCTTAACGCTAATATGAGTTCTGGAAGCTCTCCCAATTTAGTTAGTGTCACAGTAGGGTAGGGAGATTACAACATGTTCTTATTGACAGTATGACTTTAGAAAATATCACAATATACGATAGTATCGTTCTTAAGGGCAGCACATAGAGGGTATGGTTGTCGTAAATAGTCTGGTGAAACAAAGAGACATGTTTTCACCACTGGATGTGCTTTGCCTTGCAGAAACAGCGGGTCACTGCAGTCCTGCACCTATCTGGAGATTTAGTTTTAATACTAAAGTTTTAAACGCTACAGTGTGCTCTAAATATCACAATATTAGATCATATGGAATGTGGACCCAAGCTCATCTCACCGTGAGACAGAAGCATGTCTTAGTAGATACAGCCAGAGAGAGTCCCGGGCTCCTCTGCGTCTCTGACTCTTCACTACTGAACGCCAGGGGAGGCTGGTGGAGGTAGACAAAGGGAGGACAGGCTCATTGTAATGCATGGAACGGAATGAGGTATGCCATCAAACACATGTGGTGAGGCTGGTGGAGGTAGGAATCGGAGGACGGGCTCGTAATGCATGGCTCGTAATGCATGGAACGGAATGAGGAATGGTTTCAAACACGTTATGTCCGTTATGTGTACCTCCCCCAGCCTCCCCTCTTTTGTACAGTAAGCCTACTACTATAATATACGCCATTTAGCTGATGATGTTGTTGTTGTTAATATAATAATAATATAATATACGCCATTTAGCTGATGATGTTGTTGTTGTTGTTAATATAATAATAATATAATATACGCCATTGAGCTGATGATGTTGTTGTTGTTAATATAATAATAATATAATATACGCCATTGAGCTGACGCTTTTATCCAAAGCGACTTCCATTGCAGTGAGTGCATACAATTTTCAGTATATATGGTCCCAGCGGGAATCGAACCCACAACCTAAGCGTTGTTAGCACCACGCTCCACCAACTGACCCGCAGAGGACCACTACTGCTGACTACTACGAAACTACTCGTCCCGTTCGCCTCCTCTACGTCCCGTCCCACTAGACACAAGTTCACCACTCTTACTCCACGATTACATCACCGTTCAGGAATTCTAATCACGGGGCGCTCAGTGGCGTAGCCCACTAAGGCGCATACCGTATCATTGCAAGGTCCCTGGTTCGATTCCGGCCATCGACATATCCTGCATGTCATCCCTCCTCTCTCTCACCCACCCATCCTTCATGTCAGTCAATCTCTACTACCTCTATTCCAGCAGAAATGCCCTAAAATAAATTACAAATAAATAAATATATAAAAGAAGGTTGATGGACGATGCTGTTCTGATGACTGCGGTGCGTTTAGCTACAGCGTCTCAACCCTGGGAAACGCAGCGAGAGACGCTAGTGTTGTTAGTTGACGGCCCGGGGGGTTCTGGGCCGCGCCCCACGACAGGTGAGCTGATGAGAGGTGACATGTCTTTCTCTGCACTACCAGGTTCACATTGGATTCCTCTCTCTCTCTCTCTCTCTCTCTCTCTCTCTCTCTCTCTCCGTCTTTCACACACACACACTCATTAACTACAATATGCAACTAGAAGTATGTTGAATATGTTCACATGTCACAGTAAGCAACTCAGTGACCTTGTCGCCTGGCTGGTTGGTACTGTACTACCCTGTCACAGCATGCAGGTGTGTTGAGGTATGAAGGATGACTGACAGGTATTGTCTCTGGGAGATGGATGGTTGATTTACCTCGTACAATGTTTGTTTTTATAGACGCTAAAACAAATATCGAGGAATGATTTGGCGGAAAGCAAAACAATGATGCAGTTTGAATGCAAATATTCAGCATTTCATGTGATTAATCAGCATTTCATGTGATTATTCAGCGTTTAATGTGATCAATCAGTAATTCTTGTGATTATTCAGCATTTCTTCCTCTCTTGTCATCATGTTTGGCGTGCCTGGTCGTGACAAGAGGCTAATTACCGAGCGTTAGAGTGTTTCAGACTGAGGAGGGATCATCCCTGTCAGAGAGGGCGTAGGAGCTGACTAAGACTCAGTAACGGTCACTGAGTGTTTTAATCACTCATTACTCTGTCAGTTTCTGGGCCGGATTCCCTCTGGGTGAGGGAAATGTGAAGTGATAATGTCACAAATGCAGTGATGCTGATTGGTTAATGTACCATTATGATTATTGGCTACCACAGGAATGCAACCACATCCTGTAGGTTCCCCACCCCAGTCCCGCCTCCTGAAATTATGATGACATTAGCTAAATCACCTGACTCCATCTGCTCAGAGACATGAGAGTGAATTAATGAATGGATACATGGAATGTTGATAGGTAGCAACATAGCACCCATCTCTCTCGCTGGCCAAACTATCTCTATGCTATAGATTACTCTCCCCTCCTGCCTCCCATCCTCCTCCCTCCTCCCTCCTCTGAGTGTAGACCCAGACTGCTCTTGGCTTACTCACTGTCTCTGGCTGTCATGCCCCCCCCCCCCCCCCCTCACATAGACATCACATTCCTCTCCTCCTCTCCCCCCTCTCTCCCAGACCTAGACACCACACTCCTCTCCTCCTCTCCCTCTCTCCTCCTCTCGCCCTCTCCCAGACCTAGACACCACACTCCTCTCCTCC
>NC_139653.1:48495627-48503127 GCF_951799395.1 Argentina silus | reverse complement strand
TCCTCTTTCTTGTGTCAGAGGTTATCTGCCATTGGTTTGGATCAGTCAGCCTGTAATTGGTTTAAAAATTACCTGCAGGATAGGACTCAATGTATTTTAGTAGATAGGAGTTCAGTCTAGTTTTATCAATGGTAATAAAGGTGTTCCGCAAGGTTACATTTTAGGTCCACTGCGGTTTACCATTTTCATAAATAATGTTGGTTTGTCCTTGAACAATTGTAAATTACATCTATATGCTGATGATAGTGTTGTCTACTCCTGTGCCCCCTCAGTTCAGCAGGCCATTCTTGACCTTCAGCATGGTTTTGATTCTATTCAAAGATCGCTTGTTGATTTTAAGCAGATGCACACAACTGAACTAACCAGAGTTAGACAGACACGCACACCTGAACTAACCAGAGAGTTCTGCACGCATGCACATACACACACACACATACACACATACACACACACACGCACGCGCGCACACACACACACACACACACACACACATACACACACCTGAACCAACCAGACTAACTAAACAGACAACCACAGGTGTTTCTGGAGCAGCTTCCTGACTCCTCCCTCCAGCTTGGGTCATATGTTTGTTTCCATAATAATGAGTACAATATAGAACAGAATACTTTACAGTTACCGTTATTGCGTGACTTTGGAATACTGCATTTAAGATTCTCTATTATTTATTGTTTAGTCCTCAGCCTCATTCTACTACTGTGTCCTTTCAGTGGCCAACAGGGTTCAGCATAAAAGGAAAAGTATCCTTTTGAGCGTTGCCCCTTTCAGCTTCAATACAACCACCGTCCACTCCCCTGCCCAGCACACACACACACATCACAATAGCTCCCATCCTGCCTCGTCACACTGCCCCTGCTCCAGACAGGAAGCATCCACAACAAATGTCGTGTGCTGCTGACACAATGGACACAGTTCTCCCTCCCTCAGCTTTAGAAAGACTCTCAGCCCCAGCAGGTGACCACGCTGGCAGGTAACCAGGCAGTCAGGTAACCAGGCAGTCATGTGACCAGGCAGTCAGGTAACCAGACTGGTAACCAGGCAGGTAACCAGGCAGTCAGGTGACCACGCTGGCAGGTAACCAGGCAGTCAGGTAACCAGGCAGTCATGTGACCATGCAGGCAGGTAACCAGGCAGTCAGGTGACCAGGCAGGTGACAAGGCAGTCAGGTATCCAGGCAGTCAGGTAACCAGGCAGTCAGGTGACCATGCAGGCAGATAACCAGGCAGGTGACCAGGCAGGTAGGTAACCAGACAGGTAACCAGGCAGTCAATTAACCAGACAGGTAACCAGGCAGTCAGGTGACCAGGCAGGCAGGTTACCAGGCAGGTAACCAGGCCATCTGTCTGTCTCTGTACAAACAGGAAGTGGGAGAGAGGTCTGGTAAAGGAAGTGGATCCTCTTTCTTGTGTCAGAGGTTATCTGCCATTGGTTTGGATCAGTCAGCCTGTAATTGGTTTAAAAATTACCTGCAGGATAGGACTCAATGTATTTTAGTAGATAGGAGTTCAGTCTAGTTTTATCAATGGTAATAAAGGTGTTCCGCAAGGTTACATTTTAGGTCCACTGCGGTTTACCATTTTCATAAATAATGTTGGTTTGTCCTTGAACAATTGTAAATTACATCTATATGCTGATGATAGTGTTGTCTACTCCTGTGCCCCCTCAGTTCAGCAGGCCATTCTTGACCTTCAGCATGGTTTTGATTCTATTCAAAGATCGCTTGTTGATTTTAAGCAGATGCACACAACTGAACTAACCAGAGTTAGACAGACACGCACACCTGAACTAACCAGAGAGTTCTGCACGCATGCACATACACACACACACATACACACATACACACACGCACGCACACACACACACACACACATACACACAGGTAACCAGGCAGTCAGGTGACCACGCAGGCAGCTAATCAGGCAGTCAGTTAAGAGGCAGTCAGTTAAGAGGCAGTCAGGTGACCAGGCAGTCAGGTGACCAGGCAGGCAGGTAAGCAGGCAGGCAGGTAACCAGGCAGGTGACCAGGTCATCTGTCTGGCTCAGTACAAACAGGAAGTGGGAGAGAGAGAATAGAAACCCTCAGGTCTGGTAAAGGAAGTGGATTCTCTTTCTTGTGTCAGAGGTTATCTTCCATACAGTAACTCTGTTCTGTTGTTAACTGTTCTAACTCAGAGGTCTCTGTCCCCTCCCCAGGATGAGCGTGAGGCCAGAGAGATGGTGAAGAGGGAGCAGGACGAAGCTTACCGCCTGTCACTAGATGCCGACCGGAAGAAGGTACTACCTCCACTCCCCCCTCTCAACCCCCCCCCCTCTCCACTCCCCCCCACAACACTCTCCCTCTCCACTCCCCTCCCACAACAGTCCCCCCACAACACTCCCCCTCTCCACACTCCCCCTCTCCACTCCCCTCCCACAACAGTCCCCCCACAACACTCCCCCTCTCCACCCCCCCCCACAACACTCCCCCTCTCCTCTCCCTCCACAACACTCCCTCTCTCCACCCCCCCACAATGTAATAATGTGATGATGTAATGATGTAATAATGAATGATGTAATAATGTGATGATGCAATGATGTGTGTTCCAGAGAGAAGCCCAGGAGAGAGTAGAGGCTGAGCAGAACCGCCTGGAACAGATAAAAAAAGAACAGGAGGATGAGAAGGAGGTGAGAACGACTTACATCTCTCCATCACCCTGTCTCTCTATCACTTTATTTTTCTGTCACTCTGTCTCTCGCTATCACTCTGTCTCGGTCTCGATCCCTGTCTCTCTGTCACTCCATCTCTCTTATCTCGATCACCACCTCCCTGTCACAGCCTTTGGGTTTAGAGTTCTTACAGCTTTATCTCTATGACATCGTACTGTCATGCTACTGTTAATGTCGGACCAGGACGCACACTGTTAGTGGAGGGTAGGTGAACATATGATCTCCCTGGGGGGGGGGGGGCTGTGTTCTAATCTACAGTGTGTACTCTACAGTGTGGCCTAGCCCTGGTAAGCCTGTCATACACACAAGTTATTGTCCTGTTTAAACGCCCCCAGGGGCAACACGCACAATCATAATGAAGTCAAACTACAACACATAAAGCCCACATATTGAAACCAAGTGAACAAAAGACAAAGGACAAAAGGAGAGAAAGCAAGCACACATGCACAGGGAACAACAATGATTGGCCGGGGAAGGGGAATGCAGACGTGCTCCGCAGTCGTTCTTAGCTCCTTTGATCTAGTCGTCTGATTGGTTGTTTACTCAGCGCGGCGGCGGAGGGATCAGGTGACCCAGCGAGCTTGGATGATTTGTCACTTTAGTTAAACAAGTAATGGGACAAAAGAGCCTGTCTGTTGTTAATTATGACCACTCCCGTCCTCTCCCCCAGCCCTGTCAGCGTGCCGGCCTCTCCCGGCTCTGCGCTACAGTGTAGATATTCAGACACGTGATATCCAACATGGCCGCCGTGCTGTTCTCATCTAACATGGCCGCCGTCAGGCTGAAGTGCCGTATCATCTCTCTGTCCTTCAGCTCTGCAGGCTGAGCTCTCGCTGTGGCCCTACGGCATCACAGCAGGGACAAACGCAGCCTGGGGGAGTCGCTGGCTAGTTTGGTCTTGGACTTGGTGATTGGTTCAGGGGGTTTATACACTCACTTATCTGGCCTCTCAACCCTCTTGTTCAATGTCAAAATGGCGTGTGTGTGCGTGCGCACGTGCGTGTGCATGTGTGTGTGTGTGTGTGTGTGCATGTGTGTGTGTGTGTGTGTGTGTGTGTGTGTGTGTGCACGCATGTGTGTGTGGTTAGTTAGTCAAATCAGAGGCAGAAAAAGGCCTGTGGTGTGTGTGAGTGTGTAATTATGAGCAGAGAAGGAGGGCCACTTCTATATTCAGTAATGAACCCACAGGGACATTGGGAGAAGTGTGTGTGTGTGTGTGTGTGTGTGTGTGTGTCTGTTTGGAACAGCAGGCAACAGGAGACACACACACGGAAACAACAGCCAATCACCTTCATCCACAGCAGCAGCTCTGGTCGTGCATGCGTGCGTGCGTGCGTGCGTGCGTGTGTGTGTGTCAGTCAGGTGTGTGTTCTTTAGCACCAGAGACAGCTCCCACTGTTGTCCACTGGGCCGTGGAGCTGCAGCCAGCCAGCCAGTCAGGGAGATATTAAACACCAGCTGGCCCAGACATACACTCCTTGTGTGTGTGTGTCTGTGTGTGTGTCTGTGTGTCTGTGTGTGTGTGTGTGTGGTCCATTGAGGTTCTGTCTGTCTGTGACGCCTGCCCCGGCCCCTGGCTGCTCCAACGCCTCATTTCTCCAGCTTTGTGTGTGAGTAAACAAGGCAGCATGGAGTCACACACACCTGGAGCCCAGCCACACACTCACAGACACACACACACACACCTGGACTTCAGCCAATCACACACACACACACACACACACACCTGGCATCCAGCCACGCACACACAGGACACTCTGCACCCTCTACTGTACCACAGCCCCCCTGTCTGGGTCTGCTCCGCCCGCCCTCCTGCCACGCCGCCCCCGCCACACAACAAAACAAACACCGTGCTAGAACACTGGAGTGGTAGAGATGCTAGAGAGAGTAGCCCATGGGGGAGACTGGCCCAGGGGAGGCTTCTGTTGTACTGATCTGATGTCTTTGTGTGGAGAGAGGGAGGAGAGGTGAAAGGCTGAGGAGGCCGGAAGAGGGAGGGAGTGGTGATGTCATTGTATACCACTACCAGGGCCCCACATTGCTCTTGTCAGGTGTATACACACACACATACACACACCCAGAGAGACAGACACACACACACACACACACACACACACCCAGAGAGACAGACACACACACACTCTCCTCATCCTCGTGCCTATTGCACTCTTAGCATATACACACACACACACGCACGTGCGCATGCACACACACACACACACACACACACACACACACACACACACACACACTCTCCTCATCGTGGTCCTGGGAGGCGTGGCGCGTGCTGCATGTCGTGCGGTTAGAGCAGAGACGCCGTGGGCTGCCTGCCGGGGGGGGAGGGGGTCCTTATCCTGTCGGAGGGGGAGGGAGGGGAGGGGGTCCTTATCCTGTCGGGGGGGGGTCCTTACCTTGCTGGGGAGGGGGTCCTTACCCTGCTGGGGCGGGTAGGGAGTCCTTACCCTGCCGCTACCTGGGGAGGAGGCCCTCCCTTGGCCCAGCCACAGCACGCGCCCGCCCTGTGCCTCGGCCCTGCTAATGAGCTACTGTTGTCCTCTCATACACTGTAATGTGATTAGGGGTAAATAAAGCTGCTGTGTGTTGGCCCAGCATATGCTGCCCTCAGTCACAACAGCAGCTACAGGACCTCTAGGGAGGGAAAACGCTCTGATCTGGCAACGCAGGAGTCCTGACCTGGCGACCCAGGGGACCTGATTATCCTGTGTTGTGCTGATGAGGATGAGAGGGACTGGAGGCGTACTAGGGCTGTTTCTGCAGGGCTGTTTCTACAGAGCTGTTTCTGCAGGGCTGTTTCTACAGAGCTGTTTCTGCTGGCGTTGGATAGACTGACAGGGTTGGACTGGAGCAACCACTCAGATTGTGTCTCTATGAAGGAAACTTCAAGACTAACTGTCTAACCCTTTTCTTTTCTTTTCTTTTCTTTTCTTTTTTTTCTTTTTTTTCTTTTTTTTTACAAATGTCTCTCACACACACAGACACACACTCTCTCTCTCTCTCTTTCTCTAAAACACGCAAACACACACACACATACACGTTTTTTTCTGTATGTTTTTTATTCATTTTGCAAAGTCTCGTTGGGGCCAAGAGCTGGGTTTAAGGTTTAGGTTTATTGAACATTCAACATAATAGATGAAGATAATTACAACAACAACAACAATAACAATAATAATAACAATAATAACAGCAACATATGAACTCTGCCTGACTGTGTTGTCCTTGTCCCACCCCTTCCCCAGGCCATCCGCCTCTCATTGGAGCAGGCCCTGCCACCGGAGCCTGCGGAGGAGGGCGGGGAGCCAATCAGTAAGCTGCGTATCCGTATGCCCAGCGGGGAGTTCCTGGTGAGGCGTTTCCCGGGCAGCTGTAAGCTCCAGGTTCTCTTCGACTTTGTAGCCTCCAAGGGCTTCCCATGGGACGAGTTCAAACTGCTCACCACCTTCCCCCGCAGAAACGTGAGTACTTGGAGCTCACACACACACCTAGAGACACACACACACACACATTCACCACCTCTGGGTTAGTTTTCCTTCATCAGTACTCTAGTACAGGGAGCACACAGGTTCTAACTGGTCACTGCTCACTGCTCACACACTGGTTACTGGTTCTAACTGGTTAATGGTCACTGGTTACTGGTCACACACACTGGCCAGCATTGGTGGTGTTGTTGGCAGTAGTCACATGACTGCAGTAAGTAGTAACAAGCCCCTTTCCTGTTGGGCCAATGTGTAGCTTACACTGCAGGAGTGTGGGGCTCTGGGGAGGCCGGCGGAGGTAGGAATCGGAGGACATGCTCAATCGGAGGACAGGCTCGTGCAAGGAACGCAATGAGGAATGGCATCAAACACAATGTGGTCTTCTCCTCTCCTCTGATGTCGTGTTGGAGGGGATGCTGATGTTGCAGCTGCAGGAGTGTGTGTTGCTCCTCTCTGTCCCCAGGGGTCTCAGAGTGTGACTGTTCTGGTAGTGAGAGGATCCTGATGTAATTAAAAACCATGGTGGGCTAATGAGAAATGCTTTCTTCTTCAACTCTGATTAAGAGTGTGTGTGTGTGTGTGTGTGTGTGTGTGTGTGTGTGTGTGTGTGTGTACGTGTGTACAGTATCAGCGTCCACACTTGTGGCGGTGTGTGTGTGTGTGTGTGTGTGTGTGTGTGTGTGTGTGTGTACTCCTATTCACCAGTGTAATTATGTGAATATTAATTAGGCCCATCATCTGCTCAGGCGCGCGTTGGCTACTAAGGATGCATTCGTCAGTGTTTCTCCTCGCTGGCTGGGCCGGCAGGCAGGCAGGCTCCGGAGCTCCGTCATGACAGCAGGGTGGCCACATGCAGCCAGGTAGCTAATGAGCACTGCTCCGACTACCTGCTTCATTAGAGGGCTGGAAACAAAGTGGGGTTTCCAGTAATCAGGGAGGGGGAGTGGGAAGGGAGGTAGGGAGGGAGGGAGGGAGGGGAGGGAGGGGGGGGTAGGCCTGCCCAGCAGCTTATCATCCTGGTCTGTAGGGAACACGGGGCATAAACACCTCACAAGCACACAAAACACACACACACACACACACAAAACACACACACACACTCAAAACACACACACAAAACACACACACATGCAAACATCTTCTATAGTACACAAACACCCACACATCTTCTATGGTACACACACACACACACACACACCACACCACAACATACACGCACCGCCAACACACACACACACACACACACACACATTGCCAACACACACACAATGCACAAGCAGCA
>NC_139653.1:48468560-48495427 GCF_951799395.1 Argentina silus | reverse complement strand
GTCTGAGTCCTGTGACCTGCTCTCCTGCCTATTGATTGGTCCAGGTCCCAGGAGATGAGGTTAATGAGCTAGATGTTCTGAAGCAGGCAGTATACACACTGAGTACACACCAGGGGAGGCTGGTAGAGGTAGAAATCAGAGGACGGGGCTCATTGTAATGCATGGAACGGAATGAAGAATGGTATCAAACACACGTGACGTCTCTCTCTATATATATTCATTCCGAAGTCACATGAACTATTATCGTTGCACTCAGATGGACTCAATTGAACTTATTGAAGATATTTTTGCATTTGAGCAAACGTTAAGAGTGTCATAGGAAAGGGTCTGAATACTTGTAAATTACGTATTTCAACTTTAATAAATGTCACTTTGTCACTATGGGATATCGTGTATGGATTGATGGTGAAAAAAAATGTAATCCATTATAAATTGAGTCTATAACACAACAAAATGTAGAAAAAGTGAAGGGGTCACACGGCATGCACACATCCATATGGCAGATCTCTCTCTCTCCCTCACTGCCTGCTCTTTCTTCCCTCTCTCTCTCTAGAGAGATCTGCCATATGGATGTGTGCATGCCGTGTGACCCCTTCACTTTTTCTCGAGAGAGAGAGAGAAAGAGAAAGAGAAAGAGAGAGAGAGAGGGAGAGGGGAAGAGAGAGAAAGAGAGAGAGAGAGAGAGAGAAAGAGAGAGAGAGAAAGAGAGGGGGGAAGAGAGAGAGAGAGAGAAAGAGAGAGAGAGAGAGAGGGAGGGGAGCCATTATTAGATTCAGGTTTTCAATATCTCCTTGCGAGAAAACAAGCGGTCTGTTAGCCAGGCTGTGGCCTTTATGGCACCTAGGACAACATGCATGTATTCTGTATTCATCCTCTGGCTATAAAGGTTTTGGGAAACTTTCCCTCTGCCTATGACTGCTATGAATGATTTTGCTGCTGTTGATAAAGAAATGCTCAGGAACAGTTATGCAATTAAAACTCTGCACCTGCTCACTTGACCTTATCCCCACCAGCTTTTTTAACCCATTTGTGCCGGATGCTGCGCGACGCAGCATTGCCTCTCCCGCCGGTTGCTGCGTAGCGCAGCATAGCCTTTCCTGCCGGATGCTGCGTGGCGCAGCATTTTTTATTTGTCGTATTTTTCATGAGGCGTGCAGCATATAATGCACTGTCATTGGTTCAAATACACATGAGGTGGGTCTTGTTGATTTAAAAAAAATACTTGACCACCCAAATGTCGTGTGGTTCGCCGAAAATCACGTCAATCAATCAGACATACACTTGCGTTTATTGTAGATTTTATTTCGAGAGCGGCGAAATGGCTACGGCAGAGGAACATTTTGACAGCGAGGGCAGTGACATAGAGTTGGGAGAGATTGAGGAGTTTGAGAGGGAGGAGGTAGAGGATGATTATCTACCCGATGATCCTTTGGATAGAGCGCAGGAGTGGGATTTCGAGACAGACGGAGAGGAGGACGACGACGACTTTCTCGGATTCCAGGTAGACTGGAAAACCGAGGGTTACCAGCCGCGCAATGCGAAACAGTTCACCCGCAAACCGGGGGTGAAGCAGCCGATCCCCGTGGATGCTAGCCCCCTGGATGTCTTTTCGCGAATTTTTACCGATGAGCTTTGGGACATGTTGGTGACGGAAACGAATCGGTACGCTGAAGCGACGCGCGGTCAGACCCCCACCAACTCCAAGTGGAACCCTGTCTCCAAAACGGAGATGAAGACATTTGTCGGGCTGTGTTTCACCTTCGGCATTTTGAAGCTGCCAGCACGCAGGGATTACTGGAGGCAGACCAAATGGTTGTACCAGACCCACGTCCCCAAGGCCATGGCAAGGGACCGCTTTGACATGATCTGGAGGTAATGATTTGTGTTCTGTTTTCTTGCGCTCTCTTCCGAGTTCCGTTCTCTTACTTAATACATATAAATAAATACAATGATGGCAATACATGTTAGGCTTAAACTCATTAATCTTATCATATGCATTTTCAGATATCTCCATCTCCAAGATAACATGGACCCTGCCGTGGACAAATCAGACAAGCTCTGGAAGCTCCGGGGGTTCATGGACCTCCTCCTGGTTAGATTCCAGGCACTTTATGAGGTCAATGGCTTCGTGACCGTGGATGAGTCCATGGTAAAGTTCAAGGGACGCCTGGGCTTCCGGCAGTACCTCCCCATGAAGCCGGTGAAGTGGGGAGTAAAGGTGTGGGTCATGGCGGAGAGCAATACAGGCTATGTCACCAATTTTCAGGTGTACACGGGGGCCATTCAGGGTAAGACGGAGAAAGACCTGGCTCACCGGATAGTCTCAGACCTGGCGACACCTTATTTCGGGTCCAACCTGTCCGTATACATGGACAACTTTTACACCGGTGTGAAGTTGATGGTGGACCTCAAGACCAGGGGGGTGCAAGCTTGTGGAACGGTGCGTGCCAACAGGAAGGACCTCCCCAAGAACAAGGACCTCACAAAGCAGGCTGGCTTGAACAGGCATGAGTTCAAGGTGGCGCAGCGGGATGACTTGACCTTCTGCATCTGGCAGGACACCAAGGCAGTGATGGTCCTCTCCAACTACCATGACCCGACAGCTTATGGGTCAGTGAGGAGGAAGGCCAATGGTCAACGCCAGATGGAGGTTCGGGTGCCAGCATGCCTTGCTGACTATCAGCAATATATGAAGGGGGTAGACCTTCTGGACCAGATGGTGGGCTACTACCAGATCCAACATCGGTCTACAAAGTGGTGGAGGAGGCTGTTCTTTTTCTTTGCTACGGTGGCGTGCTACAATGCCTTTGTGGCTGCCAGGTCTGCAGGAGGAGCCGAGTGGAAGTATAGGAGGGGCGGCTACAAGGACTGGCTGGAGGATCTGACCATGGAGCTAGTTGTCCCCGTCACTGCAAGAAGTGCTCCCCAGGTGCTCCCCACCACCCCAGCTGGAGCTTCTGCTGAGCATGACCTGGTCCAGATTAACAATAAGAGGAAGACCTGTAGGGAGTGTTCTCTGAAGCACTACGGCACCAACGTGCGTCCTGGGTCAACTCTGATGGGGTGCAAGCAGTGTGACGTTCCACTGCACCGCGAGTGCTTCATGCACCACGTCGTTCGATTCAGGATATAGTGAAACTGAGACTGTTCCCAGTTCCACCTCAGGACTTTCCCCACTCCTTCCCCACTCCTTTCCCACCTCTCTCTCATACCAAGGTGCCTTGGTCTGTGTATTGGCATGTTTAAAATGTTATTTGTTATATAAATAAATCAAATAAAATATATTTTTTCTTCCCCTGATTTTGAGGATTTTTAGAAAAATGTGTTGGTATGTTAGTGCTAAGGGAGCATGTTTTAATACAACCTGTGATTCTTACCTTTAAAATGCAATTTATTTAATGTTTCTATGTGCTACAGAGGCTTAGATATTAAGGTTTTGGTAGACATTGACAATTCTTAGTATTTTTTCGGAAAACCCTCAGGAGATAGGGACATTAATCCTAGAATACCATAGGTTTTGATAGCCGTTTTTAGCAGGCGTTTTAGGAGTAAATGGGTTAAGACTGTGTTTAATTGTCTAGAGGAGGAAGTGCTAGTGATTGTAAATCACTCCTTGCTGACTGGTATTTTCCCCCTGGCACTGAAAACTGCTACTGTGAAACCTCTCCTAAAGAAAAGTGACCTGTATCCTTCAGTGCTTAACAATTTCAGGCCAATTTCAAACCTTTATTTTTTAAGTAAAATTCTTGAGAAATGTGTATTTAAACAGCTAAATGATTACCTAAATTTCAGCTGTATATTTGAGAAGTTTCAATCTGGCTTTTGTCCTCAACATAGCAATAAGACAGCGCTACTTAAAAAAATACCTGAGAATGAACATGGATGAAAAAAACTCTCCATATTATTACTTTTAGACTTAAGCTCTGCTTTTGATACAGTCGATCATGACATCCTTATTAACAGACTACAGAAGTGTGTGTCCTCTCTGGCTCAGTTTTAGATTAGTTTAGGACTTATCTGTCCAGTGGAGACTATTTTGTCTCCATTGGTGACAACTCCTTGGCTAACACTAGTATAACATGTGGAGTTCCTCAAGGCTCCATTCTGGGACCTGTGTTGTTCAGTCTCTATATGTTGCCACTGGGAAATATCTTAAAATCCTTGGCACAAAACACCAAACCACTAGCAAAAATCTTGGCGTGCTTCTAGACCCTGATTTGAATTTTGAATCTCACATCAGTAATCTCACTAAAACCGACTTTTATCACCTTAGAAATATTGCTGAAGTCCAACCGTTTCTCTCCCAGGCAGATACTGAGAGACTTATGCATGCTTTTATCACTAGCAGGATTGATTACTGCAATGCTCTCCTTCCTGGTCTACCTAAGGAAGCTATAAATAAGCTACAGATCATTCAGAATGCAGCAGCATGTGTACTAACCAAGACCAGAAGGAGAGCACACATCTCACCTGTCCTAAAGTCCCTACATTGGTTGCCTGTCAGTTTTAGAATATATTTTAAGATCATTTTATTGGTGTTCAAATCACTCAATGGACTAGCGCCTGAATACCTGTCAGACATGCTTTTAATATATGCTCCCTCTAGATCACTCAGGTCCTCTGGCGCTGGCCTTTTAGTTGTTCCCTGGGTGAGGACAAAGAACTATGGGGAGGCGGCATTTAGTGTCTAAGGTCCTCGCTTCTGGAATAGCCTGCCAGAGGAGCTGAGGGCGTCACCTTTATCACCAAATCTTAAGACATACCTTTTTAGCTTAGCATTCTCTTAATCCATTTTATTTTAATCTACCCTCTTCTACTGTGCTGCACTGGTCTCTCTGTTCTACCATGTCTCATATTTCCTATACTATCATTTCCTTATATTACCGTTTATTTTAACTGTATTGTTGTATTTTCATTGTATTGTTAAGCACCTTGTATTGCAATTTTGCACCAAAGGCGCTATATAAATAAATTCTCAAGTCTCATAACAGGTTTAGGACTCATTGATAGACAGCCCCTCTCATTTCCTGGAAACAGACATATTGTGGGTTCATAAAAAAGCTGTGGGTAACACTACACTATCTCTGTGGTGAGGAAGAGGGAAGTGGTATTGTGCCACACAGGCCGTATTGGTTTAGCCTAGCTGCTAACTCGGCTAGCGCTCTCAGCCATGCATACAGGTCATATTGGTTTAGCCTAGCTGCTAACTCGGCTAGCGCTCTCAGCCATGCATACAGGTCATATTGGTTTAGCCTAGCTGCTAACTCGGCTAGCGCTCTCAGCCATGCATACAGGTCATATTGGTTTAGCCTAGCTGCTAACTCGGCTAGCGCTCTCAGCCATGCATACAGGTCATATTGGTTTAGCCTAGCTGCTAACTCGGCTAGCGCCCTTAGCCATACATACAGGCCATAGTGGTGTAGCCTAGTTGTAGCTGCTACTGTACCTCAGCTAACTGCTCTCTCATCTAAGTGCTCTTAGTGACTGCTAGTCAGTCTACTGAGGGAGATGAGTAGCAACAATACATGCATCAGAACACACACAGGACTGTAGACTGTGCTGCTCTTAGCTCTAAATATACACAGTAGGCAAACAATTAGCAACAAAAAAGGAAGCAAAACCTTTTGTCTGAGGACAAAACAAAAACCTTTTGGTCTTTTTGAGCCTGTGAGGAACATAAACGGTTGCAATGTCATTTTCACCAGAGAGCAACGAACCATCCATCCAAACAACCAACCAAACAGGTTTTTAAAAGCTTTGCGCAAAAAAAAAAAACAGGTGCAGGTATTGTCGTTTGAGTGCAGGACAAAGGTGGAGCAAAGAGGGAAGGATATCCACCAGGGGAGGCTGGTGTAGGTAGAAATCAGAGGAGGGCTCATTGTAATGCATGGAATGGAATAAGCGTGTTTGATACCATTCCTCATTCCATTCCGTGCATTACAACGAGTCTGCCCTCCAATTCTACCTCCACCAGCCTCCCCTGATATCCATCTGAAACACACAACAGGTGTCTGACAAGGCGACCACAGAAACCTGGACACGTTCAACCACATCTTAAACAGAAACTGTATGTTTTTAGTCATGATGGCCACCTCAGCTTGGGGTCATGGAGATAGACATGATAGGCTACCACAAGACACAGCATCATTAGAACCAACAACAACAACAACAACAACAACAACAACAGCAACAGCAACAGCAACAACACAAGAGAAGACAGCAGCCATGATAACAGCTAAGAGGTCATGGAATGTGTGTGCACAACAGCTGATTGTCGCTTCACCCTCCATACCATTGGCATGGGAACAGATAAAGCCGTCAAAGAGAAGCCAAGAGGAGACAGGGGGTCCTCAAGGGTCTTCTGATCACTTTGACTGGGCTGGACTGAGGTGTGTGTGTGTGTGTGTGTGTTGGGGGGGTCAGTTCAACTGGGCTTGGCTGAATAGCTGGGGACAATAACACCAGGGTCAGGGGGGGGGGAGGGGTCACAGACACTCAATGAAGTGAGCTCTAATGTCCATAGAGAGAGGACCCGGGAGAGACCAGGCCTGACGTCTTAATTAGTTTCAACATCTTCCTCCTCCACCGGGCCAGATGGTTGCAGTATGGGCAACACTCAACTGTTCCTCTCTGCCGGGACTCAGGACAATGGCCAATAAGACCTCCCTTCAGTTAAACCCATGGAATAGTGCAATAGTACTGACTCTGATTTCTAGTTAAAATAAACATGCCTTCCAGTGAGGATGACCAAGAGTGGAAATGGAGTCGTGTTCCCAAGAAAGAGCACTTTTTGTGTGTGTGTGTGTGTGAGTGTGTGTGTGTGTGTGTGTGTGTGTGTGTGTGTGTGTGTTCCTTACAGAGTCATCAGTAGCCGAGGCAGGCCAGCCTTCCCACTGTTGGTGTCGCACTTGGATATTGATCAGGTCTGAAACGTTCCTCTTCACCTAGAGGAAACACATACACGACGACAGAATTATTATTATTATTATTATTTTTATTATTATTTTCAGGTTCGCCAAACAGAAGTGAATGTTAAGTGAATGAATTTCCTATGAATGTATCTAACTGCAACTAATAGTGCAAAGTAAGGTGCTAAAAGTGTAAGTATTGTAAGTAAGCATTGCAGAGTCGACTAGCTGTAAAGACATCAAGGTAGACACAAACAACGTGACGTGAAAGCCTCTGCTAGCTTCTCCCCACGACTCCTTCACAAGCCGCAGAGACATGAACCACACATCCCGCCTCACGGAGAATAACACAGGTGGAGAAAGAGAGACGGAGAGAGAGAGAGAGAGAGAGAGAGAGAGAGAGAGAGAGAGAGAGAGAGGGAGAGGGAGAGGCGATGGAGGGAGGGAGAGAGAGAGAGGCGACTGGGAAGGAGAGGCGATGGAGGGAGGGAGAGAGAGAGAGGCGACGGAGAGGGAGAGGCGATGGAGGGAGAGAGAGAGAGAGAGGCCCGTGTTATCAACATTCCACAGATACCTCTGCTAAGACCCAGAGACAACACCTCCACACTCTCAAATGGACAGTATCTCTCTTCTCCCATTCACGCACCCGCGCCGCTGTTTCTGCACTTAATAACATTCCCCACTGCTACGTTTAAACAGTTCGCTAGCGTCTACCTAGCGGCAGGCTGCGCCGTCCCCGCCTGTGTTGGTTTAGAGCCCAACGCCAGGCTGATGTGCGCAGGGCGAGGGTGATCAAAGGCGGGTGGCGTCCGAGCGCGGCGGGCCGAGGATTCTGGAGCATTAGCATTGTAGCATGAAGTAGCCCCGCGGCGCTGGGGAGAGATGCTGCAGAGCAAACTCGCCTTTTGTAGGGCCAAAGCCCCCTCACACACAGTGGTAAATCCACCCCTTACACACACACACACACACACACACACACACACACACACACACACACACACACACACACACACAGGCATACACACACACACACACACAACCACACACACAAACATACACAACCACACACACACACATACACAACCACACACACACACACATACATACACACACACCCATGGCCAGACTAGGGTCTCCTGCCCACCGAGGTGGGAACTTCAAGAACGTTACAAAACAGTAAAGCAAAGCATAACGTGCTGCTCGCAACTGGTCTATTTCGGAGCTGGGTGTGCGTGTGTGTGTTGGAGCTGTGTGTGTGTGTGTGTTGGAGCTGTGTGTGTGTGTGTATATATGTGTGTTGGAGCTCTGTGTGTGTTGGAGCTGTGTGTGTTGGGACACATTGTGGCGTTCTCTAGAAGGGAAAACTGGAGGCCAGAGACTACCTAGGTACAAGGTTACTACATAAGTGGACCTCTCCTTCTCTCTCTGTGTCCTTTCACACACACACAGACACACACACACACACACACACACACAGGAGACACACACACACACAGGAGACACACACACACACACACACACACACACACACACACAGGACACACAGGACACACAGGACACACACACAGCGCCCGTGTTTATGAAGAGGAGGAGCAGGCTGGGGTCAGGCCGGGTGGCCAGTGTTATTACAGTCTGTAATATCAGTGTTTGACCAGGGGGCTGCAGGGAGGAGTCCTGCCTCTGGCTCTGACCGGACCGCCCGGCCGACAGGGACACCAGACCAGGCAGGGGGGGACTGGGGGGTGGGGTAAACACCAGTGCTCAGCTGTAATGAAGAGGCTCCAGTCAGAGGTTAAACTAGCCTCAGAGAAACAACACACTAACAGCACAAGAGTGGAGCCACATGCCGCCAGTCTGCCTGGCTGCAGCTAGTCCCATGCTAGCCCCACACAGAGCAACTAGCCCCACACAGAGCAGCTAGCCCCACACAGAGCAACTAGCCCCACACAGAGCAGCTAGCCCCACACAGAGCAACTAGCCCCACACAGAGCAGCTAGCCCCACACAGAGCAGCTAGCCCCACACAGAGCAGCTAGCCCCACACAGAGCAGCTAGCCCCACACAGAGCAACTAGCCCCACACAGAGCAGCTAGCCCCACACAGAGCAGCTAGCCCCACACAGAGCAGCTAGCCCCACAGAGCAGCTAGGCCCACACAGACCTAGCCCTATGCTAGCCCCACACAGAGCAGCTAGCCCCACACAGAGCAGCTAGGCCCACACAGACCTAGCCCTATGCTAGCCCCACACAGAGCAGCTACGCCCACACAGACCTAGCCCATGTTAGCCACACACAGAGCAGCTAGGCCCACACAGACCTAGCCCCATGCTAGCCCCACACAGAGAAGCTAGGCCCACACAGACCTAGCCCCATGTTAGCCACACACAGAGCAGCTAGGCCCACACAGACCTAGCCCCATGCTAGCCCCACACAGAGAAGCTAGGCCCACACAGACCTAGCCCCATGCTAGCCACACATAGAGCAGCTAGGCCCACACAGACCTAGCCCATGCTAGCCCAACACAGAGCAGCTAGCCCCATACAGAGCAGATAGCCCCATATAGAGCAGCTAGCCCCATACAAAGCAGCTAAGCCCACACAGACCTAGCCCCATGCTAACCCCACACAGAGCAGGTATGCCTGGCTGCAGCTAGCCCCACAGAGTAACCAGGGCCTCTTAACCAGTGGAGGCTGGTGGAGGTAGAAATCGGAGGACGGTCTCATTGTAATGCATGGAATGGAATAAGGAACGGTATGAAACACGTGTGAGGAATCCTTATTCCATTCCTTGCATCACAATGACCCCGTCCTCCGATTTCTCCTTCCTCCAGCCTCCCCTGATATAAACATCACCACGAGGAGAGGACCAGGACTCGAAAAAAAAAAAAAAAAGAAGAAGAAAAAAGAGACAGATTTAAGGTTTCTTTTTACTCATATTTATTTCATTCATGGATATATAGAGAAATGTTTTTGTATGCCTAAGCCTTCGCCAGTCAGTCAAAGCTGATGTCTGCCAAAATACAACCATCATTAACTATTCATGAGGGTCTTATTCCTCCTGTGTGTACCATAGTCTTTTATTAAACATCCTAATTAAAGCATTAAAAAACTCATCGCTTCAGAGAGGGGCAGTAGGGATAAAATGAAAGAATCAAATAAGGAGCCTTTTCCTTGTTAGAGTTCTCTATCCTGTTCCTGAGGCCTGTGCAGCATGTGGCAACAGCCTAACACTGCCCCCTGTATGTCAGTCAGGGAACTGCAATCACTTCTCACAGCAGCTCAGGACCTCAATGGTCATCTTCGTTACTTTATTACTCCAAGTGGCCAATATCTGTAATATAATTCTAGGGGATATCGCATCATACATGATGTGTATCTGTAACAAACCCATCACGTGTCAATAATGACTTAAGGGCTGAGCTATGAATATAAGGAAATGGCTGAACAGGGGAAATGCTATGAGGCTGTTTCCTGGCCACTGACACATGGAAAGTAAGTCAGATAGGAGATGTGTTCTCAACTGTTATCACAGCAATGTTTAAACCAGTGTTAATGAACATGTAGAGAAGGGGCCCCTTGCTGTGAGGCTGAGACCACTGCGTCTCCAGGCTACAGTCCGTGGTAGAGAGTTAGGGTTGCGCACACACACACACACACACACACACACACACACACACACACACACACACACACACACACACACACACACACACACACACACACACACACACACACACACACACACACACACACACACACACACACACAGCTACATTAATGATCCAATCACTCCAAATGCCAAGTACTAGTAATCCCTGGCTGGAGGGAAATTAAAGAGAAGAAAAAGGTTGCCGTTAAACAGTCACAAACAAACTCCATCTCTCCCTCACTCTCACTCTCTCCCTCACTCTCACTCTCTCTCTCTCTCTCTCTCCCTCTCTCTCCATCTCTCTCTCCCTCTCTCTCTCCCTCTCTCTATCTCTCTCTCTCCATCTCTCTCTCCCCATCTCACTCTCTCTCTCTTTCTCTCCCTCTCTCTTACTCTCTCTCCCATTCACACTCTCTCTCTCTCTCTCTCTATCCCTCTCCCTCTCTCTCTCCATCTTTTTGTTGTCCTGCGTTCATCTCCCCAGCTGCAGAACAAGAACGACCAAGGCTGGGGGGGACAAGGCTGGGGCTGGGGGGGACGGGGCTGGGGGGGGACAAGGGGTAAGGGGCTGGGGGGGACGGGGGGACAAGGGGTACGGGGCTGGTGAAATCCCCAGGACAACTGGTCTGGTCACGGACGCTCCAGCACCAGCGGCCATCCCTATTCTACCCACCACTTTCCTGGCAAACATTGACTCTGCAGCTTAGCAGAGCGTAGCCCCACAACTTGGCTGGGAATGCCAACCACAGCCTAGGACGAAGCCTTGAGGTTAGGGGGAGAGAGAGAGAGAGAGGAGAGGGAGCGAGAGTGGAGGAGAGAGGGGTGAGATGCGAGGGCAGCAAAGGGAGAGGGAGGAAGAGAGGAGAGGAGAGGGGTAGAAAGAGAGATGAGGGCTGTTCCCTGGGAGCCACAAGGCAGAGCCAGAGCCTTTGGCAAAGACAAACAAGACAGGACTCTATCCCCATTGATATGCACAAACAGGCGGAGAGAGAGAGAGAGACACACACACACACACACACACACACACACACACACACACACACACACACACACGCGCGCGCACACGCACACGAGAGAGAGAGATAGAGAGAGAGAAAGGGGGGGATCACAGGCTGGTCCTCAACTAAGACAAAAGAGGATGAGGGGGAGAAAGATGGTCTGTATTGAGCTCCATATGTGGCTGGGGGGGGCAGTATGGGCTCTTGATTTGGTCTTTTAGCTCTTACCATGAAGACTGCAGGACAAACCACCTCTGTCTCCATCTCTACTCGACAACTTAGACACAAACTGAGGAAACTACATGTGTTTAAAAAAAAAAAGAGAGGTTATTCTCAGAAAGGATTTAAAACACGTCATTAAGTGACATACTAAGACTAGATACTCTGTAGGCCTTTTATCCAATACAGTGAACCGCCTGTTGGTTTAGTAGTCACCCACCTGTAGCTATTGCTCTGACTTCTCTTTGATCTAGGCCCATCCTATCAGCGTCTACATTCATACTGTGTTTATAGACCACATGTAATGGATGTATTCCGCTGGACAGCGTGGCCTTGACCAGTCAGTCAGTCAGTATGAGGTTGACATGTGGTGAACTCCAGCCAGTCAGCCAGTCACCTCTATGGAAGTTAAAACCCAGCCAGTCAGCCAGTCAACCTGTCAGCCAGCCAGCCTGCCAGCCAGCCATGTCTATGGGGGTTAAAGCCCAGCTAGTCAGCCAGTCAGTGACGTCTATGGGGGTTAAAGCCCAGCCAGTCAGCCAGCCAGCCAGCCAGCCAGCCATGTCTATGGAGGTTAAAGCCCAGCCAGTCAGCCAGCCAGCCAGCCAGCCAGCCAGCCAGCCATGTCTATGGGGGTTAACGCCGCGGGCCTCCCTCTCTCTGTATTAGGAGCAGAATGCCTGAAGACAGGGCTGCAGAGGAACATGGACGCCTGTTTGAAGCTGCTTTGTCTTTTCTCCAGCCCCCCCACCAAGCTACCAGGCCTCGGTCCCCTTTCTTCTCCCCGGCTGCCCGCTCTTCACCCCTCCACCCCTCCTCAGTGTTTGTAATCCCAGCAGAAACACTTGAAGTTCACAGTGGGTGCTCATCAGCACCATCTGGCCCCTACTCACTCGCTGGCAGATTAATCTCTTCAATTAGCGCCATTACAGCCATTAAAGCCATGACAACCCCCTCAAGTAGCCCGAGTACTGTAGTGGCCAGGGCAGGGGCTAGGAACCAATCTGCCTGGGGGACTACAACTGTTGCAACACCAGCCTGTTTACAGTAGTGGCCAGAGCAGGGGCTACGAACCAATCTGCCTGGGGGACTACAAGTGTTGCAACACCAGCCTGTTTACTATAGTAGTCATGGCTGTGGATAGGAACCAATCTGATTGGGGGAAGATAACTGATGTAACACCCAGTAGCCTAGGAACCAATCTGATGCACCCTGGGTTTCCTCTGAGCATATTTCTACATGTACAGGAGGCCACCTCTGCCTGAGAAGGTGCTGGAGGTCTCCTCTAGTGTACCTGGGTGAGGAGAGGAGGGACCTATCTCACCCTCTTAACCCTCTCAGTTTGTCTACAGGGGGCCTGTTACTCTCAACCTAGGCCAGCCTACCTGCTGTCAATAATACATGGAACCCATCACAGATCGCTCTGCCTCTCTGCATATGGGATTAGACCAGAGGAGCAGTGCAACCTTATGATAGCACAGTGAAGAACTCAAAACAAACCGTTCTGTGTGCTCTGAACTCTCTCTCACACACACACACACACACACACACACACACACACACACACACACACACACACACACACACACACACACACACACACACACACACACACACACACACACACACACAGGGAACTTCAACCCAGTGATTTAGCAGCAGCTGAGACAGTAATAAGTGTGTGGCCAGCGGACAGACCCGGCCCAGTCTGTATGAATATTTCATCTGCTAGCAAATCCACTGTTTGATTTCAGATAGAGAGAATGACTGAGCCCTCCTTCCTCCCTCCCTCCCTCCTTCCCTCCTCTCCCCCTCCATCATCCCCCACCTCCCTCCCCTATTCCACACACATTCCCCCAACGTTGCCTCCAAATACCAATTTAGCCTACGATCAAACAGCTTCCAGTCATTTAGACTGTCTCTCTCTGGCTGTGTGGAGCGGATGGAGAGACTCAGAGAAGAGAAGAAGAGAGGAGGAGGAGGAGAGGAGGAAGGAGAGTGTGCATCCTGACCTACAATGCCTTCGTATTCAAGCCCCTTCACTTTTTCCATATTTTGTTGTGTTATAGACTCAATCTAAAATTGATTAAATAAAAACTATTTGCCATCAATCCACACACAATACCCCAGAATGACAAAGCGAAAACACATTTTTAGAAATTTCAATAAATTTATTAAAATTGAAATACAGAAATACCTCATGTACATAAGTATGCAGAACCTTTGCTATGACACTCTTAAAATTAGCTAAAATGCAAAAATGACATTAACAAATCACTCAATAAGTTGAATTGAGTTCATCTTAATGCAAGGATAATAGTTAATGTAATTTTGGAATTAATATCTTTGTTTTTATAGGGTGTCTGATTTGCATAGGAATCAATTACATTAATTACAATTACAATGTGTGGATCAGGTTGTCATTACAAACTGAGCAAATGGAGAGGAACAAAACTGCTCAGGAATGCGACCGAGGCCTGGGGAGACTTACAAAAATCCACAAAGTTGAATGGTGGAGAGGAAAAAGCACAGTCGATGGGACAACATCATTTCAGTCACTCTACAAAATTGGTCTATAACCAAGTAGACAAAAAGAATCGCTTAATGGAAAATAATCTCTCTCATATCCATAATTGTGTTTGCAACAATAAATTCAAGTGATGCAGCAAAGAAAGTGGCTGGAAATGTGTTTATTTGGTTTTACTACAAAGCATTAAGTTTGGTGCAAATCCAGCACATGCAATGCAGTTTCCACACCATCTCTCGTGTGAAGTATAGTGGTAGCTGCATCAAGTTATGGGTATGTTTGTCACCAGCAGGGACTGGGGAGTTTGTCAGGATCAAGAGAAAATTATGAAATTTGCTGAGTTGGTAGTGACATCCTAATCCACACAGTATGTAATTGATTCCTATGCACATCAGAGACCCTATAAAACAAAGATATTAATTCCAAAATTACATGAACTATTATCCTTGCATTAAGATGGACTCAATTCAATTAGTTAATTTTAAGAGTGTCATAACAAAGGGTCTGAATAGTTATGTACATGAGGTATTTCTGTATTAAATTGACTGCAATTTCAAAAAACGTGTTTTCACTTTGTCATTCTGGGGTAGTGTGTGTGGATTGATGGCAAATTCTTTACATTTAAATCCATTTTAAATTGAGTGTATAACACAACAAAATATGGAAAAAGTGAAGGGGTCTGAATACTTTCCGAAGGCACTGTACATCAGCTAAGGTGCTGCAGTAGGCACACAATACACCACGGCTGAGGCTCTTGGGCTGTGGAGAAACTTGAGCTGTGGAGAATATCTAGGCCTGTTCCTATTGCCTAGTTGCAAAGACAATCTATGCCATTAATCTAATTATTTGCCAGATATAGCCTTTAAACCCAGTGTGTAGACTAGAGATGGAGTGGATTTAGTGAAGAGAACGTGGGCCACGAGACCATTTTGAGTAGCCCCCCCCCCCACGCATTCAATTGGAGTTGTAAAATGACTAAACCAGCTAGAAAACGCTTATAAATTATTGTAGAATTAATTTTTTCCTACATTGTAATTTGTAGGGGCAAGGGTATAGGGGGTAGCGTTTACGGTATAGGGACCAGGGACCAGGGTATAGGGCTTGGGTACATACCTCCATTATTTATGTGGAGACTGCTATACCGTATGACATTTAGCCTAAACAATCATTTAAACTTTAGATCCTGACCACAGCTTGACAAACTAAACTAAACAGTTGGATAGCATAATATGATAGTTTAATAAGAAGCATCACACGCTGCATTCGTAATAATATAACTTGTCTCATGTCCTGTCATATAGCCTATAGGCTATCATTTGTCCATAACATATTGATTTAGTTGCCGTTATGAGACTATGCTCTGGGAGTCCTAATTCCGCTGGCTTCTTTTTGAGCTCTCTCTCTTTCAGGGCCAGCTGTGAGAGAAGGCGGCGGTAATGGCATGGCAGACTCCGAAGGCCGCTCTGTCCTGCACTGCGTTTGTCCTCTGTGGCTCAGTTGGTAGAGCATGGAGCTTACAACGCTTAGGTTGTGGGTTCAATTCCCACTGGGATCATACATACAGAAAAATGTATGCACTCACTGCAATGTAAGTCGCTTTAGATAAAAGCGTCAGCTAAGTGGCGTATATTATATTATATTATGTTGTCCGCCATGTGGTTTTCTGGAAAAAAGCTAGTCTGTTGGCATTTCTTTTCTTTTTTTTTTTTTTAAATAAATATATATATTTATATATTAGGGCATTTCTGCTTTATTGGGACAGATATAGTAGAGACTGACAGGAAGGCTGAGGGAGAGAGAAGAGGGATGGACATGCAGGATATGTCGATGGCCGGAATCGAACCAGGGACCTTGCGATTATATGGTATGCTACGCCACTGAACGCCCCCGTCTGTTGGCATTCTGACTGTAGTTTCCAGTCGGTTGTGACAAAGTGGACGGTTCACGACATGTATGGCGTCCTGTTAACTGACGACCACACGTCCGTTGTCAGCGACTCGCTGTCTGAACCCGACAGCGGCACTTGATACAGACAGATATCCCATCCGGGCAGCTGCTAATGGGTGGTTCAGTTTGAGGTTGCGAGTGTAGATTAGTTCCCATCTCTGGCTGTCATCTTGTTCATGCAAATCTTGCAAATAACCCCGTCCGAATCTCCAAAAATGCTGCCATATAGCAGCAGTGGCAATCATTAGCGCGAGTCATCTTTTTTGATGGAAGAGGTCTCGTACAACACCCCAAAAAAAGAAGGCGAAATATTGTTATTCTTTCTCCGACCACGCTGGCAGTGGCGCTGTTATGCATTGTTAGTTGACAAACGGCGCTGAATTTGGCAGTTTGACAGATAATGGAGCAGAAAATGTATGACGGGATTGAAAAGCACACTGTGGGCATTTTCAAATCCCGTGGGATACCGTATTACCGTTATACCGCCCAACCCTAGCGTAGGGTGTAGGGTGTTGAGTACAGGGTGTAGGGTACAGGGTGTAGGGTATAGGGGCTAGGGTATAAGGGCGTAGTGTAATGGCAAAACATTTATTTTTACTATTTTGCTTAAGTCTTATATGAAATGTATTGACCTTGTTGTGACCCAATGTACTTTGTTATTTTCCATTATGTGACTGAGGAAGAACCAAAACCGACTGCTCCTTCTACCATACAATAGACAGTGTGTTTGGTTTGTGTGGTTTGAGATAGTGGCTCACAACGCCTACGTTTCTTTCCCAGCTTCTCTATCAGCAAGCAGATGCAAGATATGTTTACCCCTAGACCTATGATGTATGAGCATTGGGGTTAAGGGTGGTCCTCTCCTCAGCCACAGCATCAGTATCTGAATCCACACTGTTGGTGAAGGAATGCTGATCCAGCTTTAAACAACGTTGTTTGTAACTTTGTATATGCATTAAAACTCTTAACTGAGACCAAACATTATTTATTGTTGTTCACTGAAAGATTTCCATCACAGTAGGGGCTAGGGTGTAGGGTATAGTGCGTAGGGTATAGGGTATAGGGGCTAGGGGCTAGGATGTAGGGTATAGGGTACATACCTCCTGTATAGTTCTGCTACCAGGGAAGTTGAGGCTGTAGTCTCTCTGGGCTTCACGGTGGCTGATGACAAGCAGGAAGTTCTGGTTTAACGACTCTTGCAAAGCGCTGGTGGAAGAGGAGAGGAAGAGAAAGGGAAAAGAGAGGGAGGAGGGAGGAGGGAGGGGGAGAGGAAGAGAAACACAAACAGCATCAGAGTCAAGTGGAGAACAAGCCGAGGCTCGTCAGATACTTATCCCTGCCGTGAGGTGCCTCTGTGGGGGTCCCCAGGGGCTCGCCGTCCCTCTCCAGCATCTCTGCCCAGGCAGGCCTGGCTGTAAGCACTGATCAGCATGGAGCTCCAGCAACAGCCTGTTACAGCAGCCTGGGCTAATAAGACACATCATCAGCCTAGTCTACTAGTCCATGACCTAGCATCAACCTGGTCTACTAGTCTACTGGTCTATGACCTAGCATCAACCTGGTCTACTGGTCTGTGACCTAGCATCAACCTGGTATACTAGTCTATTATCTAGCATCAACCTGGTCTACTGGTCTATGACCTAGCATCAACCTGGTCTACTGGTCTGTGACCTAGAATCACCCTGGTCTACTGGTCAATGACCTAGCATCAACCTGGTCTACTGGTCCATAGCGTAGCATCAACCTGGTCTACCAGTCTACTGGTCTATGACCTAGCATCAACCTGGTCTACCAGTCTACTAGTCCATGACCTAGCATCAACCTGGTCTACCAGTCTACTAGTCCATGACCTAGCATCAACCTGGTCTACCAGTCTACTAGTCCATGACCTAGCATCAACCTGGTCTACCAGTCTACTAGTCCATGACCTAGCATCAACCTGGTCTACTAGTCTACTGGTCTATGACCTAGCATCAACCTGGTGTACTGGTCTGTGACCTAGCATCAACCTGGTATACTAGTCTATTATCTAGCATCAACCTGGTCTACTGGTCTATGACCTAGCATCAACCTGGTCTACTGGTCTGTGACCTAGAATCAACCTGGTCTACTGGTCTATGACCTAGCATCAACCTGGTATACTAGTCTATTATCTAGCATCAACCTGGTCTACTGGTCTATGACCTAGCATCAACCTGGTCTACCAGTCTACTAGTGGTAGACCAGGTTGATGCTAGGTCATGACCTAGCATCAACCTGGTCTACCAGTCTACTAGTCCATGACCTAGCATCAACCTGGTCTACCAGTCTACTAGTCCATGACCTAGCATCAACCTGGTCTACCAGTCTACTAGTCCATGACCTAGCATCAGACAGCTTGGGCTAACATGACACAGCATGGCGGGGCCAGGCTGCAGGTCCATGGAGGCCATAGGGTCTTAAAACATCCAGCTAGCTCAGCGCACCCACAACACTCACACAAGCTGCCAAACCAGACGCTCACATATGACAGGTCTGGGAGTCAAGGGCACATATTGATCTGCTGGCGGGTTTTCATCTGAGAGTTAACTCCTAAACAGCAGGGCTCTCCTCTAGCAGGGCTGGAGGGAGGGAGGGGGGGGGGGGGGGGGATCTGGGTCCCAGCTTGGGGCTTTATAGCGAGCTCTGGCCGAGGTAAGAGAGTGTGAGAACAAAACAAGGACAGACACATTGTGTGCTTCACGTAGAGAGACTTGAAGTTCTGGAAGCTTCATTTACAATGAGCATTCGAGGTTAAGTAGCGTTTTGAGCAAACGTTCCGTCTGTGTGCGTGAATATGAATATGGGGCTTAGTCCGAGACCGGCTCTTAATCAGGGCTCTACACTGGAGAGGGGAGGAATTAATATGTAGCACAGACAGAAGAGGGGAGGAATTAATATGTAGCACAGACAGAAGAGGGGAGGAATTAATATGTAGCACAGACATTCATTATACAATCACTGCCTTAATCTGAGCAGATCTGGACCAGCTTATGTTAACAGAAGCACCAAATGTACTGTAATGACAGCTTATTTACATTGACTAAAACTACGAAATCAATATGTAAATGTAATGTTTGTTGTAGCTAACCGGGGAAGATTGGAAATGTGTGGCGTAGGGTGGGCTGGTGCATATGTAATGTGGAGAGAGAGGGGGAGAGAGAGAGAGAGAGATATGGAGGGAGGAGAGAGAGGAGCGGAGCGGGGTGTGGGCTCATAAATAGGGGATATAGCTAGCTAATATCGTCTTGATTTGTTTGGACACATTCCAGACTGTTGCTGGCAGACTAGAGACCTCACAAGGACGGGGGGGATGGGAGCTGTGTGTGCTGCAGAGATACTATAAAGCCACTGTCAAAACGAAGCAATAACAACACCAAGCACTTATACCTGTAGCACGTATACCTGTAGCACGTATACCTGTAGCACGTATACCTGTAGCACTTATACCTGTAGCACGTATACCTGTAGCACGTATACCTGTAGCACTTATACCTGTAGCACTTATACCTGTAGCTTCATTCATAACCACTTTAAACATGAACTGGCGATGAAACATATACCTACCTACATATACCTACATAGCTTCCTGCATGGGACTATATAATAAATAATAAACCCCAGGTAAATATATATACAGTGGGGGAAATAATGATTTGATCCCCTGCTGATTTTGTTAGTTTGCCCGATTACAAAGAAATGAGCGGTCTATAATTTTTATGGTACTTTTATTTTAACAAATGGAGACAGAATATCAACAAAAAAGTCCAGAAAAAACACATTATATAAAGTTATAAATTAATTTGCATTTCATCGAAGGAAATAAGTATTTGATCCCCAAGCAAAACATGACTTAGTACTTGGTGGAGAAACCCTTGCTGGCAAGCACAGAAGTCAGACGTTTCTTATAGTTGGTCACCAGGTTTGCACACATCTCAGGAGGGATTTTGGTCCACTCCTCTTTACAGATCCTCTCCAAATCCTGAAGGTTTCAAGGTTTTTGCTTGGCAACTCGAAGCTTCAGCTCCCTCCACAAATTTTCTATCGAATTAAGGTCTGGAGACTAGCTAGGCCACTCCATGACCTTAGTGTGCTTCTTCTTGAGCCACTCCTTTGTTGCCTTGGCCGTATGTTTTGGGTCATTGTCATGCTGGAAGACCCATCCACGACCCATCCTCACTGCTCTGGCTGAGGGAAGGAGGTTCTCATCCAAGATCTTACGGTACATGGCCCCGTCCATTGGCCCCTCAATGCAGTGAAGTCGTCCTGTACCCTTAGCAGAGAAACAACACCAAAGCATAATGTTTCCACCTCCGTGTTTGACGGTGGGGATGGTGTTCTTGGGATTGTAGCATTCAGCATTTCTCTCCCTCCAAACACGACGAGTCGAATTTATGCCAAAGAGTTCAATTTTGGTCTCATCTGACCACATTACCTTCTCCCAAGCCTTCTCTGAATCATTTAAGTGTTCATTGGCAAACTTCAGATGGGCCTGTACATGTGCCTTCTTGAGCAGGGGGACCTTGCGGGCACTGCAGGATTTCAATCCGTTACGGTATAGTGTGTTACCAATGGTTTTCTTGGTGACTGTGGTCCCAGCTGCCTTGAGATCATTACCAAGCTCCTCCCGTGTAGTTCTGGGCTGATCCCTCACCCTTCTCATGATCATCCTTACCCCACGAGGCGAGATCTTGCATGGAGCTCCAGGCCGAGGGCGATTGATGGTTATTTTGTATTTCTTCCATTTTCTAATAATTGCACCAACAGTTGTCTCCTTCTCACCAAGCTTCTTGCTGATGGTCTTGTAGCCCATTCCAGCCTTGTGCAGGTCTACAACTCTTACCCTGATGTCCTTTGAATGTTTTTTGGTCTTGCCCATGGTGGTAGAGAGGTTGGAATGGAATAGATTGATTCTATTGACAGGTGTCTTTTATACCCATAACAAGCAGAGATTAGGAGTACTTTCTTAAAGTGACAGGAGTAATCTGTGTGCCTCATGGGCATATAACCGGTCTGTATGAGCCAGAATTCTTGCTGGTTTGTAGGGGATCAAATACTTATTTCCTTCGATCAAATGCAAATGAATTTATAACTTTATATAATGTGTTTTTTCTGGACTTCTTTGTTGATATTCTGTCTCTACTATAAAAGTACCCTAAAAATTATAGACCGCTCATTTCTTTGTAATTGGGCAAACTAACAAAATCAGCAGGGGATCAAATAATTATTTCCCCCACTGTATATATATATATATATATATATATATATATATATATATATATATATATATATATATATGAGGTACATGAGGTACATCTAGCCATACCTCCCCTCCCCTGGCATAACGCCCTCATGCGGCCAGTATGCAGTGGTAAGTGAGCGGGGGGTGAGGGAGGGGTGAGGTGGGGTGAGAGGGGGGTGTGTGGTGGGGTGAGGTTGGGTGAGGGGGGGGGGGTGGATGAGGAGGGGTGAGGTGGGGTGGTGGGGGTGAGGTGGGGTGAGGGGGGGGGTTATGTGTGAGTGTTTGCTTCAGCTGTCGGGCCTCTATATGTGGAGCAGCCGCCAGGGCCGACCGGCAGCCCCCCAGGAACACTGGCGGGGCTCTCAGTAAAATGTCAGTTCACTTTAGCCCGAGAAAACGGAGCGTTTAGCAGGAGAGGAGCATCTCAACAGATTGGTTTCATTCTGAGATAAGCCCACCGCCTCGCCGAGGGTCCCCAGACACACAGCACAGACAGACCTTATTAAACCAGCCCTGCCAGGGGGGGAGAGAGAGAGAGAGAGAGAGACACACACACACACACACACACAATTTCCCTACACACTAGAGCACCATAAAACACACTGACACCGCCTGGCCTGCCTAAAGAGGTCAAATGAACAGACAGACATGTTCCCTGACATCAATAGCCTGTATCCACAACAGAAACAGCCAATCAGCAGCCAGCTCTCCTGACCAGGTGTTTCCGCTGCACCCATTACTGTGTCTCCAGACTAATAAGTCCACTCATTGTTAATAGTTTGTTTCCAGTTCTGGTTCCTGCCAGCCGGGTACTATGGCTCAGTGTCTCTGAGGAGCTGAGAGACTGGGGGAGAGGGGGGAGGGAGGGAGGGAGGGAGGGGGAGGGAAGTAAATAAACACCAAATGTCTAATGATTCATTTGTATTTGAAATTCTGAGTTCAAATTAAAATAACCTTTTTTAATATAAACACACATCCCTGGAAGCCGGGAGAAACAGACGAATCGCATTCAAATATTCATCACTTATTATCCATTATTTATGCAGGAGATTATCTCTCTCGAAACTCTCCTGTCTTCACCGTCAGTCAACACACACCCATCTTTAGAAGTGGATCTCTGTAACTAACCATGGGGAGGGAGGGAGAGAGGGAGAGAGGGAGAGAGAGAGAGAGAGAGAAACAGATCTCCAAAAGCCTCTCATGTATTTATAATCAAACAGAGGATTGAAATGAGTGGGAGGTAGGTTGATATGCAGAACTATTTAATTAGCCTGTTTGAATTCGCTGTGCAGAGACAGGGGGCTCTGGGGGTAATTGCCTACTGTGGCTTGTATTTGTTAAGTTCTGGACCCTTCTCACAAACTACTGCTCCCAATTATGACAGAGTGATATAGGAATTATATCAGGGAAGTACTTTTAAAATTCAAGAAATTACTAGATTAATTATGGACATCGTATGGTAATATAGTACAGACAAAATGTAATTATTAGTTTAGTATATAAAAACACCCATCTTCCCTGTCCACTTGTCAGCATAAGCATTTAATCAATGAATCTATATCGTATCCATCATTCACAGCTTTTGTTGACTTTGGTTTGCCACCACAAAGTAGCATTTCAACTGTGGCCATTTTAAGAGTTTATGCAGGCTTCCCAATTAACTCTCCTGTGTATGAAGAATCTGAGGCCCAGTCAGTCACCGGTACCGGCAGGTGTTGTAGCTCTACTTAGTGTAGCGGTGGGGACAGTGTTAGCCTAGCATCTCTCTGACAGGGTTAGCGTAGCATCACTCTGACAGGGTTAGCCTAGCAGTACTCTGACAGGGTTAGCCTAGCAGCACTCTGACAGGGTTAGCCTAGCATCTCTCTGACAGGGTTAGCCTAGCATCTCTCTGACAGGGTTAGCCTAGCAGCACTCTGACAGCGTTAGCCTAGCAGTACTCTGACAGGGTTAGCCTAGCAGCACTCTGACAGGGTTAGCCTAGCAGCTCCGTGGTGGGGACAGAAACTGTCTGACAGGGTTAGCCTAGCATCTCTCTGACAGGGTTAGCCTAGCATCACTTTGACAGGGTTAGCCTAGCAGTACTCTGACAGGGTTAGCCTAGCAGCACTCTGACAGGGTTAGCCTAGCAGCACTCTGACAGGGTTAGCCTAGTAGCTCTCTGACAGGGTTAGCCTAGCAGTACTCTGACAGGGTTAGCCTAGTAGCTCTCTGACAGGGTTAGCCAAGTAGCTCTCTGACAGGGTTAGCCTAGTAGCACTCTGACAGGGTTAGCCTAGCAGCTCCTCGGTGTGACAGGGTTAGCCTAGCAGCTCTGCGGTGTGACAGGGTTAGCCTAGCAGCTCTGCGGTGTGACAGGGTTAGCCTAGCAGCTCCGCGGTGTGACAGGGTTAGCCTAGCAGCTTTGCTCTCTGACAGTGTACGCACACGCACAGTCAAGTCAGCCCCTTGCCACTCCACCAAAATAGTCTACCCAGACAGACAGGATAACGAGTGAACACAGAGTCTCTCTCTCTCTCTCTCAGGATAGAGGGAAGGAGAGAAGGTGGGATGGGTACGGTGCTGCTGAAAGACACACACACACACACACACACACACACACACACACACACACACACACACACACACAGCAGAGAGGAGGGCTGGTGAGAAACAGGCCATTAGCAAGATCTACATGACTGCAGCCTGACACATGCACATGCCATTCTGGAGGCAGACCAAGTGTCCTGTGACCTGTATGAGCCAATGAAGTGGGACAATTTCAATTCTGCCCCAATCTTCTCAAGTTTAACATCCCCCGGAAAACAAACGGCTGTGAGCTCTGTGGAATGTCTTGAGGTGTCAAATCTGTGATGTCATCCGTTCAGATGCAATAAGATGAATGACGGTTGGTGGTCTCCTGAACAACAGCTCCTAATTTAAATGTTGTGGTTTTTAGGACGATTTAAAAAGCAGTGGTCAGGGAAAAGCTCTCTGTCTTGTTCCTGTGTCCTGTTGTGAGGTTCTCATCATGTTGTGAGTAGCATTGTTTTGTGATGTGGTGGTCATCTCTCTCTCTCCCTCTACTAGAACGTAACATTTTTCTATGAAGTATTTGCCTTGTCATAGATGTATAAGTATATAGTATTATTAAAGCCTCATTTGATTCATTCTATTTGACCTTTCTTGCACTAAATAAGCACAGACTCAACAATTATTTGGACATAGTGGTAATTACATAGGAGTTAGATTATCAATATTAGATATGCTTTGCTATCAACCAAATATAGCCGAAAGTCTCTGCCAAACATAAATGTGGAAACGGATATTAATATAAATCTGTCTACACTCCCGTGTGTGTGGGCGTGGCCAACACACATACTTATATGACATCATACTTGACACACATCACAGTGTCTCTTCACGAGTCAGACGTGTTTCTCCATCTCCTCAGATACCCCACTGGGCTTGACGCTCTCTCTAATCAACACAGATAATTACACACACTCCCTCCTGTTACTCACACTCACACACACACACACACACACACACACACACACACACACACACACACCACACCACACCACACCACACCACACCACACCACACCACATTCCACATTAGTTTAGTGTTCAGCGCCTGATCAGCTAGAGAAGGAGGGGTCCCGCTGGAGTGTGGTTCCTCTCAAGGTTTCTTCCTCCCAGGGAGATTTTCCTTGCCACTGTGGCCTATATTTTTCTTCCCTCTGGGGAGTTTTTTCCTTGGCTTACTTCAGGGGGTCTATGTTAGGTCACATTGTTTGTATTGTACTTATTGTTTATATTGTTTAGTATTGTTCTTGTTGAGTAAAAAGTGCTATACAAATACATTTGATAGATTGATTGACTGACACATACACGTGTTACTGACACACACACACGTGTTACTGACTGACAAACACACACACACACACACACACACACACACGTGTTACTGACACACACACACACACAGGTCCTCCAGCTCAAGCTCACCACTGTAGCTCATGAACAACAAGCTCTGCGTTCACCATGGACACTGGACAGGATAGATTAGAATGATTTCTATCTGCCTGCCACTGATGAAATCAGATCAGATCAGACTGACGACACACAAACAAACACACACACACACATCCATGAAGAGCATCTTGACATTTCAGAAGGAAAGGTTGCTAATACCTGCTTGGATTCATAAAGGCTGCTAGAATGACCTTCTCTCACACACACACACACACCCACAATCTCTCCAATCTCCCTCCACAGACACTATCACTGGGGTAAAAGGCCACAACGTTATTTATATATATATATATATATATATATATATATATATATATATATATATATATATATATATATATATATAAATCTCTAAATAATGAATAACGGCCTGACATGTTCAGCAACAATATCAGGCTGTGGGAAGCTACAAATATGGAAACATAAGTCATTATTTACACAAAACATAGACAACGAGGAAAGAAGCCCTTCCTTTCAAATGCCAAAGTAAATTACAGAAATCTCTGGGTCAAAATCAAATACATCTTTGTAAATATTCAAATACGATACAATATTCATAGAAAGACTAGTCCATATTTCAGAGGTAAATTGACGTAGCACAGAGCCGTATGCTGTGCTGTGTATGCTGTGTTCTACCTTAACTAGGTATGAAGCGCCACCTAGTGTTTATTATGTGTACATCTCATCAGGGTTCTCTCCAGGATTTTTTAACAAGATGGCGCTGGATTGCATAATTAAAACCAACTCACCACCAAACGCCAAAGTGTTTATTCATGTCAAAATGTGCTAAAAAATAAAATGCTAAATTGACTGAGAAACATAATTTCTGTCACTTTCAACAACGAAATCATAGGTGATCAAAGACAGTTACTCTATCATTACTAAATACAGTACCAGTCAAAAGTTTGGACACACCTGGTTTTTCTTTATTTTTATTATTTTCTACAATGTAGATTAATATTGAAGACATCAAAACTATGAAGGAACACATATGGAATTATGTAGTAAACAAAAAAGTGTTAAACAAACCAGAATATGTTTTATATTTTACATTCTTCAAAGTAGCCACCTTTTGCTTTGATGACAGCTCTGCACACTCTTGGCAAGGTGTGTCCAAACTTTTGACTGGTACTGTATATAGTTTAATAAAGATAGTTACTCTATCATTACTAAATATATACTTTAATAAAGACAGTTACTCTATTATTACTAAATATATAGTTTAATAAAGATATCATTACTAAATATATCGTTTAATAAAGATAGTTACTCTATCATTACTAAATATATCGTTTAATAAAGATAGTTACTCTATCATTACTAAATATATCGTTTAATAAAGA
>NC_139653.1:48463772-48468360 GCF_951799395.1 Argentina silus | reverse complement strand
CCACACAGAGCTAGTACATGTAGCTACCACAGAGTTAATACATGTAGCTACCACACATAGTTAATACATGTAGCTACCACACAGAGCTAGTACATGTAGCTACCACAGAGTTAATACATGTAGCTACCACAGAGAGCTAGTACATGTAGCTACCACACAGAGCTAATACATGTAGCTACCACACATAGTTAATACATGTAGCTACCACACAGAGCTAGTACATGTAGCTACCACACAGAGCTAATACATGTAGCTACCATACAGAGTTAATACATGTAGCTACCACAGAGTTAATACATGTAGCTACCACAGTTAATACATGTAGCTACCACACAGAGTTAATACATGTAGCTACCACAGAGTTAATACATGTAGCTACCACACACAGAGCTAATACATGTAGCTACCACAGAGTTAATACATGTAGCTACCACACATAGTTAATACATGTAGCTACCACAGAGTTAATACATGTAGCTACCACACAGAGCTAGTACATGTAGCTACCACACAGAGCTAATACATGTAGCTACCACACAGGGTTAATACATGTAGCTACCACACATAGTTAATACATGTAGCTAACACAGAGTTAATACATGTAGCTACCACACAGAGCTAGTACATGTAGCTACCACACAGAGCTAGTACATGTAGCTACCACACAGAGCTAATACATGTAGCTACCACACAGAGCTAGTACATGTAGCTACCACATAGAGCTAGTACATGTAGCTACCACACAGAGCTAATACATGTAGCTACCACACAGAGCTAATACATGTAGCTACCACACAGAGCTAGTACATGTAGCTACCACACAGAGCTAATACATGTAGCTACCACACAGAGCTAGTACATGTAGCTACCACACAGAGCTAATACATGTAGCTACCACACAGAGCTAGTACATGTAGCTACCACACAGAGCTACCATACAGAGGGCCCCAATTTGCATGTACAAAAATTTGTAAAATGGGGACAAAGTCGGTAAAAAAAAATCATATTGTATTCTGAGTTGTAACGTATCTTTTGCTCTGCTCAGCACTATTTTCTGAAACAACTTGTGGCCCACAGAGTTAATACATGTAGCTACCATGCACAGTTCACAAGAACTACACCACAGTTCTCAAGAACTGCTGCTGTGGCTTCTGTGGTTCTGTAGTTTCATACTAACTTCAGTTTAGTTTTATCTGACATCCTCATTGCTCCTTGCTGTGTCACATCACATGGTTACAACAAGCAGGACGGAAGACAAACATTTGAAGACCACCAACTCACATCACGCCTAAAAAAATAATACCCACAAGGCCATTCTGCAGCGGCAACAAGGGCCACTCTCCTCAGCTGAGCTGGGCAGCAACACCAACAGTACAAGAGGCAGAGTCAACAGTCTGTAAACCCGGCCTGGGGGGGGTCATACTATAGGCTGGGGGTCATAGTATAAGCTGGCCCCAACAAAAGATCAATTGTCTGCAGCCACACACACAAAAAAAACAGCCTCTTATGTTCACTGCAGAGGCCAGAGACACAAAACATATTTTTCTCAACCTCTAATGTCTACCTACATATGGCGGATCTCTCTCTCTCTCTCTCTCTCTCTCTCTCTCTCTCTCTCTCTCTCTCTCTCTCTCTCTCTCTCTCTCTCTCTCTCTCTCTCTCTCTCTCTCTCTCTCTCTCTCTCTCTCTCTCTCTCTCTCTCTCTCTCTCTCTCTCTCTCTCTCTCTCTCTCTCTCTCTCTCTCTCTCTCTCTCTCTCTCTCTCTCTCTCTCTCAGGACAAAGTGGCCTCTCTTCCCCTGGGGGGTCGGCTATGTTGCCTCTCTGGGAGAAGGAGCAGGGTGCCAGCGCCGGCCACAAAGACACTATTTATACCCCTCCTGATGACAATACAGAGAGGCTGGAGTCGTTGGGCCTTCTGATGGCGTGTAGGAATACTGGTTACACCACTGGCCTAATGCGCGCGCATGCACACACTCACTCACTCACTCACTGACTGACTGACTGACTGACTTCCTGTCCCTGATGAACGAACCAAGAATAGAGTCTGCATCTCAGGAACTCAGGAAATGAGTTTCATCCAGAAATGACATTCATATTCATTCACTATCGAAGACTTTGTGGCAGAGATACATTTTCTCGGAAACAATGCATACTATCAGTTCTCATCACTGAAACCAGTAGTATTGATATTGATATATACTGGTATCGGTATCAAAGTCAAAATGTTTGATATTGTGACCCTAATACCAACCATAACAGTTTTTTCAAGAATGAGAATATTGTTGGTGAGTCATTTTCACAGACAGTTGACAATGCTGAGAGTTCTCAGAGCACTTTAGAATACTTTTGACTTGGCACACTGACACCCAGGACCGTTGATCAACGTGACTGTTCAAAATAAAACAATGTGTAGTTCCCCTGGCGTACACCTAGATGGCGCTCCAGGCCTGTTATGTGGTTCAACCCAGGGCACAAAGAGGGGGACCCAGAGGCTGAGTTCAGGACGGCTCAATAGTCTTTCATGGCGTCCTCTCCTGGCCTCACCTGAGTCAGATACGGGCAGATAAGAGGAGAAGAGGAGAGGAGGAGAGGAGGAGAGGAGGGGAAAGGAGAGGAAGAGAGGAGAGGAGAGGAGAGGAGAGGAGAGGAGAGGAGGCCACTGTAGACGATTGAGTCAGATAAGTTGTTGAGTCATAAGGGCAGATAAGAAGAGAAGAGGAGAGGAGGAGAAGAGGGAAAAGGAGAGGAAGAGAGGAGAGGAGAGGAGAGGAGAGGAGAGGAGGTCACTGCAGATGATTGAGTCAGATAAGGGCAGATAAGAAGTGAAGAGGAAGAGAGGAGAGGAGAGGAGGAGAGGAAGAGAGGAGAGGAGAGGAAGAGAGGAGAGGAGGAGAGGAAGAGAGGAGAGGAGAGGAGAGGAGGAGAGGAGAGGAGGAGAGGAAGCCACTGTAGACGATCAGTCAGAGAGGAGAGGAGAGGAAGAGAAGAGGGGAAAGGAGAGGAAGAGAGGAGAGGAGAGGAGAGGAAGAGAGGAGAGGAAGAGAGGAGAGGAGGAGAGGAAGAGAGGAAAGGAGAGAGGAGAGGAAGCCACTGTAGATGATCAGTCAGAGAGGAGAGGAGGAGAGGAAGAGAAGAGGGGAAAGGAGAGGAAGAGAGGAGAGGAGAGGAGAGGAGAGGAGGAGAGGAAGAGAGGAGGAGAGGGAGAGAGGAGAGGAGAGGAGGAGAGGAGAGGAGAGGAGAGGAGAGGAGAGGAGAGGAGAGGAGGAGAGGAAGCCACTGTAGACGATTGGGATGTGTCCAGCTGGCTGTGGGCCCCTCAGCTGGGCAGTGCCACCCTGGCAGCCTGGGCATACTGGTGCCAGCCACTTAGTAAACGGGCTGGCCAGCTCCTGGTCACGCTGCCAACCCTGGCTCCATTCATAATCATGTGCCCTTAAGAGAACCGTGTTCTCATGCCCACACACACACACACACACACTATACACACACACACTATACACACACTACACACACGACACACACTACACACACACACTCAACCGTTTACCAGAACGTCCCCCAGCCCAGTGTGAATGTGTTTGTTCATCAGCTCAGTGTATTGAGCAGAGCGGGACGACCGTTGCAGAGAAGACGTGGGACACAACAGTTCTCTGAGGTTCTCCCCACTTCAGTAACTGTTTTCAGCTCTTGGCTGATGTTCCCTTCTGGGTTTTTTCTTCATTTAGTCACACCATTTCACACCAGCAGCCCTAGATTTGGCATCCTCAGAACGCCCGTCTGCCTGCAACTACTGTGTACAAACCTCTACACACCTTATCGCAGGTTCTCTAACCACTGAAATTCACTCCAAAGCCAGTGGAGGCTGGTAGAGGTAGAAATTCGGAGGACGGCCTCATTGAGGCTGGTAGAGGTAGAAATTCAGTGGTAATGCATGGAACGGAATGAGGAATGGTATCAAACACCGGTGTGTTTATATTAAATTACCACTGAATTTCTGCCTCCACCAGCCTCCCCTACTCCAGAGACTTGTCTCTCACCTGACACTGCCTGGCCATGCCATATATACCCCCAGGGACCATGCTGGCGTTTCCCCCCCAGGGCTTTGCCGCACAGATAACATGATCTTTTAGGACTCAATGCCGGTGCAGCAGAGAGTCAGGTGATGAAGTTAACCAAAGGGCATTCTAGCCTCCCTCCACACACACACACACACACACACACACACACACACACACACACACACACACACACACACACACACACACACACACACACACACACACACCAACTGACAAAGTCACATGTGATCAAGTTCAAAACCAAGATTCACAACTCAACAACCCATAACTGTTCAAAAAAATAATCTCAAAGTGTCTAAAAAACACCAAAACCAAAACTCGAAAACATGTATGTCACCGTAGAATGGAAAGGCCGTTCAGCATTAAGCATCAGCTACATTAAGCATCAGCCTCCCCGGCTCTGAAGAGTGGAGGTTGGGCTCTGAACAGGGTATCAGAAGGGTATAGTTGATCTGAACAGGGTATCAGAAGGGTATAGTTGATCTGAACAGGATATCAGAGGGGTATA
>NC_139653.1:48418772-48458772 GCF_951799395.1 Argentina silus | reverse complement strand
ACTTTTATAACGTAGTAATATCGTTGGATACTGCTAGGTAATTTTAGGGTGTCAACTGGATAATAATAGCAACAACAATACAAATGTCTTAAAACAGTCAACTGTGTAATCTTAGTTAGCGATCTAGCTACTGATACTTGGCCGAAAACATCTCATCAGCGCGCTGTCAATGTCAGTAGCCACACAGCTAGCTAACGTTAACTGATGTTTACAGTGACATTACCATTACTGATAAGTGTAATTTAACTAACTAGATGTGTTATTGTTCACTGAAGAAAGAGACAACGCACCTGAAAGTCAGCCAGAATCATTTCTCTATCCATGTTGCTATCACTATCGGAGGCCATCGCTGTGACTGGCTAAACGACGCTATTCTTCTGCCGCTTGCTTTCTCGCAAACAGTGGTATGGTGGGTGACGAGCCAGCTAGGAGATCATGTAAAAATGTTTTTCTCCAGTTAACACAACAATCAGTAACCTTAGATCTGTCAGTCTGTGGTGGACGTGTAAATGCCGCACTTTGAGACGGATTCTACAGCTCTAATAAATCTCAATGTAATTTTATAGACACTTTTTGTTATCTGTTCTCACAGATATCCTATTGCTTTACGGCAGCATCGCAAAGTGGGGTCTGTTTAGTGCTGAATTCCAAATCGGCCCCTAGCCCCTATCCCATAGCCACTCATCTAGAAGAAGGATTGGATAGATATAAGCAATATAAAAAAATAAAAAATTCTACCTAAACTATCATAAGGCAAGGTGGCTCATTTTAGCATACCATATTGCTTATACCTATCCAATCCTCTCAGATCTACAGGAGTACTAAATGAATAGAGGCTAGTAAGGAGGAATTTGGAATTCAGCAGTTGCTGTATTTGAGAACGTTGCAGGTAAAAGATTACTGAGCCTATAGAATAGATCCACATGCATGTCTAGATCCTTTATGCATGACTTTCTGCGGCTTGTCTTTACTCAAGAGTGTAGGCCTGTATAAGCCTACTGATCAGTGGAGGCTGGTGGAGGTAGAAATCGGAGGATGGACGGGCTCATTGTAATGCATGGAATGAGGAAGGGTATCAAACATGTGTGTATGATACCATTTGAATGAGGAATGGTATCAAACACGTGTGTTCAATACCATTCCTTATCCCATTCCATGCATTACAAAGAGCCGATCCTCAAATCTCTGCCTCCATCAACCTCCACTGCCACTGCTGCAGAGCCAGTGGGTCAGATACACAAGAGGGGTTGCATAGGATAGGGGGACTCCACTGATCCAAGGTTTGTGGTTATGGCTGGGTCACCTCTACATGGAGCCCTGTAACAAACAAGCTAGCCTATGGATAGTCTTGTGTGGTAATACAATGCCTCTTTTGGAGAATGTGTTTGCAATTTCATTGGATGTTACATTCCAAGAATCCTCCCCCCTCAGCTGATATTCTGTGACAACGGAATAGGTCTATAGAATAGGCCTTCTCAGCAAATAAGCAAGTAAACTCAAGGGCTTGCTGGATGGTTTTACAGTATGGCATATCTGGCTTTATTTTGGTCCACAGAGATGGACCATAGTGATGTTGGCTTATTTCAACACTGTGAGAGTTAAACATGGGCAGAAATACAACATCAAGTTTGAAGTAGGCTTATGAAAAGAAAAAAAAAGGGTTAGGGTTAGGGGCAGCCTGCTACTGTGTCAAATGTGAGAGGAGAACAGAAAAAAAGGAAGGAACATCTATAGAGACCCAGGGCCAGAGAGGAGAACCAGGGGCCAGAGAGGAGAACCAGGGTCCAGAGAGGAGAACCAGGGGCCAGAGAGGAGAACCAGGGTCCAGAGAGGAGAACCAGGGGCCAGAGAGGAGAACCAGGGTCCAGAGAGGAGAACCAGGGGCCAGAGAGGAGACCCAGGACCCAGACAGGAGACCCAGGACCCAGAGAGGAGACACAAGGCCAGAGAGGAGACCCATGGGCCCTGGGTGCAGAGAAGAGACTGAGTGTGAATTACACATTTGAACGAATTTAAAATAATTTGCATGAAAGTCAATTAATTGTTTACAGTCTTTGCAATAGGATGCCTACAGTTTGACTATAGTACAGAGTAGTACAGTTGTCTGTCTCACAAGACAAGAGGGCTGTGCATGATTCAAGTCGACCTAAACCGTAAAATAAACTAAATAAATTACATACGAAACCTCTGCTATAATATGTGCAACTTTGCCTCCCATGTGGTCCCGCCCCCTTGCTCTGACGTCGACCGGTTGGATATCACGTGGGCATGAACAGTTCTTCGTTTCGAAAAATAAATGATGTAGAGCAGTTTTTACACCAACCTATTAACCGCTCATCTAGATGACACTTGATGGTAAGGAGGTATCGAAAGTTGGTAACTCATTTTAAAGACTGTATGAGTTCTAAAATACCCTCTTGTTGAATTGTACACTATGATGTTCACTTTCCCTACAAATCTGTTACATACAATCTGTCTTTTCTAATATCACGCAGGCTATTGTGAAGGCAGATAGCATTGCGGAGTATATCGGTCGCCACTGCTTTACAAAGAAATCAATTTTACCCACGCACAAGATGATGAAATGATATGACACATAAACACTTTATTAATGAAGAATGACGATATCACTGTGTTTCATCGTTTGAAAATGGGCGGGAAGTGCACCAGCATCTCTCCCAATGTCATTGGATAGCCTGTCGTTGTCAGAAATACAGCTTTTCTCTTTTTTTCAGCCCTCGGACTGGTAAAAGCAAGTCGTCAATCTGACATTGCTACAAAATTGCAAGTCCTCATAGGAACGGGTGTTTTCATGGATCGCAGCTGCGGTGCTGTGCAGGGACATCGACTTCGAGAGCAGCCGCGGAGGAGTAGCCTATTTCGGAAGGTTTCAGAGACAGTTGCACCTGCGTAACTGTAGTCTACCGGGGAGAAGAATCAAAAAAGAGGAGGCCAATCTATGAAAATAATATATTATGGATTTTCTACTCAGCGTAGATTTCGACATTGAATGTGAGTTGTGATAGACCAACTGTAGCCCGTAGTAATTTGGTGAGAGCCGCATCATCATTTTTCAAACTCAAATTAGACAGATGCTTTTATTTATTGGCTGAGATGCATTTCTACTGCAGGTTATTTGATAGAATCATCTCAGACACATAACAGACACATTATTTAACCACTGGAAAAACTTTTTAAAAAGCTGTGAGAGAAATGCTTTTCGGCAGATGATGACTGTATACTTGCAGTTTCTGATGCGATAGGGGATTGAGATGTAGGCGGAACCATGTTATTTTAGTGGGGAGTCTTCACTTAAATGTTGTGCTCTTCACTTAAACACTCTCGCTGAGCCCTGCGCCGCAATCAAAATCAAGCACAACCTTGTTTTTAACCCCTTCTCTCTATGTCTCCAATAAGAATGACTACAGAGGCGGACAAGCTCGCCAGTGCATCTGCCAGAGGGGACTTGGCAGAGGTTGAATTGTTGTTACACCACGGGACAGATGTCAATGCAAAGAACGTGTTCGGAAGGACACCGTTACAGGTTAGTAACGCACGTACATGTACATCTATTCATTCATGGTCCAGAAAGAGTTGAACGTGAATGATTGATTAACAGGCTATAACTCTAGGTAGCCTATATATCAAGTACATATATATTTATATATAATTGCAGAAATATAGGTACAATAAAATAGACTATGTAGGCTGTTAGTCGATTTTCGATGACAAATTAGCTTTAGGCTTAGTTACACGAATAATTACTGTCTGTAAAGTTGAACGAATAATTTAGGCCTAGGCCTAGAGCATTTTCATTCACAATATTATATTTATTCTTTCAGTATATTGTGTGGAATTAGAGAGCATCAAAAATATACCCTATGATATTATTGCATTTTAATAGGGAAACAATACACCACTCATTCATGTATTTACTTGGCCAATATCTAGAAACTGATTTGTCTTTGATGATATGACTAATCAAAAAATGATATGAATAATCTTGAGAAAATGTATTCAGGAGAGAAATATTTTTTGCCACACACTATCTATGTATTTCTATATTCATTTCCTGCCTCATAATATAAAGCTGCCGGTGTACCATGTGCCAGACACATGGACCTCCAATCTGAAAACTATTGAAAACCAATCCATTAAATGATTCGCTTTTGATAGCCTGTTTTCTCTTAAATATCGACCATAACCTAATAATATATAATAATATATGCCTTTTAGCTGACGCTTTTATCCAAATCGACTTACATTGCAATGAGTGCATACATTTTTCTGTATATATGGTCCCAGTGGGGACCAACAATAGCAAATAGCCCATATTGATTGCATGTCATTGTTATGTTTATATGGGTAGTTTGTATGTTTAATAGCCTACATCTGTGGTAAATTATAAGAATTTGCATACTCTATTCACTCATAAGGCATATGACTGTGATAATATTGTATGTATATTATTGAGGTGCATTCACTTTTCTGGAGAACTGTTGCAGTCCTTAAAGGTCAAAATTGTACAGTTTTTTGTTTTGTTTTGTTTTTAATTCAAATGAATACCATTAAGATAAAAAAAAAAAAAGAGACATGTCAAGGGCAAGTTTCTTTAGAAGTAAAATTCACATTTATTAAATTCTAAACCAAAAAAGTCTTACAATTATACCCCCTGGTAATTATCAAGTGTACCAAGTCAGATCTTATATGTTTAATACCAACAGGCTGCCATTTTACACTCAAAATGTACATACAAAATGTCCTACATTGTTGATGGATATAAGGACATCTCTCCTCCATGTCAAACAAATGAAACCAGGATAATTATTAGAACACTAATGACCTCATTTATAAAGCTGTATATCATCATGTTCACTCTGTTATCCATGTGAAGCAAAGAGCACATGTTCATCAAAAGGATAGAGGACATGAACAAGGACAAAATGGCAGAAGGAAGAAGACACCCAGGCCAGTGCAGGGCCTTTATAAATGATTTCCTGATTTAGCTTGTGAAAATACATAGCCTAGTAAGTAATGTAAATTTGCAGTTTTTCCTGCAAAATATTGCCTGCACATTATTTTGGAGTTTTAACGGCTATATACAGTTTTGCATTTTGGCATTAAAACCATTGTTTGAGTAACACCCTTCTCATTCCAAAGATTGAATTTAATAATTTTGATATACATGCAATGCTAATATTTGCTTTGATAATAGTGATAATAATGAACCCTCCTCATCCTTTCTCTTTATCCTCCGCCTTTCTTTCTTTCTTTTCTTTTTTTGAACAGGTGATGAAGCTGGGGAACCCGGCAATCGCGGAGGCGCTACTCAATGCGAACGCAGACCCGAACCTTCGCGACCCTGTCCGCGGTCTCACCGTCACGCACGACACAGCGAGGGAAGGACACGCTGACACGCTGCGTGTTCTGGTTGACCACGGCGCGGATGTCAACCTTCTGGACACTGACGGCAACCTGCCGCTGCACCTAGCGGCTAGAGAGGGCCACCTGAAGGCGGTTAAGTTGCTTATTGAGCGAACGGCGGACGCCTCACTGCGCAATATCTTCGGCCAGACGCCCTATGACCTGGCCACAATTAATCACAGAGTCTCCACTGCGCAATACATTCAGGGGTATCTGCACACTCATAATCACAATGCACTTGGATAGAGGGGTTAAACACACAATAACAAATGTAAAACTATCTACCTCTAATTGGTAGGCTAATATTGCAACCCCAGGCTAGTATTTCAACCCCACTCCTCAATCGTATAAATAGGCTGCTCTGGAGAGTCATGTTCACTAGTAACATGATTACCGGAAAACGTGTTGGCCCTTGTACGAATTAATTACGGTCTTTATGGACCCAATTTTGCTTCATTGCGAGGAGAAAAAAAATGTGACGACAACTGATCAGTTAGCTCCGACTGTTGCTAACTGGTGGACTCTATACAGAATATTTTTTAAACGTTATCCATCTGCATGACCAATATTACACTTGAATTGGTATTTAAATTATGGCTTACAAAAAGTGTTTTGATCATGGTGCTATAACCTAATTCAATGTCTTCATTTTAAATTCTAGGGACTTTCCCCGGTAGCATGTAGGACTTATTGTTAGAAGGAAAATTAGTTAGGACACATGCGTCTATCTTCATCCAAAGGGAATTTCTACCATCTCATCAGATCTCATACACTGTCTATGTGTATGAGTCCTACATACAGTCCTTCATTTATCATGACGTTGTAGCCCGTGACCTCATGCATTTTAACTTCTCCATAGCCATAATCAGATGATTTTGTCATGGTATAATGTATATGGGGATTCTTTGAAATTTGTAGTCAATAAAATACATTTTTAACTGTGAAAATTATTGGTTAGGCCTAAACAAAAGTAAATTTGTTCTGTATTATTTTATGTTTTTACCAAAGAACAAGGGCCTGAGGGCCTGACTGCAGCGCAAGCCTGTCTTGTTTTAATTTGTTTGCGTGGTTTAATTTTTTGATTTGCATTTTACAACATTTGGATTGTAATAGAGTGGGCCTAATGCATTTTTGTTGTTTTTTGTTTTATTGCATTGCATTTATTGCTTGTTGATGTTTTGCACTATTGTTGTCATTTGTGCTATGCTAGTAAAATTATTCACTGATAATTCGATGTTTGTTGAATGGTTCCTTTGTCTATGTCTTGACGCTTTGCTTCACTCACAATGATGGACTGTAAAAAGATGCAAAAGGTTCAGACACAGGCTACGTATATAAATGTATCTACATTAGCCTACTGCCAGTACGCCTACTGAATATTTTAGCTGGCACGCAATACACTATTACAATAAATTCGTAATTTGATAGCATTATAGACCCACATGGTTTCATATTACGGACAACAATGCAGGCTAATGCAACCCAAATTTCTTACCCTATTTATAACCCTAAGAACGAGTGAACGTGATACAGCTGAATCATATTCGAAATAATATAGCACCAGAATCTTGTGCAATTGATAGGCTACAAGTGTGTATGTCTAGAATATGGCCACAAATAGAGATTAATTTATTTGTTCGTTTATATCATCAACATGCACCTAATATTAGAGAAGAAAGAGCCAAAGAATATAATTTATCAGGCTACACACATTGACACAGATCGATGATTTTCAATGATAGCCATAGACCAAATACTAAACCCTCCGAGAAAGACAATTTAGTCTCTCTTACACAAAGTGACAAATATCAAAGGGAACTCAGCATTCACCTGACCTTATGCAAATAAGTGGAGAAAAAAAAATATAATAACGACGAAAATCGTTTAGAGGAAATCGACCTATCATGTGGTTCCCAGCTCTTCCTGTTTGGTGCGCTTCATTTTATCTAAGGTAAGCTAAAACTGAGCGTTGACATGAAATTAGTTCTTCTTGGTTGCCTCCTGTAGGCTAAACCGAAAGATGAACAGAAGCCAGCTGTAACTGTATCTGAAGTGACATGCTATAAGAATATTAGGAAAATGAAAGGTAGGAACGTGGGCATATGGTTGGGTCCAACACTAGATTGTTTTGCACAATATTATTTATCATTGCATTTATTCAGACCAGAGCGAGTGTAGAGGATGCCTGGTCGCGTGACGTCACCGACCTGAGCCCTAGAACCAGGGTCGCTCTCGCTGGCTTGGAGGGGTGTTTTGGAAGGGTGTTTTTCTCCTAATAAGGGCATGGCAAGAAAATCTTTCTAGATCCTAATGTCCGTATGAATAACATGTTAGTATGGTGAGTCTTTTCTGACTCCAATGGTCCTCGAACAGTACCCTCTCTTCTAAAGATGAAACACGCTACACCTGCGACCGTGGCGCGTGTACTCACAGGTCGCTCACCTCCTGTCCTGTGGGACAAACCATTGAGGAGAGAGGAGGAATATCAACAACCATGGGCAAGAGATATCTGATGACAAGAAAGATGATGACAAGAAAGATGACGCCACTCCTCTGCTTTCTGGGTCACAACAGCACATGGAGGGCTAGTGGAACAGGGACAGTTGAAGGCTCATAATGCTAATGTTAATACCCAATAACATAAAAGCAGTTTGTACAATATGTGTGTGTGTATGTGTGTGTGTGTGTGTGTGTGTGTGTGTGTGTGTGTGTGTGTGTGTGTGTGTGTGTGTGTGTGTGTGTGTGTGTGTGTGTGTGTGGTAAGTGAAGGCAGGTAAGGTAAGTTTCACTTCATCAACTGTCAACTGTCACAATCAGGCAGAGCACAGAGAGAGAGAGTGGAGGCATCCTCTGTGGATCAGTTGGTAGAGCATAGTGCTAACAACGCTTAGGTTGTGGGTTTGATTCCTGCTGGGACCATATATACTTAAATGTACACACTCACTGCAATGTACATGTCAAACTGCTTTTAGAGTCACTACCAATCTTCCGCTGTAGATTGAAAACCCACCTCTTCAGGCTACATCCTAACAGTCCTTCCTAAAGACCTCTTCACCCCCACTACTCCCCCTGTACTAACCCTAACTCCAACCCTTGAGACCTCTTCACCCCCACTTCCCCCCTGTACAAGTTCTCTCCTGTTAATAAATAATTAAAAATAGATGATTCACTTACTTAAACATATGTATTTGTTGTAAGTCGCTTTGGATATGTCTAAATGCCATAAATGTAAATGTAAATATAGGGGATGGGGGCAGCCGTGGGGGGGGGGGGGCAGCGTGGTGAAGGGGGGAGAGAGAGAGAGAGGAGAGGGTGGGCAGAGTAGAGAGAGAGACTTCTGACCTATCAGTGTGAATATGAACCCATCTGTTACTGCCGTTGGCTTACTGTTTCCTAACAGGGCTGTCTGGCTGGCTTTGCCCTGTGCCCCACTGCTCCCTGTATTGACCAACCTCTGTCATCTCCACCAGTGGAGGCAGAAATCCTCATTCCATTCCATGCATTACAATGAGCCTGTTCTTCCCATGTCTCCATCCACCAGTCTCCATTGCTCTACACTCCCCTAACCCCAATGACCACTCTCTACCCTCACCTAACCCCATTGGCTAATCTCTACCCTCACCTAACCCCATTGACCAATCTCTACCCTCACCTAACCCCATTGGCCAATCTCTACCCTCACCTAACCCCATTGACCAATCTCTACCCTCTACTCTCTACCCTCTTCCCTTCCTTAACCCCGTTGAACAATCCCTACCTTCTACCCTCCCGTAACCCTATTGGTACAACTCTGGGGGTGTGATCAGAAGGCGTTCAGGGCCCAGTTTCTCAATGCTTTAATCTGAATATGGCACAGTCATCCTCTGCATTGCTAATACAGTATTTCCCTTCTCAGTCTTTCTCAATAAGCAGGCAGTGTGTGTGTATGTAAGTGTGTGTGGGTGTGGGTGTGGGTGTGGGTGTGGGTGTGAGTATGTGTGTGTGTGTGCGTGTGTTTTACAAAGCCTTACCTCTATTCTATGAGCAGGAACAGACTATTAGACTACAGACTATATCAAGTCCCGAGGATTGTGGTAACTAGCTTCCTCTCTACAGACCACACACTTCACTCAGCCCTTCCGGTAAGTTCATACAGGCAGGTTATGGAGCAACAAACACTGCTTCGTTCCCCAGAATCAGTCAAAAATAATAATGTATGCCAGTTAGCTGGCACTTTTATCCAAAGCAATTTACCAAAGCGATCATTCTCCAGGGACTTTGCGATGATATACACACAGCTGACTGAAACTGAGAACTCGTGCCTAAGAATGAATGAAAGAATGACTAAGAATAAGAAATGAAGAGGCGTTCAGTGGCGTCGCACACTAAGGCGCATATCATCGCAAGGTCCCTGGTTTGATTCCGGCCATCAACATATCCTGCTATCTCTACTATCTCTATCCAAATAAAGCAGAAATGCCCTAAAAACATATATTTAAAAAGAAGTAAGAAATGAAATGCAAGTGAAGATGTTAACTTCATGTCAGTTCAAAGGTAGGGTCGTGGAGAATGATCGCTTTGGTAAATTGCTTTGGATAAAAGTGCCAGCACTTGCAGAAAGTGCCTTTCATTCATTCTTAGGCACGACTTCTCAGTTTCAGTCAGCTGTGTGTAGTATGTTATGATAACTGAATCTTCCTCAACAGATTCCATTCAGCAGTGCTGACTGTTGTTTTCTTTACTTCTTTTAAAGGTCCAGTATGTTGATTTAAGATTTAAAATAGTGCTTAATGGCCATGATAAATCGGTAGCCATCAAGGAATGAGATAACACGATGAAGAACGTTCACTGAAGAGTGTTAGTCCAATTAAAGCCTGTTTTAGTCCAATCAAAGCCTTTTCTAAAATCTTGTGTTGGGTAGGACACTGGCCTTTATGTCCCTATTTCACATTTGGTGTGTTTCAAATGATCAGTGTGGCCAGTAGGGGCAGCTAACCCTAATCCTGTTCTGTGTGATCTAGTAGTTGTCATCGAAACTGATTCAAGATTCAAGATTCTTTATTTGTCACATGCATACAAGTATACAGTGAAATGCAAAAGTGACAGTGCCACAGAGTAATGCAACAATAAGTTTAAAAAAATAATAATATTTTTTTTTAAAAAGGACACACCCTACCAGTTCAAAGTGAGAGGTTTGGTTGTTAGATGTTTTTCTAATAAACTCTGAAGATGTCAGATTTCTGCCTTCACCAGCCTCCCCTGATTCTATTCTGTGTCTCTCCCCCAGGGTTGAGGTGTCGCTGAGGGCCCAGGGCCGTATAGAGCTCCACCATGGGGCCCAGGGCAGTACAGAGATCCATCGTAGGGCCCAGGGCAGTACAGAGCTCCACCGTGGGGCCCAGGGCAGTACAGAGCTCCACCGTGGGGCCCTGGGCAGAATTTAAAGCTAAAGAGAGGCAAGTGCTTTCTATTCAAAGAAACCATTAAATCAATCCCACATACACGGCACATTTCATGGCATAGTTTTTATTTATTATTTGCCTGTAGTACATATCATATGCATATATATACTTACAAACAAAGACAACTCTCAGAGGTACACACACACACACCTGCTAGTCTTGCAGTGGGTTCCTGTAAGTTACACTGTTTGGACTGTGGATACATTGAAACACACAACCACATTGTTGTTTCAATCTTTCCAACCATCCCGAGACTAGTGTCCTCATCCTACCTCCCCAGGGACCATACTCCCCCTCCCTGCTCCCCGGCCTTCACTCTCCCTACGGGCTCATTGTAATGCATGGAACGGAATGAGGAATTACATCGTTTCACAGCATTCCTCATTCTTCCATTCTATGCATTACAACGAGCCCGTCCTCAGATTTCTACCTCCACCAGCTTCCCCTGGTGGGAACTACCTCTGGCCCTTGGTCTTATACATCCATGAGTGGGAGTGAAGGAGTGTACACTTCTGGGTGAAGGGTGGAAAATCAGACCGCAGCCCCGTCCTATCACAACCCTGATACTTGCCAGGCAGCCATTCACAACCCTGAGCTCAGCCAGGCAATCACAACCCTCACATACAGTATGGCCTAAGGCAATGGAGCTCCACGTGGAATGGAGAAAAATATAAACAAAAGGTAAAGTACTGTGCAAAACTAGTGCTTACCCACCCAACACACACACGCATCCAACACACACACACACACACGCACCCAACACACACACACACACGCACCCCCCCCCCCCACACACACACTAATCACTCAAGGCATGTTTTCAGTCTCAACAGAAGAAATCAAAGATCTGTAAGACCTAACGTGCATAAGGTCACACATACAAGCAGGTCTGACCCCACAGAGACACATACAGCTGTCTCTCTCTCTCTGGGGGCTACAGAGAGCTGGAGGGGAGGTCACTGCCCTGAGGGGTATACTACAAAGCAAGCTACACATATTCAGGATTATCCAAAGATTAACCCGAGTTATCAAGATCAGGTTTCCTCGATGGTGATTCAACACCTCCCGCTTATTTAAGCCAGACTTGAGGAGAGCTGCCCCTCAGCCGATGCTACGATCAGTGAATCACAGATTTCAATGCAGAAAGGAGTGAATCCGTGTCATGTTTTCATTGTTGCCGGAATCAGTGAATGTCAGCCAACTCCACTAGCTTTGAACGCAGAGACACGTCCTTCAGCGTGTGCCATGACAACTTCTTTTTAAAAAAAATATGTTTTGTAGGGCATTTCTGCTTTATTGCGATAGAGACAGTAGAGATTGACAGGAAGGATGGGTGAGAGAGAGGAGGGATGACATACATGCAAGATATGTCGAGGGTCGGAATCGAACCAGGAACCTTGCGATTACGTGGTGTGCGCATTAGTGTGCTACGCCACTAAGCGCCCCGTAATAAACTTCTTTATTGAATAAACTGTTCATGCAAGAAGTATCTTTCTTACATTATTTTACTTTGTCAGTCTTCATGTATTAGTGATAATTTTGACAATGTTTTAGTAAATGTAATATTCGATCCAAAAATATATTTAGCAGTCGTCTTTTGTACAATAAACCTCAGATATGGCATGAAATGATGCAATTATCTGCAAGAGGGGGAATGATTTGGGACACAAATTCAGGATAATAATGCAGTTAGCAAGTAGTCTGGTTCCTCTCAAGGCTTCTTCCTCTCAGGGAGTTTTTCCTTGCCCCTGTGCTCTATGGTCGGTGTTAGTTCATATTGTTTGTGTTGTATTTATTGTTTACATTGTTTGTATTGTTCTTGTCGTAAAGCACTTTGAGGCTATTGTCTTTGTAAAAACACTAAATACAAATACATTTGATTGGATAGAGCTTCAGGATAAGTTGCTAAAGTAATGTAGCTGGCTAAAGGGTGAGATGGATTATCCCAAGTTGGAGCTGAATTTGGTTAAAGTTAGCTGGCTAACTCCCTGAGCTCGCTTTGTAGTACTCCCCTAAGGTTAGGGAGGAAACAGAAACATTACTACTTCCTCTGAATAATGGACTGTATACCCCCTCTCTATATCAAAATATATAGCTTGGGATCAAGACAAATAGACAAACATTTGATGCTTTCTTGTGCTTTCATAGTCATTTAGGGGATTGTTGGGTCTGTGTTCTACAATAGTACAGAAGACAAGATGTTTTGAAAGCAATCATAAAGTCAAAATCACTTTCTGATTGATTTTTTTTTCTTCATAATGATAACTCAATCTGCAGGGATTCTTCTAGAACATCTTTGAAATAAAACAAAACACAGCAAGGTACATTTTACTCACGTACATGGAAATCTATTTACAAGTAGGTGGTAACCACTGACAACAGCCACACCATCCGACAGACACGCGCACACACAGCAGTACAGAAAACAAAGAAACAGATATTGGTTAGTATCTCGCTCACATCCAAATCCCTTGAGAAACAGTGTTGTGCTATGGTGTCATGTTCGTGTTGAGCTACTCACTTGGGTAGGTGACAGCACTTGGGTAGGTGACAGTTGGACCTAGTGTTACCATGGTGATAGTGGGACCTACAAAGTGACGGATAGTGTTACCATGGAGGAGTTGGTGGAGAGTTTAGTTTGTTTGTGTGTTTGTGTGAGAGCATGCGTGTTTGTGTATGGCCACGGGTAGTGGTTGGTTGGTTGGGGGTGTGTGTGTGTGTGTGTGTGTGTGTGTGTGTGTGTGTGTGTGTGTGTCTATATATATATATTCACTGCTCCTCGGTTTGGGCTCAACAGTAGTACTGTCACATAATAGGGCCTACCATGACAAACCCCAAACCTCCTGTCACTTGAGCCCTTTTCATGACTGACACAACACAACACGTGATGTGACTTAACACCAGTGTTTGATACCATTCGTGTTCGATACCATTCCTCACTCCGTTCCATGCGTTACACTGAGCCCGTCCTCCGATTTCTACCTCCACCGGCCTCTCCTGCAGGAGGTGTGTGTGTGCAGACGTGCGTGGCCCTAGCAGATCAGTACGTTTCTAGCGGACATCTGTCATAATACAAGAGGACACCAGTGTTTCTAGAGTTCTTTGTCTCCTCCTTCTTTTTTCAGTCCTTCCTCCCTCCAGCGTGGGTGTGGGTGTGGGCGTTTCCTCCAGTAGAGAGAGGGGGGGGGTTCTGGGTAATGAGAGGGGGGTGGGGGGGGGGTGACCACATGACGTGTAGTAGACCGTCTTGTCCTGGTCACCAGTCTCTCCTTTCCTTGTCCCCTCTCTGTCCCCCCCTCCCTCCCCCTCCACCAGGCCTCCCTGTCCAGCAGGCTTGTGTGTGTGTGCGCGCGTGTTCGTGTGTATGCGTAGGTGTGTGTGTGTATGTATGTAATAGTGTGTGCGTGTGCATGCTTGTGTGTATGCGTAGGTGTGTGTGTATGTATGTAATAGTGTGTGTGTGTGCGTGTGCGTGTGTAGGTGTGTGTGTATGTATGTACTAGTGTGTGTGTGTGTGTGTGTGTGTGTGTGTGTGTGTGTGTGTGTGTGCGTGTGTAGGTGTGTGTGTATGTATGTACTAGTGTGTGTGTGTGTGTGTGTGTGTGTGTGTGTGTGTAGGTGTGTCAGTTGGTCTCGTAGGAGGAGAGCAGTGCCGCGTCCACAGGTTCCATGCAGGAGGGGCAGGTGAAGGACCTCATCAGCCAGTCGTCTATACAGTCCATGTGGTAGATGTGCATGCAGGGCAGGAACCGGATGGGGTCACCGTACACAAAGTCCATCATACAGATCACACACCTGTACCGAGGAACCGAGGAACAGAGGAGAGAGAGGGAGAGAGGGAGGGAGGGGGAGAGAGTGAGGGAGGGAGAGGGAGAGAGTGAGGGAGGAAGGGAGAGAGAGAGGGAGGGAGGGAGAGAGGGAGGGGGAGAGAGAGAGAGGGAGAGAGAGAGAGACGCTGTCATCACCAGGCATACACAGAGAGGCTGGAGGTCTTACACAATACGCTGGTAAATTGTAATGTCACTGGAGCCACCTAAACAAGCATGCATCGCTGTAACACTGACATCATAATGCAGATATTTGATCCCACCATAATAATATTGACTAGTGTTCATTATTTCACTTTCCCCATCATCCCTGAGACTGAGACATCGTCAAAAAACTGCGCAGGTTAGAAAAAGCTATTAATATTATCAGCTATATTAGTGACTGGTCACATTACTTGTACCGGTACACATCTTGAATATCACACAAAAATATTTAATCACAAAAAAAAACAAAAAAACGAAAAGCTTTATTTACTAGTCTCCTATAGAGCTTCCTATACAAACTTGCTACGTTTGTCCCCAGACAGCTTCGTTGCCATGGTATTGTCGTGCTTTGGGTTATGATGATGATGATGATGAGCAATTATTCTCCTATACTGTAGCCGAGCGGTAGCTTTGTGATAGGGAATATCCAGTTTATTTATTTTGATCGTTCGTGGGGTCGACTTTTCAGTCGTCGACGTCTCTCTCTTCTTTTAGCTTTTCAGCGTTTTTCTTCGTCCCCGACGTTCCCAGCCCACCTACTGAAAGCAGAGGCACACACATCTTAACCGTTTCGTTAACGAGGCTTCATTCGCACCAGGTGCGCAACAAAGCTTCGCTTCCGTAACCCTGGCCACGGTCCTGTAGCTCCCTCTACAGGCCGAACGCTGCATGTCCCCCCACAGTCAGTTACTGTCTGAAAGATATTCAGCGTCGGTTAAACTTCCTCGAGAGATGAATCCAGTGCTGTGGCCAGCTGTCATGCATCCCCCGTATGCCTATGTCTCTAACACGGGTTTGAACATATGAAGGCCTGTTTGAATGGATGAAGACGCATGGAGAATGAATCAATGAAAACCTATGGAGGTGATGGAGGTGATGTCTCTTCCTCTACTGCTCTATTTATTTATTTATTTATTTTAAATATGTTTTGTATTATTTTGTTTATGTAAATTAGTTTTTTGGGCATTTCTGCTTTATTGGGATAGAGACAGTCGAGGTTGACAGGAAGGATGGGTGAGAGAGAGAGGAGGGATGACATGCTGGATATGTCGAGGGTCGGAATCGAACCAGGAACCTTGCGATTATGTGGTATGCGCATTCCTTCGCCACTAAAGCGCCCCATACTACTCACTCTCTGATCTTCTTGTCGTCCTGTCCCGGGTCGTAGACGCCGCGGGGGAGGTGCTGGATCAGCCCGATACGCTGGGCGATGCGAACCTGCTCCTCCTCTGTCAGCTGGGTCGCCAGCCGGGTCTGGCTGGGCGTGGGGTGGTACACTGGCATGTACTGCTGCTCCTGTGTTGGCACAGACACACACACGCACGCATGCACGCACAGACACACACACACACACACACACACACACACAATGACACATCTGAGCTGGGGACAGTCCTGTCACAGGCACAGAAACACCTGACCTGACCAGTTCTTTTCGTCCCTCGTCTACGTGAAGGGCACACCTTGACCTCCCCTCATGCGTTTAAGGCCTTGGATTAGTGTCAGCATCGAGTAAAGGGGGTTTCCAGTGTATTTCTTCTTGCACTAGTTCTTTCCTTTAGAACTATGAGAGAGAGGGAAGGAGTGAAAGAAAGTATCTTCCACCGTAGACTGAAGACCCATCTCTTCAGGTTACATCTTGACTGTCCCTCCTAAAGACCTCTTCACTCCCCACTACCCCTCTGTACAGTTCCTCTACTGTTAATAATAAAACAAAATATGTATTAAAAAATCCTTCCTTCTTCTAGCATTGTGTAGCCTCGATTTTTTTTGTGACTGATGTATAGACGATTTAGACACTTACTTTAGACAAATGTACTTGTTGCAAGTCGCTTTGGATAAAAGCGTCTGCTAAATGTCAAAAATGTAAATGAGTGCACACTTGGGAGGGAAGGGTGAGACAGGGAACAAAGCCACAGTCTGAAGGGGATTAGTGAAAACAGCCATGTTGACACTGTTTCATAACAACACAAAGCAGCTTGCTGAACTCGTTAGAACACTCTAGAACCTAGAGTCTCCTAGACCTTCTAGAACCTAGAGTCTCCTAGACCTTCTAGAACCTAGTCTGCTGGCCCTAGACCTTTGAGGAATCTGAATTACAGGAATTGGTCCTGTGAATAGATGTCTGTCTTGACCTCTAATTGAACTTCCATTCATACTAGTTCTTACACTTTGTTGTGAATAACTATGTTTTTAAAAGTATGTAACAGAAGGTTTAAACACATATCACAGTTATGTCTCTTAAGGGGGTGCTCAGGGATAACTAACACTGGCTGTGTAGTATCTTATTAAGTAGAGCCTTGTACGCCGGAAGCTATGTTTTGAGAACATAAGATAGGTGAGGAATTTAGACAACTACGGCCCTGGGGTGAGATACAAGTGTTGCGGGACTAAGTTCCGTGAATTAGTTATCTGTCCTCTCCACGCATGTGTTTTAGTATGTATTAGTATTTTCAGTATATAACAAAGTAATTGTCAGAGAGTCTTTGGGAGCTGTGGCTTCCAGTAAAGAACGATTCTGTTTTCACTGGTGTTATGTTGTTGTTGCTCTCTTGTTGGTTATTGCTGTTGTATTTGATTCTTACTAGAACGTTCATTGAGTATTGAATGAACGATAACAAATGATTCATTTGATTTATCCCAATTAAGGTGACACTGGTGTATGTCTCACGTTCTTAATTAATATACGCCACTTAGCTGACGCTTTTATAATTGAAAATGTGGATTCCTACACCTTCTTGAATCTATGCGAAAGCCCACAGATTGCATCGCTCACCACAGCCCACAGATCCCCCCCCCCCGCAGAAATCTCCCAGTGCTCCAGATGGCCACACACACTGCTCTATGTACCTCAACTACAAATGTATTAAACCAAAAATATTTGTGCATGTGCACTGATGTTCAAGTGAATCACATTGTTTTCTAAAGGACTGGCTCTCAAGAGACCTATTTTCACACAATGTCCCTCTGTTTAAAGTCCTGTTTTTTTTAACAATGACATAAGTATCAGTAAATACAAAAGACAAAAGTACAGAACAATAGGCTATCACTTTCATATTTTACAGTCAACATATTATTACCAGATACTCTTAATCACAGTTAAAAAAAATGTGTCCTATTACTTTCAGTAGCATTTTCATGTAACATTTACTATTTTCATTTCCAGTGCATTCTATCAGGAAAAGGTATTCTTGGCATCACTAACAGCATTTTTCACGAATACATTCATTTACTCAGACCTCTCCTTTACTGTCCTTCAGCATCTACTGGCCCACGGCTCGTCAACGTGAACAGTAAAGTTGTTCACCCTGTTTTACAAGCTTATCCAAGTCAGGTGCTATTTTTGAGGTTGAAAGACGCAGTATAGCAGACAAGTGTTCATCATTAAGTCGAGATCTGTGCTTTGATTTATTGTAGTTCATCACTGAAAAGGTTTGCTCACACAAAGTGTGAGCAAGTAGAGCCAAACAGCACCAACCTACTCTGAGCCAGCTGTCCCGTCGGAGCGAACTGTGTTTAACTCAATGAGGCATAGAACTCAGGCAGTGTGACGGTTTCAAACTCCTCCCGGAGTGAAGTGTCACACTGGAGAGCAATAAGCTCCAGCTGCATGTTCGGTGGTGCTTTCTCATAATCGTGTAAAAGAGGGCGTGACACAAGTCTGACAGTATGCCAATGTATTTCACTGCGCTGGGTGGCGACACCTCCACAGAAGCCAGTGTCGGAAAATGAATGAATGACATGAACCTCAAATGCCTTGTGAACAACACCAGCTTGGCTCTGAATGCCTTCACATGGTTGTACAGTTCATGCACAAACACATTATTCCCTGTAGTTTTACATTATGCCCTCATCATGCAGTTCGGGGAAATCTTCAGCTTTACCTACGCTGTCCACAAACATGCCAATCTCCTCTCTCAAATCCCACACCTGCTTAAAAAATACTCTCCCTTGATTTAACCAGCGAACGTTTGAATGAAAGTAAGTCACCATGCTCTGCATCAGTGTCCTCTAACAGCTGAATGAATTTACAGTGATTGAGTCCTCTAGCTCTGGCAAAGATTACCAGTTTCACAACCACTCTAAGAACATGCAAGTACAGTCCAAGTACAGATTTACACAGAGCCTCTTGGTGGATAATGCAGTGCAAGAAAGTTACCTCAGTGTTTGGCAACACCTCTCTCACTTTGTCGTGAATTCTCTTCAAAAGGCCCACGTTTTTGCCCGTAAGATTTGGAGAATTATCGGTAGTGACATTTACCAATTTATCCCATGATAAACTCTGTCGTTCGAGGCAAGCAGAAACGCTGTTGAATAAGTCTTGTCCCGTAGTCGTCCCTTTTAATGGTTCCATGGAAAGAAATTCCTCCGTAATTTCAAAGTTCTCGTTTATCCCTCTGATAAAGACAAGAAGTTGTGCATTGTCCTTATTGTCCGTACTGTCTTATTGTCCGTACTGTCTTATTGTCCGTACTGTCTTATTGTCCGTACTGTCTTATTGTCCGTACTGTCTTATTGTCCGTACTGTCGTCCAGCGCAAGTGAAAAATACTCTAAATCCGTCACTTTCCTCTCCAACTCTCAGAATTGGGCATCTCTGGCTCTGCACTCTCCTGGTTTGCATCCTACCTGGCTGATCGCTCTTACCAGGATCGCTGTCCTCTCCACGAGCCCTCACCACTGGGGTCCCCCAGGGCTCTGTCCTAGGCCCCTTACTGTTCTCCCTCTGTACCAAATCTCTTGGCTCGGTAATTTCCTCACATGGTTTCTCCTACAACAGCTACACAGATGACACTCAACTCTTTCTCCCCTTCTGACTCACAGGTAGCAACACGTGTCTCTGCGTGTCTTGCAGACATTTCTGTTTGGATGTCAGCCCACCACCTCAAGCTCAACCTGCTCTTCCTCCCAGGGAAAGCCTGCCCTCTCCAAGACTTCTCCATCACAGTAGAGAACTCTACTGTGACCTCCTCCCATACAGCCAAGAACCTTGGGGTGATCCTTGACAAACACTTATCCTGTGTGGACACAGCAACAGCACGCTCAGCAACAGCAACAGCACGCTCCTGTAGATTCTTCCTCTACAACATCAGAAGGATATGTCCATTCCTCACCAGAGAAGCAGCACAACTTTTGGTCCAAACACTTGTGATCTCTCGCCTTGACTACTGCAACGCACTCTTGGCCGGTCTCCCTGCCTCCACCATCAGGGCTCTGCAGCTCATCCAGAACGCTGCCGCCCATCTGGTGTTCAATCTCCCCAAATTCTCCCATGTCACTCCTCTCCTCCGCACCCTTCACTGGCTCCCGGTAGCAGCTCACATCAGATTCAAGACCCTGGTGCTAGACCACCGGGTGGCAAAGGGAACAGCCCCTCCCTACTTGCAAGCAATGGTCAGCCCCCAAACCCTGCCCGATCACTCCGCTCTTCCACCTCAGCTGGCCGCCTGGCACCGTCGCCTCTACGTGGATGCAGCAGCCGCACTACTCAAAATTAAAAAATTCGCCTTTACAGCATGTGACCTCATACTGTGCTGAAACTAATTATGGTATAACAGAATCAAATGTATCGTTTTGGTTAAAAGATTGCGGGCCAGATTAAAACTCGCGGCGGGCCAGATTAAAACTCGCGGCGGGCCGGATCTGGCCCACGGGCCGTAATTTGCCCATGCCTACTGTAGTACAACCACAGCACCTCTCACCAGCAGAGACATGCCATGGTGATCCAGCAGGGGGCAGTGTTTCCCTGGCCAGAAAACAGAGTCCTGCCAGTCCGGTCCAGGAGGACTACATGGGCGTTTCCAGCTCCCATAGCTGTTACATGAGACAGTGCCACAGTAAACAAAGCTTTCTATTGAAAACAGCAACATTCACAGTGGAGGCCGGGCCCACAGTGGGAGGTAAGAGGCTAGAGAGCAGACTGAACGTCTGATGTCTCTGTGGTGTCTCTGTGGTGTCTCTGTGACAGGTTATAACCTCTACAGCTGGGTCAACCACATGAACAGCTGTGGGTCTCATATCAAGGCTGTGTGACTCGTTGGGCCGGGCCGGGGATGTTGAGAGTGAACGAGTGACGACTTCTTCTTGTCAGATCTGTTAGTCAGAGGGAACACCCTCCACCGAGAGGCCTCCACTCTGACCCCCCACCTCCACCTAGAGGCCTCCACTCTGACCCCCCACCTCCACCTAGAGGCCTCCACTCTGACTCCCCACCTCCACCTAGAGGCCTCCACCCTGACCTCCCACCTCCACTCTTACCCCCCACCTCCACCGAGAGGCCTCCACCCTGACCAGACAACCCAGGTCCTTACCCGGCCTGGTCTAACTAACCTCCACAGGGCGGCTGGGGCTCCACCTCCACCAGTGCTTATCCTCTACAGCAGGCTAAATCCTCTGCGTATGGAACAGCCTTTTCTGCTAAGTCACTACGGAGCTCTACTTCTGTCACATCAGCACTTTTCTGCTGGTTTCTGCAACTTCGCCTGCATACCAAAGACCCGGATTACAAACACGTATGGACCAGTAGGTTTATATATATATACGTATGGACCAGTAGGTTTAGATCTACACGTATGGACCAGTAGGTTTATATATATACACGTATGGACCAGTAGGTTTATATCTATACGTATGGACCAGTAGGTTTATATCTACATGTATGGTTTAGCTGTACACGAATGGACCTGTAGGTTTACATCTACACGTATGGACCAGTAGGTTTATATCTACACGTATGAACCAGTAGGTTTATATATATATATATATATATATATATATATATATATATATATATATATATATATATATATACGTATGGACCAGTAGGTTTATATCTATACGTATGGACCAGTAGGTTTATATCTACATGTATGGACCAGTAGGTTTAGCTGTACACGTATGAACCAGTAGGTTTATATCTACACGTATGGACCAGTAGGTTTATATCTACACGTATGGACCAGTAGGTTTATATCTACACGTATGGACCAGTAGGTTTATATCTACACGTATGGACCAGTAGGTTTATATCTACATGTATGGACCAGTAGGTTTATATATATATATATATATATATATATATATACGTATGGACCAGTAGGTTTATATCTATACGTATGGACCAGTAGGTTTATATCTACATGTATGGACCAGTAGGTTTAGCTGTACACGTATGAACCAGTAGGTTTATATCTACACGTATGGACCAGTAGGTTTATATCTACACGTATGAACCAGTAGGTTTATATATATATATATATATATATATATATATACGTATGGACCAGTAGGTTTATATCTATACGTATGAACCAGTAGGTTTATATATATATATATATATATATATATATATACGTATGGACCAGTAGGTTTATATCTATACGTATGGACCAGTAGGTTTATATCTACATGTATGGACCAGTAGGTTTAGCTGTACACGTATGAACCAGTAGGTTTATATCTACACGTATGGACCAGTAGGTTTATATCTACACGTATGGACCAGTAGGTTTATATCTACACGTATGGACCAGTAGGTTTATATCTACACGTATGGACCAGTAGGTTTATATCTACATGTATGGACCAGTAGGTTTATATCTACACGTATGGACCAGTAGGTTTATATCTACATGTATGGACCAGTAGGTTTATATCTACACGTATGGACCAGTAGGTTTATATCTACACGAATGGACCTGTAGGTTTACATCTACACGTATGAACCAGTAGGTTTATATCTACATGTATGGACCAGTAGGTTTATATCTACACGTATGAACCAGTAGGTTTATATATATATACGTATGGACCAGTAGGTTTATATCTATACGTATGGACCAGTAGGTTTATATCTACATGTATGGACCAGTAGGTTTACATGTACACCTATGAACCAGTAGGTTTATATCTACATGTATGGACCAGTACGTTTATATCTACACGTATGGACCAGTAGGTTTATATCTACATGTATGGACCAGTACGTTTATATCTACAGTAGCAGCCAGGTAGCCTCGAGAACACGCATCAAAGAAAATGAATGACATAAAGGTAGAAATGTGCTGTATAGAGCAGACCCCCCTACAAACGTACACCACAGCCAGCAGACACTGAGAGCGGTTTAAACCCTGTGACTCAGCAGAAACAACAGCCAGGACGTCATTCTCAAGCCAGCATTCCTCCCTCCCTCTGTGTGTGTCTGTGTGTGTGTGTTTGTGTTTGTGTGTCCGTGTGTGTGTGTGTGTGTGTGTGTGTGTGTGTGTGTCTGTGCGTCTATCTTTGTTTGTGTGTCTGTGTCTTTGTTTGTGTGTGTGTTTGTTTGTGTGTCTGTGTTTGTGTTTGTGTGTGTGTCTGTGTTTGTCTGTGTGTGTCTGTGTTTGTGTTTGTGTGTGTGTCTGTGTTTGTCTGTGTGTGTCTGTGTTTGTGTGTGTGTGTGTGTGTGTGTGTGTGTTTGTCTGTGTGTGTGTGTCAAAAACAGACAGACAGAGGGAATGAAAGTGTCAACGGGGGGCTGTGGGAGCAGCTGTGTGACTGGCTGAGAGGGGGGGGGGCGGGGCAGAGCACGCACAGGGGGGGGGGGCGGGGCAGAGCACGCACAGGGGGGGGGGGCAGCGGGGGACACCGTGCCTTAGTCAGCAGTCTCTTTGTCACACACAGACAGAGACACGCGCACACACACACACACACACACACACACACACACACACACACACACACAGAGCAGGTGTCAGCTGGGACAGGAGGACTGTGCTTCTCAGCAGGAGGCCCTGAGGAAAACACGACACCTGTCCTCTCTTCTCCTCCTTCTTCAGCTCTCTCGTCTCCTCTCCTCCTTCTGTTCTCTCGTTTCACCCCAAAGTCACTCTAGAACCATCACCCTTCAATGACAGTCAGGTCAGGTCAGGTCAGGTCAGGAGAGGACAGGAGGAGAGGACAGGAGATGAGAGGACAGGAGACGAGAGGACAGGAGAGAGGAGAGGACAGGACAGGAGAGGGCAGGACAGGAGAAGACAGGAGAGGAGAGGAGAAGACAGGAAAGGAGAGGAGAGGACAGGACAGGACAGGAGAGGAGAGGACAAGAGAGGAGAGGACAGGACAGGAGAGGGCAGGACAGGAGAAGACAGGAGAGGAGAGGAGAAGACAGGAAAGGAGAGGACAAGACAGGACAGGACAGGAGAGGAGAGGACAAGAGAGGAGAGGACAGGACAGGAGAGGGCAGGACAAGACAAGACTGGACAGGACTGGAGAGGAGAAGAAAGGAGAGGACAGGACAGGACAGGAGAGGACACTAGAGGAGAGGAAAGGAGAGAAGACAGGAGAGGAGACAGGACAGGAGAGGAGAGGACAGGAGAGGACAGGAGAGGAGAGAAGACAGGACAGGAGAGGAGAGGAGAGAAGACAGGAGAGGAGACAGGACAGGACAGGACAGGAGAGGAGAGGACAGGAGAGGAGAGAAGACAGGAGAGGAGACAGGACAGGAGAGGAGAGGAGAGAAGACAGGAGAGGAGACAGGAGAGGAGAGGAGAGGAGAGGAGAGGAGAGGAGAGAAGACAGGAGAGGAGACAGGACAGGAGAGGAGAGGAGATGAGAGAAGACAGGAGAGGAGACAGGACAGGAGAGGAGAGGAGAGGAGAGGAGAGAAGACAGGAGAGGAGACAGGACAGGAGAGGAGAGGAGAGAAGACAGGAGAGGAGACAGGACAGGAGAGGAGAGTAGAGGACAGGAGAGTAGAGGACAGGACAGGAGAGTAGAGGACAGGAGAGTAGAGGACAGGACAGGAGAGTAGAGGACAGGAGAGGAGAGGAGAGGACAGGAGAAGAGAGGACAAGAGAGGAGAGGACAGGACAAGACAAGACTGGACAGGACTGGAGAGGAGAAGAAAGGAGAGGACAGGACATGAGAAGAGAGGAGAGGACAGGACATGACAGGACAGAAGAGGATACTAGAGGAGAGGAAAGGGCAGGATAAGAGAGGAGAGGACAGGAGAGGAGAAGACAGGAGAGGACAGGAGAGGAGAGGAGAGAAGACAGGAGAGGAGACAGGACAGGAGAGGAGAGGAGAGAAGACAGGAGAGGAGACAGGAGAGGAGAGGAGAGGAGATGAGAGAAAACAGGAGAGGAGACAGGAGAGGAGACAGGAGAGGAGACAGGAGAGGAGATGAGAGAAAACAGGAGAGGAGACAGGACAGGAGAGGAGAGGAGAGGAGAGAAGACAGGAGAGGAGACAGGACAGGAGAGGAGAGGAGAGGAGAGAAGACAGGAGAGGAGACAGGACAGGACAGGAGAGGAGAGTAGACAGGAGAGGAGACAGGACAGGAGAGGACAAGAGAGGAGAGGACAGGAGAGTAGAGGACAGGACAGGAGAGTAGAGGACAGGACAGGAGAGGAGAGGAGGGGACAGGAGAGTAGAGGAGACAGGACAGGAGAGGAGAGGACAAGAGAGGAGAGGACAGGAGAGTAGAGGACAGGAGAGTAGAGGACAGGAGGGGACAGGAGAAGAGGACAGGACAGGACAGAAGAGGAGAGGAGAGGAGAGGAGAGGAGAGGAGAGGAGAGGAGAGGAGAGGAGAGGAGAGGAGAGACGAGACCCAGCCAATAGCCAGTGTTATGATCTCAGTAACCTGCACCTTCATCTCCACGAGGGGTGTGAGGAGGAGTATGGAGCAGATAGCTCCCCCGAGGGGAACATATGGGAGAGGAGGGAGGGGGGCAGAGAGAGAGGGAGGACAGAGAGAAAGAGAGAGCCTGGGCTTAGCCACAGAGCAGCCCTGTCTCCAATGCCAAGCCGCAGGCAGACAGGCACTCTGCAGACAACACTGCTAGCCAGAGAGTGAGAGTGAGAGAGAGAGAGAGAAAGAGAGAGAGGGGGGGGGGGGGGGGAGAGGGAGACAGATAGACAGACAGACAGACAGACAGACAGACAGACAGACAGACAGACAGACAGACAGAGGGAAATCCACCCACCCCTGCTAACACAGATCTCTCTCCAGCTTGTTTTTCAGCAACAGCAGTGTCGTCAGCAGACAGGGCTTACAGGCCACTTTCACAACAACTGTGACCACGGTAGTCTCCAGCACCAGACGGGCTGTGATAGGCCCAGGCTGGCTGAGGGGGAGAGGCCATAACTAGACCACAGGCTAGCCTGGCTGCCAACGCTCTCTCTGTATGACTGTGCACTATTCCCCCCTAACAACAACAACAACAACAATAACAGCACTAGAACCTGCAGCCATGGCTCTGACACCCTAGCTGTGTGTGTGTGTGTGTGTGTGTGTGTGTGTGTGTGTGTGTGTGTGTGTGTGTGTGTGTGTGTGCCTGTGACCTTCTAACACTGTGACTAGGCTACTGACCTGCACCCCTCAGTGTGATGGAAACTAGCCTTCTGGGGAGAAGAGACATTCCAGAGACATTCCTCTCAACACAAGATTATATCACATCACAGTCCATCAGAGAAGTCTTAACCAGGGGAGGCTGGTGGAGGGAGAAATCGGAGGACAGGCTCATTGTAATGCATGGAATGGATCTCAGAGAGCTCTCCAGGGCTAGTTTCTCCCCTCAAGTCCCTGAATATGTTCTCTCTCACCACCCCCTTAGTTGGACCCCTTACAGGAGCTGGAGGGAGGGTAGAGAGAGAGAGGGGGGGGGGGTACAGAGGGGGGAAAGCTTATCTCAGTGGGGAAGGTTAAGCAAATAACAAACAGTAAACACACTGACTGGCTCCATGTCGGCAAAGGCTGGGCAACCATATTAGCAACAACAGCCTCTGCCACGAGGCTGACCTGCTAGACTATCCCAGGCCTAGCCTGGTTTAATATAATAATATATGCCCTTTAGCTGACGCTTTTTATCCTTTTATCTGTCCTGTCCTGTCCTCTCCTTACATTGCAGTGAGTGCATTCATTTTTCAGTATATATGGTCCCAGCGGGAAACGAACCAACAACCTAAGCGTTGTTAGCACCATGCTCTGTCCCTCGTTACCACCTCATGGCTAAATTGTATGCTTTTTTTTTTAACATTATTTTTTTCAGTGAGGCAGTCCAACTCGTATATTTGTAATTGTTTCTTGGATAGAGACAGTGTAGAGAGACAGGAAGGCGTACGAAGGAGAGGGTATGTCAGAAGGGCATGTGCCTGTGGCGTTCAGTGGCGTAGCACAGAGGACCAGCATACCATATCATCGCAAGGTCCCTGGTTCGATTCCGGCCATCGACATATCCTGCATGTCATCCCTCCTCTCTCTCACCCATCCTTCCTGTCAGTCTCTACTGTCTCTATCCCAATAAAGCAGAAATGCCCTAAAAAACATATATTTAAAAAAAAAAAGAAGGGCATGGGCCAGATTCGAACCCACGCCAGCACGGCGCTGTGTGTGAACTGTAGGCCATGGTGCTAGACCACTGCACCCTCCCAGGCCTCAACATGGTTCTCATTATTTAAACACTACATTGTTTCAGAACAAGGTCTGACTCACTCTTTGATGAGAAAAACAGTGTTACATGTTCCTGTTTAGGAGCTTTTCTCTGTCCCTCCTGTCAGCTGGAACTAATGTGAGTGATCTAGCCCAGAGAACGAACACTCCACTGTTAGCTTGAACCACCGTAGGCTGGTGGAGGTCGGGTTCATTGTAATGCATGGAATGGAACATAAGTGTTTGATGCCATTCCTTATTCCGCTCAATGCATTACAATGAGCCCGTCCTCCGATTTCTACCTCCACCAGCCTCCCCTGGTAGAACTGTGCACCTCAAACGTCAAGTCAGCAGCTAGCGAGTCCCACTGGGTCTGAGCTTCACTTTAATTTTTCTCATCTCTTTCTTTTTCTCTCCTCTTCCCTCTTTTCCTCCCTCGCTCCCTACAGCAGGTCTGACAGCTCATTAGATGGCACCTCCAAAGCAAACCTTTTCTCTCACGCTCACACGCACACGCTCACACACACACGCTCACACACACACGCTCACACACAGAGAGAGACACACACACACACACGCTCACACACAGAGACAGACACACACACACACACACACACACAGTCACACACAGACACGCACACACACACGCTCACACACACGCTCACACACACGCTCACACACACGCTCACACACACGCTCACACACACGCTCACACACACACACACACACACACACACACACACACACACAAACACAGACACTCACACCCTCCTCTCACCTTGGTTATACAAAAGTTTGTCAGCATTTTGTTTTGAGCCCCGCTAGCTCAATTAGAACTGTGTGTGTGTGTGTGTGTGTGTGTGTGTTTGTGTGTGTGTGAGATATATGTTATCTCACTCCAGATGAGACGACACGTCTGAAGGAAGATTTACTGTTAGTACTCCGTCCAGGGCAGCACCCATGCTGCTAAGTCTTAGATCATCCTCTCTAGCGCCAACACACACACACACACACACACACACCTCTCATGTCTGTGTTCTATCCAACGAGGTCAGACCATAAAACCTAGTGGCAGAGGGATAACGGTCTTTGTGTCAGAGTAAATGTGATCAATTAAGTCTGCCATCACTGGGGAAGGCCTAAGGACACTATCTACAACCACGGTACCTGCTGCTCAATCCTATCATCCCTCTCTGAACCACACACACACACACACACACACACACACACACACACACACACACACACACCTCCTTTAGCCCAGTTGCACAGCGATGAGTCAGCGTCCTCACCAGCTGCTTTCCAAATTACCACTTGTTACAGTAATCCCCACACACACACACACACACACACACACACACAGTGCCATTCTCACTGACTCTCTCTGTCTTGCACACCCATTCTTTTCACTACAGACATGCTAACCTCTACAGCTTTGACACACACATTCCTAACCTAGAGTCCCTGTGCCGTGCTTAGCAGACCTAACATACCAACCAGGGCCAGGTCTCTGCTGAACGAATACACACACACACACACACACACATACACACACAGCCCTCCAGTACCCAGTGAAAACACCTGGACCAGCCTACATCTGGACTGGCCTGGGGTTCTGAATCAGAGGGTCTCTTAGTTCAGTAAAAACCTCTTATTACTAAAGGTGAAATCCCCTCCAGCAACTTCCACAGCTGTAAACAGGAATGAGGATGTTACATAACTGTGTTATCAGTCTGCTACTGGGAAAGAGTCTATGTTCCTTATGGACCTACTGGGAAACAGCCTACCCTGCTTACTGGACCTACTGGGAAACAGCCTACCCTGCTTACTGGACCTACTGGGAAACAGCCTACCCTCCTACCTGGAACGCCATCCTCTCTTGACTCCCCACGCACCCAGGACTGTCCAGGAAACACAGAAACCGCTGAGACAATGAATAAGCTAGCCTTTAGTCTGATTCCCAACAGAAAGTTACCAGGAAAAGGAACGTCCTACAGTATAGTCTTCCCGGACAGGGCTGTGAGTCACCGTGCTCCAGTATCTAGGAGTATGGTCAAACTTCACCTTACCTCTCGTCTGGAGGCTGGCTGGCTTGACCCAGATCTCAGACACAGACCAGACATGACCTCAGAGGTGGCTAGTCACACCTGTTACTGGGGGTGTTTCGTTAGCAAAACCCATCATGTCTGGCCGGTGGAATGCTACTACAGGTACCCTAGCTACTGCAGCTACAGGCTCAGTTGACTGTTCTCATGCCTGGTGGGTGGCTAGCTACTAGCTAGTGGCTACAGGCTCATGTTGCATCCCCTCAGAGCTGCAGTGACAGAACATTCAGTTCTCAAGTTTCTCACACTCTTATCTCAACTCTTTACTGTCGAGATATGGCTGCTTAACCTGCTGACACGCAGACTCCCTGCCAGAGCCTTACATAAGAGGATCAACACCCGGTACTGTACAGGGGAGGCTGGTGGAGGGAGGAATCAGAGGACGGGCTCATTGTAATGGATGGAATGGAATTTGATACCATTCCTCATTCCATTCCATCCATTACAATCAGCCCATCCTGAGAGGGAATCCATATCAGCGTTATTGGAAAGATCTGCAGTGAGAATACAAATGCGGTTTCTTTAAGAAATGATTTAATCGGCATACGTCTATTTTAGCTTACATTATAATCAGCATAAGCACAAGAGTCAGCATTATCGCCTAAGCCGACATTCAATCTGTTCAACCAAGACTACTGCTCTCGCCATGTTGACCCGCTGAAAAGTTGTGATAGTCACTCCACCTTGTAACTCAGTTTCAGCAAGCCAGCCAGCCAGCCTGCCAGCCAGCCAGCCAGCCAGCCAGCCAGCCTGCCAGCCAGCCAGCCAGCCTGCCAGCCAGCCTGCCAGCCAGCCAGCCAGCCTGCCAGCCTGCCAGCCAGCCAGCCAGCCGTCACAAAGCTGTTGCGTGTTGTCTCATCTCCCTATCAGCTCTTGTCTGATAGGGAGATGAGAACTATGAATGATTTAACATCTAAAAAACATAACGTAAATTTAACTACAGTCATTGAATACAGTGTCTAAAAACCCTGGCATGGAATCTGAATTAAGTCAGGCAGATATAGATAAAGACCTGCCACGTAAAGCCCGAATACAACACAAGTTGCCGTTGGCAGCTAAAGTTACTTAAGTACATACAGTATATTGTCAAACCTTGAAAAACAGCTCTCTTCAACTGTAAATATTTGGCAGCTAACGTTATAGTCGTGTATAACTGGCCTCGCTAGCTTGACTTACCTGGTAGGGGGGCGGTGGTTCTTGGTCGGGGTCTGACCCGTCACCATAACTAGCTCGGTCCGATTGAGATTCATGAAGCAAGGAGATATCATCCGAGGTCGGAGATTTTAGACAATTTCCCATCTCCTCTTCAAAAACCCTTTTTTTCTCAGTGTCGCGTACGTCTACTGGCCGCCTTCACTAGTCTTTATCCAGCAGGAAACAGCACTATACGAAATCAATCCAATTGACTTCCATGCATTTTTCACTAGCCACGAGAACCGACCTGTTCACCAAAAACAAAACACATTTCTGGCCACACAAAGACTGGTTAGAAGCTAACAGTCTGGCTAGCTAACTGGCAGCAGATTGACAGACAGACACCCTCCCGCGGAAGAACATTTAGCTTGTTCGCGAGCTCCACACGATTGCAGTCAGACTGAACGCATCTCGAAGTAAGTAATGACATCTGATCATAAATATTGCGTTTAAAAAAAAAACTAATTCGCGATTTCTGGTCGTAGACCCTCAGAAGGGACTTTCCAGCCAGCCCCCCGAAGCTTGGAGCCGATGTAGCAACACGACGAGACTCCACTCTTGAAGCACGGACCAATCAACTGCAACCTCTAGCAAGAAAGCTCTTCTCGACTAACCAATCAGATGGTCCACATTGCTGTTTGCTAAAACGTAAACATAACCAAAGATGATACAAAGAATCGTTACAACAGGAAAATAACGTAACATTTGTATTATTTCACTATGGAAAGACTGACAAGTGAACCGTGTTCTCTCTAAAATACTTAGAAAAACCGTATCATGTGTCATGTAATTTATCTGTGAAAGACTAATTTCTGTTATTTCTCAATGAAAGATTATAATTCTGATGGAATCTGTAATCATGTCCTCCTGAACTGTCAATTGAGTCACACACACAAACAACAAACAGATTTTTCCAGTTACTTATTTGTTCATTTAATCTTAAATTACAAAACAAACATTCAGTATGTACAGGAATGTCTTTCTGCTCAGTAGTAGCCATGTCCCAGTATAATATGCTGACTGTAACATCACAGTGCCTTTAAGGTTGTTTTGGACTTTTTATATTAAACCAAAGGGGAAAACAATGGAACAGAAAAAAAAAAAAAAAAGATTATCCAACACAATCATTAGAATACCCCAGACTAAGTTCAGCTCTAAACTTTAAATACACACACATTTCCTCCACCAAGAAGAACAGTCTAAATCGACTAAATTGGTCAATCGCTTTTATCCAATACCTAATATTCTAATTATGAATAACTCAGCAGAGCTCTAAACCTAACACCTGGAGACAGGTGAGAACACCCCACAGGTTGTTGTTGTACACACAACGTAAATCATCTAACAACGTGAGAAAAGGCAACCCATACTCCTTATTACAAATAGCATAGGTCTATAATATAATATACAGCTTATTAGATCATGTATTGTTATTACACAGGAACATAACTATGATGTACAACAAGCCCTTCTAAGTGGCCCTTGTCTGTGGTTGATGTTGGAGCAGTAGATTCATGTCTGGAAGGCTCTAGAGGCCTTCAATGCTTTACTCACTGCCAGCCAGGCCTCCCTGTGTGTGTGTGTGTGTGTGTGTGTGTGTGTGAGCTGAACAGTGTGTGCGTGTGTGTGTGTGTGTGTGTGGGTGTGTGAATGTGTGCGTGTGTATGTGTGTGTGTATGTGTGTGTGTGTATATGAGCTGAACAGTGTGTGTGTGTGAGCTGAACAGTGTGTGTGTGTGTGTGTGTGTGAGCATGTGTGTGTGAATATGTGCGTGTGAGAATGTGTGTGTGTGTGTGTGGGTGAATATGTGTGTGTGTGTGTGTGTGTGTGTGTGTGTGTGTGTGGGTGAATGTGTGTGTGTGTGTGTGTGTGTGTGTGGGTGAATGTGTGTGTGTGTGTGTGTGTGTGTGTGTGAATGTCTGTCTGAAAGACCTGTTTGTTAGAGCTCAAGTACTGTTGGATTCTGTCCCATGCCAGGAGTCTGCCTTTCTAAAAGACACATTCATCTGTCCACTTAAAACGGGACAATTTTGTTGAAGGCGCCATCGCAGTTAATAAATAAACACACAAGAATATACCCCCCTCCCCCCCACCCCCACCCCTCTTCCCCTCCACCAGCATCATCATCATCACACAGACATGCTTGCTATGTGAGTCTAAAACACAGGCTGGTTTTAACTGGTTGCAGATGTCAGTGTCGTTGGCCTTGTATATTTCACAAGAATTCAGTTGGAATGATCAATTCTTCACAGACACATTGTAAGCATGTTTCATGTACCAATCGTTGGCTAAATTGCCAAGGGGTTCAGAGTGGGGGGGGGGAGGGGGGATGGGGGAAGATGGGAGGACAACATCAAAACAGATTTTAAAAAAAAAGCTGAGTTGAGCACCGAGATAAAGCCATGAGGATAGGATGAACTGCCATAGTACAGGCCGATCTCATACATCTCAGGTCTCAGGTTGGCTACAATGCTTTGGTAATGATCTCAGGACACAGTAAACCATTCAGCCACACAACCCTCAGGTGTGTGAGTATAGGTGTCTGTCTTTCGAAGTTGTGTACTTATGCTAGAGAAGGAGAACATTCAGGCAAAGGTTTGTGGTTGTATAGAGATGTTTGATCTAGAGACCCTGTATCTCTAATGTGTGTACACCAGGGGAGGCTGGTGGAGGAGGAAATCGGAGGACGGGGTCATTGTAATGCATGGAACGGAATGAGGAATGTTTGATACCCTTCCTGATTCCATTCCATGCATTACAATGAGCCCATCCTCCGATTTCTACCTCCACCAGCCTCCTTTGCAGTACAGTATACGTTCTACCTACAGAGTCACTGGCATGTACTGTCTGCACTGCATGTGTGTGTGTACTGATTTAACAAGTCAGGGAAATCAATAGTCTGCAGGCTTTTGACTGCTCATGGTGGACGGAATCCTAACTCGAGATCCCCACGTGACTTGAATCACCGGGCAAACGCCTTATTGATACTAATAAGAGACTTATGCGAATGCAAAAGAGTTACGCTCGCAGGATCTCGAGTTAGGATATTCCACCCTACATGCTTATTTTGCGTTACGTCGAGTTACGTTGCGTCCAATTGAAGAGAGAGGGTAGTCTGAAAGCTTGAAGGCTGGTCCGGCCCGGTCCAGCCCAGTGCTGATGGCCTGGTACTGTAGTACCGTTGTAGTAGTGTGGATAGTAGAGGGGTAGAAGGGGGGTAGTAGGGTAGTAGCAGGGGGGTAGCAGTGCCAGTGAAGGTGGGTTGGTAGTTTGGTATCTCTGATAGATCCTGGCCCCTCCTCTCCCTGGCTAGGGGGTGGATGGCAGGCAGTGGACCCCGTTCTCTCCCGTAGCCTTGGCCTTGTGCAACGCCGCCTGGATACGGAAGTGTGTCCGGGACTCCATTGAATAGTTTTTATAGTTTTGCCTGTAAATATATGAAATATATAAGTAAATATCTATAAATATTGACGGGAGAATCAGAACAATAACATTTAAGGATTTTACAGTGTATTTATTTTACAGCAAGAGTGATCATGTTAAAATGTGTTTAGCACAAGTCTTTTTCAGGCTCACGGATAAGAGAGATAGATGAGGAGCAGCAGGGGAGGCTAGTGGAGGTAGTAATCAGAGGCTGGTGGAGGTAGTAATCAGAGGCTGGTGGAGGTAGTAATCAGAGGACGGAATGAGCTCCGTTCCATGCATTCCAATGAGCCCGTCCTCCGATTTCTACCTCCACCAGCCTCCCCTGTTTAGGCAGACTGAGTATAGGTGAGATACTCACTTGGCGGCCTCCAGTAGTTTGATGCCCTCGTCCGTCCTCCCCTGCTCCAGGCAGAGCAGGCCGTGCTCCAGCATGGCGTTGGGAACCAGGTAGTGGTCGTACTTGATCTGGGTCTCACTGGGAACAGGCGGACAACACAGCAGAGGTCAGGGGTGACACCAGGAGGAAGGTTTAGGAGTTCAACAGTGAGTTTTTGAACTATCCCCTCTGCTTTTGACATTGTCAGCGTTTCATAATTCACAGTGTGTGCGTGTGCAGTTCGCGGTGTGTGGGTGTGTGTGTGTGTGTACACGTTTGCGTGTACAGCATGTGTGTGTGTGTGCGTGCGTGTGCAGGAAGGTTTATAAGTTTAACTTGCAATGAATTATTAATTATCCCCATCTACTTTCACATTGTCATAATTTAAAATGTGTGTGCAGTTCGCTGTGTGTGTATATGTATGTGTATGTATATGTGTGTGTGTGTGTGTGTGTGTGTGTGTGTGTGTCTGTGTGTGTCTGTGTGTGCCTGTGTGCGCATGTGCATGCCTTACTTGCAGAGGACCAGGGTGAAGTAGTGTTCGGCCTCCTCCTGATGTCCCAGGTGTTTCAGACACAGGCCTCTCAGCAGACTCACCAGACACTGGTCATCTATGGAGAACTCTGTCCCTGGTGGCCACAACGGAGCATAACACGGTTACAGACCATACTCCGCTACACTACAGGGGAGGCTGGGGGAGGCAGAAATTAGACGACAGGCTCATTGTAATCCATGGAACGTAATGAAGAATGGTATGTTGGTATGGTGTTGGTATGGTGTTTTCATTCCATTCTATTCCAACATGTTTGATACCATTCCTCATTCCGTTCCATCCTCCGATTACTACCTCCACCAGCCTCCCCTCGACTACAGAATACTACACTCAGCTAGTCAATACTACAGCACACGACACAAAATGTCTCAGAAAAAGCATCAGTGATTTGTTTAAATGTATGATCCCCCAGGCAATAACAATAGCAGCTTTCTAAACCGTGGGTTTATTTACGTGGGCTGCTGTCCAGTTTGCTCTGCGCCTCGTCCAGAGTCTTCAGCATGCCCTCTGTCAGGTCCTTGTGTTTACCAATGACCGTGTAGCCGTTCCAGATGTACATCATTTCCTGTTGAGATACAGAGACGCCATAGGCATGGCACAACAATCACAGACCTGCCACAGGCATGACACAGCGATCACAGACCTGCCACAGGCATGACACAGCGATCACAGACCTGCCACAGGCATGACACAGCAATCACAGACCTGCCACAGGCATGAGACAGCAATCACAGACCTGCCACAGGCATGACACAGCAATCACAGACCTGCCACAGGCATGACACAACAATCACAGACCTGCGACAGGCATGACACAGCAATCACAGACCTGCCACAGGCATGACACAACAATCACAGACCTGCGACAGGCATGACACAACAATCACAGACCTGCGACAGGCATGACACAACAATCACAAGCCTGCCACAGGCATGACACAACAATCACAGACCTGCCACAGGCATGACACAACGATCACAAGCCCACTACAGGCATGACATAACAATCATAGAACTGCTGCAGGGATCCCCGGCCAGTGTAAAACTCACTACATTCATATCACGATGATTATAACATCAGAATTACACTGTAATAACGATGTAATAGCAACCAGCCTGCCAGGCATGTCACTACTGACCAATGGAGGTGCAGGAAGGGGCAAGGGGTTGTCAACCAGGTAACGACGAGCTTTACGGATGGCAAACTTCTCTGTCGGCAGCGACTTCCCCGCGATCTTTTGCTTCAGCCCAGGTACCTGCCTGGAATAGACAAACGTCTCATATGAGGAAGGTCACATGACGATCTGAGATGCTGACAGGTGACATTGCACTGTGGGGATTGTAGTTTGTCTCTTGCTGGGGGGGGTTCCAACCTGAACAGAGCGACCTCACTCTCTCCAAACGGTTGACATTCCTCCCTGGTCAGCATGCTGAGGTAGGCTCCTTTCATGTAGGCGTATGTCGCCTGGGGGATAACACACACAGATTACTGCTGGAGTTTTGGAGTGTCTGGGCCTGTAGCAGGGGAGGCTGGTGGAGGTACAAATCGGAGGACGGGCTGTCCTCCGATTTCTACCTCCATCAGCCTCCACTGCTGGTTGTAAAGCAAGTAGATCTACGCTTGGATGGAGTTTGCATGAATAATAACGTCCTTTTCAATTCTACTATCTCTGTGTGATTTCCTTTATATATATTATTTAAGTCATTATCATTATTTATGTCGTTATAACAGTCTACAATAATAGGTAGGCCACTAATTACCTTGAAGCAAATTAGCCGTCCCTAATAAACACCGGGTCAAAATAAATTGTTTCACGATATGTATTCTCTGTTAATATTAGCAGATGATTAAAAGAGAAGCATTTGATTCTGAGCAACCGCTGCAACATTACCAGTATATTTATTCAACAGTCTGACAGATCGTTTACAGCGGTCTTCTGTGAAAACGATAATAAATTACCATATCTACCAAAGGTTAATTGTTTTGACTCATTTATTGCAGGCTAATAATGTTGATATAATGACGGTGGATATTTGTTCTCAGTATGATGTATTCAGCTCTGTAAAATTGCGGTTTTGAGCAGAAGTTTGAACAGAAGTTTGAACAGCAGCAGTTTGGCAGCAGCAGTTTGGCAGCAGCAGTCGGGGTAACAGCATAACCACCAGTCTCAAATAATAACCTGTCTCCAATACGCACCGGGTGCGCTCTGTGGTTAAAGCTAATAAACGCCCAGGCTACTAAAAGAGGTTTTACAGTATTTTTATGGTATGGTACCAATATGCAGTAATTTACTAACGACATGACATCCCACCTTGGACCATGCATTCTCTTTGCTGAGCAGGTCAGCGTAGAAGTAGGCCATCTTCCAGTGTCTCTTGTAGGTGAAGCACCACATCAGCTCCCAGTAACACATGTGGTGGAACTGCTTCCACTGCTGCTGCGCCTCGCAGCACTCCTCGAAGCGCACTATCGCCTGGGAGACAAACACACACACACACACGCGCGCACATACACATGCACATACACACACACACACACACACACACACACACGCGCATGTGCACACACACACACAAATACACACAAACAGAGGCCGCACGCACGTGCACACACACACACACACACACACACACACACACACACACACAATATGTGAATGAATTGAAATATTAAATTCTGAACAAATTAATGAATATGTAAGGGAGCAGGATGTAGGGACAGTAAGTACTGTAGTATCTAACCCTACTGTAGTATCCAACCCTACTGTAGTATCTAACCATAACCCTACTGTAGTATCTAACCCTACTGTAGTATCTAACCCTACTGTAGTATCCAACCCTACTGTAGTATCTAACCATAACCCTACTGTAGTACCTAACCCTACTGTAGTATCTAACCATAACCCTACTGTAGTATCTAACCATAACCCTACTGTAGTACCTAACCCTACTGTAGTACCTAACCCTAACCCTACTGTAGTATCTAACCCTACTGTAGTATCTAACCCTAACCCTACTGTAGTATCTAACCATAACCCTACTGTAGTACCTAACCCTACTGTAGTACCTAACCCTACTGTAGTATCTAACCCTACTGTAGTATCTAACCATAACCCTACTGTAGTACCTAACCCTACTGTAGTACCTAACCCTACTGTAGTACCTAACCCTACTGTAGTATCTAACCATAACCCTACTGTAGTATCTAACCCTACTGTAGTACCTAACCCTACTGTAGTATCTAACCCTACTGTAGTATCTAACCATAACCCTACTGTAGTACCTAACCCTACTGTAGTATCTAACCCTACTGTAGTATCTAACCATAACCCTACTGTAGTACCTAACCCTACTGTAGTACCTAACCCTACTGTAGTATCTAACCCTACTGTAGTATCTAACCCTACTGTAGTATCTAACCATAACCCTACTGTAGTACCTAACCCTACTGTAGTATCTAACCCTACTGTAGTATCTAACCCTAACCCTACTGTAGTATCTAACCCTACTGTAGTACCTAACCCTACTGTAGTATCTAACCCTACTGTAGTATCTAACCCTACTGTAGTATCTAACCCTAACCCTACTGTAGTATCTAACCCTACTGTAGTATCTAACCCTACTGTAGTATCTAACCATAACCCTACTGTAGTACCTAACCCTACTGTAGTATCTAACCCTACTGTAGTACCTAACCCTACTGTAGTATCTAACCCTACTGTAGTATCTAACCCTACTGTAGTATCTAACCCTACTGTAGTATCTAACCCTACTGTAGTATCCAACCCTACTGTAGTATCTAACCCTACTGTAGTATCTAACCCTACTGTAGTATCTAACCCTACTGTAGTATCCAACCATAACCCTACTGTAGTATCTAACCCTACTGTAGTATCTAACCATAACCCTACTGTAGTATCTAACCCTACTGTAGTATCTAACCCTACTGTAGTATCCAACCCTAACCCTACTGTAGTATCTAACCCTACTGTAGTATCTAACCCTAACCCTACTGTAGTATCTAACCCTAACCCTACTGTAGTACCTAACCCTACTGTAGTATCTAACCCTACTGTAGTATCTAACCCTACTGTAGTATCTAACCCTACTGTAGTATCTAACCATAACCCTACTGTAGTATCTAACCCTACTGTAGTATCTAACCCTACTGTAGTATCTAACCCTACTGTAGTATCTAACCCTAACCCTACTGTAGTATCTAACCCTACTGTAGTATCTAACCCTACTGTAGTATCCAACCATAACCCTACTGTAGTATCTAACCCTACTGTAGTATCTAACCATAACCCTACTGTAGTATCTAACCCTACTGTAGTATCTAACCCTACTGTAGTATCCAACCCTAACCCTACTGTAGTATCTAACCCTACTGTAGTATCTAACCCTAACCCTACTGTAGTATCTAACCCTAACCCTACTGTAGTACCTAACCCTACTGTAGTATCTAACCCTACTGTAGTATCTAACCCTACTGTAGTATCTAACCCTACTGTAGTATCTAACCATAACCCTACTGTAGTATCTAACCCTACTGTAGTATCTAACCCTACTGTAGTATCTAACCCTAACCCTACTGTAGTATCTAACCCTACTGTAGTATCTAACCATAACCCTACTGTAGTATCTAACCCTACTGTAGTATCTAACCCTAACCCTACTGTAGTATCTAACCCTACTGTAGTATCTAACCCTAACCCTACTGTAGTACCTAACCCTACTGTAGTATCTAACCCTACTGTAGTACCTAACCCTACTGTAGTATCCAACCCTACTGTAGTACCTAACCCTACTGTAGTATCCAACCCTACTGTAGTATCTAACCCTACTGTAGTATCTAACCCTACTGTAGTATCTAACCCTACTGTAGTATCTAACCCTAACCCTACTGTAGTATCTAACCCTACTGTAGTATCTAACCCTACTGTAGTATCTAACCCTATCTGTATCTGTTGTCATAGCTGATGGAGACTCACAGTGTCCAGGTTTCCTTTGATCACCTCTATTCGACCAGCAAAGAACA
>NC_139653.1:48391272-48413772 GCF_951799395.1 Argentina silus | reverse complement strand
CACACACACACACACACACACACTGTGGTGGAAGTCTAGGATTTACCACTCTGTACTTTAGCTCTTCTGAGGTAAGAATCAAGAAACAAGTCCTGAGTAGCCACAATATACGAGTCCGGTATTTATTGCTTGCAAACAAGAGACAAGAGCGTAACAGCAGCCCAGCGTAAAGCCGGGGGTCCGTTCAGCACAAGTCTAAAGAGACAATGATCAGGTTTGTCTTTTATACAGTTTGAACATATTGCCAGGCGCCTACAAGGTTATCGGCTGATGGGCTTGTGCTTACGTGAGAAATGGCGGGAGAGAATGAACAATGGGGAGACTCTCTTACTAAATAATCAGCGCTTTCTTACTGATTAATCGCCGTTCAACATTTCACACCTATCGGCAGGATGCGCCTGTCCCCCCATTATTGCTCTCTCTGACCACCCCTCAGAGATCACCGCTGTTCATATGGTAAATCATACAGTGCTTCTCAGAACAATGGCTATAGAACCTTAGAGGTGTGGCAAGAGAAAATGTAATCACAGGAGTTACACAAGTTGTATCAGTCATATGAAAGTGTATAACCTGAAAATAGTTATATGAATGTATTTTCCATAACAACACACACACACACACACACTCAGATGCAAATGCACACACACACACACACACTCTCTCACTCACACACACACACACACACTCAGATGCAAATGCACACACACACACACTCTCTCACTCACACACACACACACACACACACACACACACACACAGGCCTCACCGCTGGCACACAGCCTGGGCCTCCTTCATGGTGTTTCCCACTGCTATGATGTGTTCCGGGTCAAAGGTCATCATAGCCTGCATCTCCAGTATGGTGGCATATGTCAGCGCATGGTACATGCTGTCTTTGGTTCTGGGAAGAAACAGGAAATAGAACCAGAAGATTCAGAAGCTATTTGTAGGTCCTATTGTCACATTGTCATAACTAACATATTATGTTACATGACTCAGGGAGAAACCCACTTCCCCAAACAAAGGAGGAGGAGCACAAGCTTGGGGTCACAAATACGACACGTGTGTGTCATCAGGTCCCGTAGACATTCAACACATCTGATCAACAACACACACACACACACACACACACACACACACACACACACACACACTCGCACACACTCGCACACACTCGCACACACTCGCACACACACGCACACACACACACACACACGCATACACGCACAACACATACAACAGTAGGTCCCATTCCCTTGGCGACAGGCCTATGTGAAGTTCCAGAGAGTGACATTCCACTTACTTGGACTTACTGGTCTGATCAGACTGGTGTGTGTGTGTGTGTGTGTGTGTGTGTGTGTGTGTGTGTGTGTGTGTGTGTGTGTGTGCGTGTGCGTGTGCGTGTGTGTGTGTGTGTGTGTGTGTGCGTGTGTGTGCGCGTGTGTGTGTGCGTGTGTGTGTGCGTGTGTGTGTGCGTGCGTGTGTGTGCGTGCTGTTCTGACCGGCTACCAGCATGAAGACACAGGGACAATACTGGTGGCACTGCTCTGTGACGCAGCCTGCCGAGGGTACAGCCATTGTAGGAATGTGGCATGTCTGCATTACTGACATTTTACTGCTGGTGACTACAGACAGGAGTCATGTGACGACCGAGGAGAAGGCTCGTACCGGGAGCAGCTCCTAGCTAAACCATTAGACGACCATTAGTCACATTGTCCTGCTGAGTCACAAAAGCTTTAACATCAATATTTAACACACGCTATTCCTGTCTCCCCCATGAGTAAACGTGTAGATGTACACACCACTTGCTGTACTGAATACGTCTTTTATTTGATTGTTTTTTTTCCAAGCTTTCCGTTCAATATAAGCTGATAGTATACATGAATGAAGAGGGACTGGTCAAGGCGAGGCCCAGCTGAAGTGGGTGAGCAACAACAACAACAACAGCCCATGTATTTGTGTCCGTCCGTCTGTCCGTCTGTCTGTCGGTCCGTCTGTCTGTTGTTGACTGCTGTAGAGATGGACAGACAGACAGACAGACAAACAGACAGACAGGGACTAGTGTGAGGAGGCGGGGCCTGAACTCCTGACTGAGTCGTAATCACCATCATGGGTCAATGTAATCTAATGTCCTGGCAGAAACACATCCTCAGAGAGAGAGAGAGAGAGAGAGAGAGCGAGAGAGAGAGAGGGATGGAGGGAAGCAGAGAAAAATAGAGAAGTGGCTGTGTGAATGTGAATGTGAATTACATAACTAGCCATACCATTGAGAGATGTAATCCAGTGTTTTGAGTGTGAAGACATGAGGCAATTTTAGCAGTTTGTTGCTGAGCTCAGATTATTGGTGTTCCTGACTAGCCTAGCTTAGCCCCCCCATGGCATGCAAGAATGGGGTGGGACGACAGCAGCAGCAGCAGCAGCAGCAGCAGCAGGGATAGGCGATTGGGACAGGACCATTACGTAAGGCTGTGCCTGCTCTTTTGGCATGTTGGGGCAGCTAGCTAGAAAACAACAGCAGCCCTGCCCTGTTAGCATGGTGGGGCAGCTAGCTAGAACATAGGACTGTTAGCATGTTGGCATGTTTGGGGCAGCTAGCTAGAACACAGCAGGCAGTCGTGGACTCTCACTGTAGGAATGAATGTCATGACTCTTTCTGAATCAGACTTAACTCTCGGTCCTTTGTCTGTGCTTCTGTGAGACACGGTTCCAGATTGACTGAGGAGATATACATTAGCCTAATCATGAATGTATGACTGTGTGACTGGCTGCACAATGAGTTCCACAATGCTGTGAATATACTGAGATATGATAAGAGCAGATCTGTGTGTGTGTGTGTGTGTGTGTGTGTGTGTGTGTGTGTGTGTGTGTGTGTGTGTATTTATGCTGCAGAGTACCTGGCCAAGCTTACTGCGTCAGAGCAACAGCCAGAGGGAGTGGAGAGGAACGGGGGGAGAGGCAAAGGGAGGGATATGAGAGAAGAGAGGGGGGAGAAGAGAGAGAGAGAGAGGATGGAGAGAGGGAGTGAAGGGGAAAGAAGAGATTGGCGGAGAGGAGCATTGCTATCTCAGCCGTGTTTGTCTCTCCTTAGATGTTCTCTGTTGGTTATTCTCTAACAACATCGATCTAAACCTATTGTAGAATGTCACATTATGTGACATCACATACCAGTATCCTGACGCGGCCGGCTTTTCTAACAAAGGGTTCTCTCCGAGCAGCAAACAATGGCAGGCGGAGGGGTGTTAAACTGGCCAGCCATGGGCTCTGCCCTACTACATATCCCATAACACCCTGAGCCTCGCCTCGCCCAAGAACTACAGTTCAAATGACAGGGCTCAGGTAGCAGGAGCTAGAGGGGCGGGGCGGGGCCAGATGGGCGGGGCCATAGAGGCAGGGACTGGGCAGATACAGACACATTACCTTCAGGGTAAATATTTCCTTTATTTCATGTAGGCGTGTGTCGTGAAGGCTGTAGACTTAGCTATGTGTATGGGCTTGGCAGCTATGTACTCTATATGGGCTAGTCATACGTGGCCTAAGCTGTCAGTGTGTCAGTGTTCATACATGGCTGTCCTGTAGTCAGCCATCAGGGAGAGACTTATGACGAAAACTGAGAGGGATTAAGTAGAGGGCTGTATATCCATTCAGTTGTGTGACAGTGAGGGTGTGTGTGTGTGTGTGTGTGTGTGTGTGGTGTTGAGACACAGAGGTAGGGCTGAGGAGAAACTGGGGCTTGGGAGGGAGGGGCAGAGAAGGAGAGAAAGCCTGAGTGTTTAGAAGGTCCTGATCGTGGAAGATAGAAAACACACAGAACAATACTGCAGGTAACCTAAGAATGTGGTGCTGGAACACAATGCTGAACACAATGCTGACAGGGTGTTAACCAGGAGAGATGGCTGGAGAGTTGTGAACGCATCATCGTAACACTACACAGACCGGGGTCAAAATAGTGGTTGTTTTGAGCAATGGAATGGAACCAATGGAATAATCCTAAAACGGAATAGTCCTGAAATGGAATAGTCATTAAACGGAATAGTCATTAAACGGAATAGTCATGAAATGGAATAGTCATTAAACGGAATAGTCATTAAATGTAATAGTCATGAAATGGACAAAATAGTCCCAGAGCAGCTAGATCAAGAGTGCACCTCAAGAAAATAAATCTGCTGCTATTTTGACACTGGTGTGTCATCCGTAGTGGAGGCTGGTGGAGGTTGAAATCAATGAGCCCGTCCACCGATTTCTGCCTCCACCAGCCTCCCCTGGTCAGCTAACTGCGTAGGTCCGTGATCCTGGTCCAGATCCTGTTCTGGGTGTCTCACCTGCAGCGCAGCCTGGACAGAGCATCCTCAAAGTCGTTCCTGAGGAAAAGGTCCAACGCCACCATGCAATCCTCCAGGGTCAGCGACAGGTCCGACCGCAGGGACCTGTGAATGGGAGGAGGGGGAGAGAGAGAGGGGGGAGGGGAAGAGAGAGAGAGAGAGAGAGAGAGAGAGAGAGAGAAAGGGGGGGGGGGTGGAGAGAAGGGGGGGGTCAATGAAGTGTCTGTGTAAACTTGAACACTCAGTGCACCCACTATGACCCCCTCCATGATGATGTAAAGTCTTTAAGCACCTGTGGAAGAGCTGCAGTATATACATACATCTATCAGGGGAGGCTAGTGGAGGTAGAAATCGGAGGACGGGCTGAATACCTCCACCAGCCTCCACTGGTCTAGTCCAACAGCAACCATTAGCCTTCATCAGCCTGTTTTAACATCCTGTCGCACCTTCAAACATGGCCGTAATTTACCTCAATCATGGGCAACAGCTTTAAACACTCAAACACTTGAATGAAAGTGGCTGATTACGGTAATGTCAATATCCTGCACCACCTGAACACGTTCTATTCTCTTATGTCATGCCTTCACTCCTGGACAAAATCTGTTTGTTTGTTCATGTCTCCAACCAGACGTCTGTGAGGTCTATTGAATAGAATAACAGAGTTTGAATACAAAAGAACAATTCAACATTGCCAAAAGCTTCAATTACAAAGGCTTTAAAAAGAGCCATGTCACCTCTCTCTCTCTGTCCTTCTCTCCCTCCCTCCCTCTCTCCCTCTCTCCTCCCTCTTGTTCCTATTTCTCTCTCTCCCTCCCTCCTCTTGTTCCTATTTCTCTCTCTCCCCTCACACCCTATTGCTTTCTCCCCTCCCTAGCTCTCTCTCTGCCCTTCCCCTCCCTCCCTCCCTCTCTCTCCCCTCCCTAGCTCTCTCTCCCTCTCCCTCAAGCTCTGTTTCTCTGCTGCAGTGCCCCTGTTTTTGTTTTAGAGGGGGGTGGGGGCGGCAGGGGAGCCCTAACAACCTCCAAACTCGTCATGGTATTGTCCCAGTTTCTGACGGCCATGTTACCTGCCCTGTGGTGTTCTTGCAGTGCCACTGTATCAGTCCAAACATAGCCTGAGGCCCTGAGGAACTGAGCTCTATCACTGAGCAGATCTCTTATCCTGGCCTGGCTCATTTCAGACAGGCAGTTCCATCAGAGCCTCACCACATCTATGAACTACAGAGAGATTGTTACCAGCAACGGACCATTAGAAACCCATTATCTCTGTCTCACTGATGTTGTCATGGTCCCAGAAAAAAAACAACAACAACAACAACAACGTGGATACCCTTCCATTGATTAGAAGGTTTGGTAAAGTGCTCCCCAGCAGCTGCTAATTTGTGAGGGTAAATCAGACCAGGTCTTGAGGTACTTCTTAAAAAAAAAAAAAAACCTGACTTCAGTAGCATCTCATAAAAAGGCCACAGAAGTTGCTGAACCAAAGCTATAGGCCAATCTGAAGACGTAATTGAAACAGGCAGAAACCCCCTTAGCCATGTGACCACCACTATGAGATCCATGTGTATCAGATCACACCACTGCCACCACCGACTGGCCTCGCCACCTCACAGCCAATGACATGCATCCTCCCCCGAACACTAGCCACCTCTCAGCCAATGACACGCATCCTTCCCCACACGCTGAGCCTCTATGAAGACAATAGAGTCATGCCTGAGACAGACCAGGGGAGGCTGGTGGAGGTAGAAATAGGACAGGCTCATTGTAGGCATTCTACTAAGACAATAGAGTTATGCCTTAGAAGGAGGTCTGCACCATTAAGACTAATGTCCTCTGTGACTGTAACTAATGGACAGACATCCCTTTAGCATTCCTGCCCGTCAGCCACACAGAGGGCCTGTTCATATCAGTGCTACGCTTCAAAACTAACACACTACTTTAATGACTTCATGAGGGATCATATCGGACACACACGTCACACACACACACATCTCACACACACGTCACACACGCACACACACACACACACTGTATGCACACATGTCGCACACATGTCGCACACACGTCACACCCCCCCCCCCCCCCCCACACACACACACACACACACATGCACGCACACACGTCATACCCCCCCCCCACACACACACACACATGCACGCTCACACATCATACACACCCCCCCCCCCCCCCCCCCCCCACACACACACACACACACACACACACACACACACACACACACACACACACACACACACACACACACACACACACACACACACTCTCCCTCCCCCTCTGGAATGGCCTAATGACTTGGGGATGACCAGAACATCTATCTACCCTATGACCAGCGACGACAGACCAAGACTTCCTGCTCCCAGCTCAATAACACATGGAGAGGCAAGGCAGGAGAACAGACACACTGAGACCATAACCAAGGCCTTATAGAACCCAGACACTACAATACAATAGAATACAATAGAATACAATAGATAAATGCCCTTAAGAGAGAGAACTAGTTCGGTCTTACACAGTTTTAAAGCTCTGGCTTTAAGCACTGGCTCAGGGTTAATTCTGTCAGAACATTCTACAGTGCCAGTTTTCTGTCTTTAGGCTGATAATCAGTCAAACCAGTCAGTCAAACATAACTGCCCGGTCACACAGACCAGAAATCAGCACACCAGAAGAAATACCAATACAAATGTGATTTGATATTTCTTATTGAATAATCCAGTGCTGCTGACACAGATTAACAGTGCTATGTGACCGGGCAGTTATGTTGGAGAGCTGGTTTGACTGACTGGTTTGACTGATTATCAACCAAAAGACAGAAAACTAGCGCTGTAGAATTCAACAACAATGTCTCTGGCCGTTGGCCCAAACTAACGTGAAATGGCAACATGGACGTGTGTTTGATACAATTCAACAACAGCAAAGTGAATTGAAGTAAGTGAAGTGAAGTGAAGTGAAATAACTGCTGAAATGACGAAACAGAGAGAAATGACCATTAGGTTTTGATATTGTCCAACTAAGTGAGTCGTTATGTCATTCATATCCAGACCACAACCTGACCGCTGTGTCTCTCATTTACATTTACATTTATGGCATTTAGCAGACGTCTTTATCCAAAGCGACTTACAACAAATACATTTGTTTAAGTAAGTGAATCATCAGTCACCATAAGATAAAGTAACCAATGCTCAGACCAGGGGCCGTTGGCAGTCACAATGCCAGAAGATTATTATTATTATTTTTTTTTATTAACAGGAGAGAAACTTGTACAGGGGGGGTAGTGGGGGTGAAGAGGTCTTTAGGAGGGACCGTTAAGATGTAGCCTGAAGAGAAGGGTCTTCAATCTACGTCTCTCTCTTCCCCTGTCTCAGCAGTTCCTCTCCTTTGGGGCTGTGCGGCAGGACTCTGTGGTCCCAGATGCCTATGGCCATAGGGATGACCATAGGGCAGCCAAAGACACTGCTTTGGCTCAATGAAGTGGCATGATGGTGGTCACAACAATGGAAGAGCTTGTGCATAGCTACTATACATTGTCCCAGTAATTAATTAATTGAAGTCAGCAACTCAACAAAATGCTCGGCTGATTTCTCCAGAGGACATCTTGCACAATGAAGATCATTACTGAGAGAGGAACACACAGACACACACAAATACACATGCACACACACACACGCACCGACGCATGGACACACACACACACACACATACACGCACCGGCCTTATCTTATCTGTTTTCCATCTGATAGCTAGTAGTAGGCTGTTACAGAGACACAGGCAGCCAGGGCTAACCTCCTGTATGCTGTTACGGAGAAACAGACAGCCAGGGCTAATCTCCTGTATGCTGTTACGGAGAAACAGGCAGCCAGAGCTATCCTCCTGTATGCTGTTACAGAGAAACAGGCAGCCAGGGCTAACCTCCTGTATGCTGTTACAGAGAAACAGTCTAACCTCTTGAAGGCTGTTACAGACAAACAGGCAGCCAGGGCTAACCTCCTGTATGCTGTTACAGAGAAACAGTCTAACCTCTTGAAGGCTGCTACAGAGAAACAGGCAGCCAGGGCTAACCTCCTGTATGCTGTTACGGAGAAACAGACAGCCAGGGCTAATCTCCTGTATGCTGTTACGGAGAAACAGGCAGCCAGAGCTATCCTCCTGTATGCTGTTACAGAGAAACAGGCAGCCAGGGCTAACCTCCTGTATGCTGTTACAGAGAAACAGTCTAACCTCTTGAAGGCTGTTACAGAGAAACAGGCAGCCAGGGCTAACCTCCTGTATGCTGTTACAGAGAAACAGTCTAACCTCCTGTATGCTGTTACAGAGAAACAGGCCAGCAGCACTGCAGTAGAACACAGTTTCTGTAACACAAAGCTCAGGCAAAAGTCTGTAGGTGTTCCTTTATCAGCCTGGCCAGTTTGTCCACATGCCTCACACAGTCTGAAGAGAATAGTCCTGTTCTATCACTGTCAGATAGGCTTCCTAGCGTACGTGACATCATGTGACAGCACAACACACACCCACGCATACTGTACACACACACACACACACACACACACACACACACACACACGTACACACACACACACACACGTACACACACACACACACACACACACACAGCTCATCTCGTCTAATCGCATCTCCTCTCTCTTCACTTCCATACGCAGCAGTAGCAGAAGCAGTAGCAGTAGCAGTAGCAGAAGCAGTAGCAGCAGCAGTAGCAGAAGCAGCAGCAGTAGCAGAAGCAGCAGCAGAAGCAGCAGCAGAAGCAGCAGCAGCAGTATCTAATCTGTCTCTTACCCGTTCGAAAGAGTTTCGTCCTCTGCTGACATTTTCATCTGGTAGAGTGATAGAGGGAGGGAGAGAGACAGACAGCGAAGGTAGAGAAGAGACTACGAAGGTTCAGGCCTCTCCACGAGCACACAGCAGATCAGCTCTGTCCCTTTAGTAGGAGGAGGGAGGCAGGCGGGCAGGCCAGGGAGGGACAGGGGAGGGAGGACACAACCCTTAATAAGATTGGGATGACTATCACACATGAGGAAACTAAGCATTCTATCTCCCCCCATCTCCAACTCTCCGCCTCCGCCTCCACACACACGCACACACACGCACACACACGCACACACGCGCACACACGCGCACACACACACACACACACACACACACACACACACACACACACACACACACACACACACACACACACACACACACACTCCCTAAACTCTCCTCCCCCCAGTCCCACCTCTTTCCCATCAACACACTCACGCTACACACTGCAGTCTGCTCTCTGATTGGCTGAGATACCGGCACCGCTATCTGGTTGGCTGACACACCGGCAGGGCCAGTTTTGCTGCGCAGGACTCCGGACAGATAAAACAACCAAAAAACAACCACAGAAGAAATCTAACAACCACAGGCTATCTAACTGTACGTACACTAAGACCGCAACATAACACGTGCATGCAGCATCATCCTAGAGGGTAGTTGGCTTCCTTGTCTGCTGTGAGCTGTCGAGGAGAGGAGAGGAGAGGAGAGGAAAACAGAGTAGAGGAAAACAGAGTAGAGGAAAACAGAGTAGAGGAGAGTAGAGGAGAGGAGAGGAGAGGAGAGGAGAGGAGAGGACGAGTTCTGCTAACGATCTTTAGCAAAGTCCTGCGATGTACACTTAGTAGCCTTTCTGCTTCTGCTGCAGTGAATCACACACACAGACACACACGCACACGCACACACACACACACACACACACACACACACACAGCTGCAGCACAGCGGCGCAGGCAGGAGCACTGAGGAAGTAGGCTGTCACTAAAAGTAAAACAGGCAAGCACACTGGATTATGCATGATGTATTCAGACATTCTAGGAGGACAAGAACGAGAATGTTTCTTCTGTATAAAACACAGTCATACAAAGCCAGGAGAATTGGCCAGAAGAATTGAGGCTTTTTTGATAGCAAAGGGAGGCCCTACCCAGTATTAGTATAGTGTTCCTAATAAAGTGTTCAGTGAGTGTATATCATTATAGATGTATATAATTATAGATGTATATAGATGTATATCATTATAGATGTTTATAGATGTATATCATGACATATGTATATATATGTTTATAGCTATATATATATATATAGAGAGAGAGAGAGAGAGAGATGTTTATAGATGTATATCATTATAGATCTAGGACAGGGTTAGCTATTAACCACTCAACAACTGGTCCTCTGTGGCTCAGTTGGTAGAGCATGGCGCTAACAACGCTTAGTTTGTGGGTTGGATTCCTGCTGGGACCATATATACTGAAATGTATGCACTTACTGCAATGTAAGTCGCTTTGGATAAAAGCATCAGCTAAATGGCATTTATTATATTATATTATATTATCTAGGACAGGGCTAGCTATTAACCAATCAACAACTGATCTAGGACAGGGCTAGCTATTAACCAATCAACAACTGATCTAGGACAGGGCTAGCTATTAACCAATCAACAACTGTTCTAGGACAGGGCTAGCTATTAACCAATCAACAACTGTTCTAGGACAGGGCTAGCTATTAACCAATCAACAACTGTTCTAGGACAGGGCTAGCTATTAACCAATCAACAACTGATCTAGGGCAGGGCTAGCTATTAACCAATCAACAACTGTTCTAGGGCAGGGCTAGCTATTAACCAATCAACAACTGTTCTAGGACAGGGCTAGCTATTAACCAATCAACAACTGTTCTAGGACAGGGCTAGCTATTAACCAATCAACAACTGTTCTAGGACAGGGCTAGCTATTAACCAAACAGGGCTAGCTATTAACCAATCAACAACTGTTCTAGGACAGGGCTAGCTATTCTATTGTATTATATTCTGTGGTGCTGATATTCACCAGTAGAGGCAATAAACAGAGGCAGGCGGTAGATGATAAACAGTAAAAACAGTAGATGAGATGGTAGAGACATAAAAGAGACAGTTGAGATGAGTATATCCAGTGTACCAATGTAAACTACATGTTCACAACAACAGTTGAAAGGCAGATCATAGCTAAGCACTCAGGCAACATTGAAACGAACGACATTGCTCTTATACCTGTGTAACAACACTGTGACTATACAGTTACAACAGCATATGAACGTGTTGCTAGCCAGAGAGCTATATCCTCTCACTGTGCCCTGCGGGCTAGGCAAGCCTGCTGATTTACACCTCATGTGATCTCAGGCAAGCAGCTCACTGACAACAGGCTCATTCTCACAGTCACCAGCACTGTTTATAGACCGTATACAGCTGCTATATAAGAACGGTGAGGAAGGAGGGTAGCATTGCTTTTAGACGCTTGTCTCGGGTCGGATGTGTGCTGTCCTCTCCTATGGTTCAGGTTAGGAGAAGGGATACTCTGATCCTAGATCAGTGCCGAGGGGGTCGTAGTGACAGGTTAGCTGGGGCTGGTTGGGCTTCCTCTTGGTCCCTCTGCCTAGGCTTAAGTTCAGTGGGCTAACATGGTCTAGTGGCATTCATAGGATGGGCGTTTGAACCCTGTCCTCTGTGACACCTGGAGCCAGAGAAGGCAGACTATTCCTGGATGTGTGAATTATTGACCGATGCTGAACAGCAGGGAGGGACTTCTGTCGAGGCCCTCCTACTGACTGGCTGACTGTCAATCCTCAATCTCTAACGGACTGAAACTTATATACACAAACACTACACATCACACCTATCCATTCACCTCAGCACTGACTGACACTAACTCTACTGCAACACTACATTTCACCTCAGCACTGACTTACACTAACTCTACTGCAACACTACATTTCACCTCAGCACTGACTTACACTAACTCTACTGCAACACTACACTTCACCTCAATCCATTCACCTCAGCACTGACTGACACTAACTCTACTGCAACACTACACTTCACCTCAGCACTGACTGACACTAACTCTACTGCAACACTACACTTCACCTCAGCACTGACTTACACTAACTCTACTGCAACTCTACACTTCACCTCAGCACTGACTTACACTAACTCTACTGCAACACTACACTTCACCTCAGCACTGACTGACACTAACTCTACTGCAACACTACACTTCACCTCAGCACTGACTGACACTAACTCTACTGCAACACTACACTTCACCTCAGCACTGACTTACACTAACTCTACTGCAACACTACACTTCACCTCAGCACTGACTTACACTAACTCTACTGCAACACTACACTTCACCTCAATCCATTCACCTCAGCCCAGGGACTTACGTGTCGGAGGGTTGTGTAGATGTGGGGGCATCTTTGTTGTCTGGTAGCTGTAACCTGAAACACACAGATGCATAATGGAGGCTCTTAGAGAGCAGCGACCAGGGATGGCAACTACCTGAAAAGAGGCTATTGTCTGAGTAACATAATAATGTGACCCAAACCCATAGAATTCCGGACATAGAAAAATGTTTTCAGAGCAGGGTGGACAAACCTCACAATGCTAAATACTGAAGGTACTGAAGTGATTCTATTCTAATGACTTGTTGTTTTAAATTAGGTTGAAAGTTCATAGTTTCCGATAAATACAGACTCGCTTCCTTCCTTTTTTTTTTTCTTTTGCCTTATGTCAATTGTGTTGAGAGAGATCAATGCAAAATGGACGACATGAAGTTGATCTGATACAGATACGGTTGATATTCACTTACTTGAAATCTGTGATGATGGGGTCCAGTTCTGGGCTGTTTACGATCGCCAACCTGGAAGCGAAACAGATAATGAGGAATGACTGTCAAACAAACAAACAATGTTTTATTTGATTTATTTCTCTAACCTCTAGGCTACCTATTGCCCCACTATCACTGTCTGTTTCTGTTGCTGCAGGCCTTGGTGTTTTCAACGGCTTAGCATGAGATAGATGAGACATGGAAGGGAAAGTGTTGCAGAGGTTTGCGATGTGTAAACCTACCTGGTCGGGGAGTTGGGGTCACTGGCTGAGGTCGCAGCATCGCTACAGGCAGAGCAGAAACAGTCAGAGCAGAAACAGTCAGAGCAGAAGAGTCAAAACACAGTCAGAGCAGAACACAGTCTGAGCAGAAACAGTCAGAGCAGAACACTGTCTGCTTTTTTTTTCTCAAAGTTTTGCGGTGTGTAAACCTACCTGGTCAGGGAATTGGGATCACAAGCTGAGATTGCAGCATTGCTACAGGCAGGGCAGAAACAGTCACAGCAGAAACAGTCGGAGCAGAATACAGTCAAAGCAGAACACAGTCAGAGCAGAACACAGTCTGAGCAGAAACAGTCAGAACAGAACAGCCAAAACACAGTCAGAGCAGAACACAGTCTGAGCAGAACAGTTAAAACAGAAACAGGAGGGTCAGCGTCCTCTCTGGCTTGCCTTCACTAGCTGACCCCTTCATTAGTACTCGGTGCTGTCTAACCTCTCCCTAGCACATGAGGATGTCTCATTTATGGATGCTGACACCCTTCAATAGTAAACTACATAGTCTTTTTGTTCCTTTAACCTATATCTATCCAGGCGGGTCAGTTAAGACCAAATTCTTATTTACAATGGCGGCCTGGCCATCTCTGGATGCTAACTGTTGCTGCTATTTGTCAATACTGGTTCCCTGTGACACGCAGACCTCCTCTGAGCTGAGAGATAGTAGAAGAGAGTTGTGAAGACAGATAACAACTTTAACAGACTCCATGGAGCCTTCAGTATTTATAGCACAGAAGGCAATTAGCCCAGACTGAGGACATTCTCTCTATCACACTCTCATTCTCTCTCTCTCTCTCACACACACACACACACACACACACACACACACACACACACAATACAGAACAGGGCCTCTATATCATAGTTATCGCATGAATTACCTATGGGAGGAGCCGACACTATAATACTGACTATATTTAGACTGCAACCATAGTACGACAATGGAACAACCCGATAAGACCGGTCTGTATTTATGTGTAAGTAGGTACGGTAACGTCAAATACTGTTCTACGATGTCAATAAGCAATAGCCTTCGTTTTCAGGTGATTAAACTGGCTGTCACCATAAGCTGCCTCTGCCATCTATCTGTGAACACTAATACTTTTGTGGCACACATTCGTTTCTCCTACACAATTGATATATTTTAAATGTACGCATGCTATTATTATTTAGCTGTGCTGTCACTATCTTGCTATTGAATCGGAATGGTTACACAACCACGCGCTGAGCTTCGCGTGCCTCATTCAGTACAGTGCGCTGATATCAATCTCAGTAAGGCATTTCAGAAGTCAACCACTTTTGATATGATTCAGTATTGTACCGCAAGACTTCCTGTATGAGTACAATCAGCAACGACTAAGTTTCCGTTCTTTGGGGAGGGGAACTTTATCTTATAGTTCGCTGAATATTGCAACTTACCCTTTGCCGTCATTTTTCTTGACGGAGCGTCTCCAACCAGTGATAAAACTCATCCCACCGCACTGAGGAGCAACTCTACAAGTGCGCAATATCCAGAAGAACTGCGGCGTCAGCAGGTTATTCACGCCGTGGTCATGCGGGCTTTACCTGTGCGCAGGTGACTGAACAGCGTAGCCGGAGTGGTAAGTACAGCACAGCCGCGTCTCCGTGAGAAGCGATATGCTTCCTCCTTTCTGCGTGGAAAAGGTGAGGCGTTCATCACCTTTATAATGAGTTCCCCTTTTAAATTGATGGAATGCGGTTCTCACAGCTACAAGGTCTTAGAGCGCTCCGGTTTCAACGGGGAGTGTTTCGGTTGGTAGGCTACTGTCAAAACACATCTACAACTAGGATTATTTTCATTTGTACATCATTCAAATGCAATATGACTATAATCCTAGCCACAGATTGGGGCTAGGCTACAGGCTATATGTACTAACAGGTAATAACATCCTTAAAGTGTAGATTACTATCATGCAATTCAGACCTACAGGATGTACTGTAGCCTAGAGAGAGAGGAGGAATTGGCTGCAAAACCAGAACAACCTCCTTTGAACCTAGAATAGATTATGCTGATCTGCAGTTCCCTATTCTTATTGGCAGTAATGTAAATAATAGTTGGTACATGTACGATTATCACTTAATATAACAATGCATAGCCTTTTGATAATAGGACACACACACACACACACACACACACCTATCAACACTTTGGTTCTGTTTATTTGAGCACTGTAACTAACACCTAATTGGTAGCATTTAAAAAAAAATGTTTTTACCAAAAACACAATATAAGTCAATGGACATTAAGTTAGCATGTTGTCATGTCACTGTCATGCCCAAATCACCTACAAATTATCTGAAGATGAATTATCTTTAAATGACTTTAAGATGATTTCAGCATGATGAATTTTGACAGAGTTAATTTGGGTGAATTATCCCTTCAAAGTCAACAGGTTGGCTTTCTGAGCCAGGATTTCGGTGAGGCAGTTTGTCAGTTCATTTTTATATATTTTTTTTTAAAGTAAAAAAGAAGTAATTATTCCATCTTCTAGCATTGTGACTGCCAATGGCACCTGGTCCTAGCATAGATTTTTTTTTTTCTTATAATCACTGATGTATAAATGATTCACTTACTTTAGACAAATGTACTTGTTGTAAGTTGCTTTGAATAAAAGCGTCTGCTAATGTCAAAAATGTAAAGCATTCAAGAGTCAAAAGTGTTATTTGAGATGTTTATGTTTATTATTTAGCATTTCAATTAAGTGTTGTACATAGCATATTCTGACCTTTCCTCCCAATACTAACACACTTCACGTTAAAAAAATAAAAAATAAAATAAAATTATTAGCCAGATTTTTAAAAGCCTACATAGATGGCCTAGAAACTAAAGTGGTTTTTGATTTTTTCGAAAATAGAGAAGTCCATAAAAATTACATGTTTGATAGTATCGGATAGCCTTTAAATACTAGGAGGGTATAAAAGGAGGTCAGCTGTCGGACTGGAGAGAGGACAACTCTGTTATATTTACAAACATGTTTGAATCATCATCAACAACAACAACAATAACAACAATAACAACAACAGGACGTGCTAACTCACCACGATGCTAGTGTCACTGAACTCCCAGAATGCTCTATTGATGAACATAACCAGAGTCATCTGTATGAAAGCTAGATTCTGAACACAACGATCATGATACACAGAAGGAAAAAGGGTCCATAAATTGCACGAGAGGCTGGTGGAGGTAGAAATCGAAGGACGGGCTCATTGTGATGCACGGAATGGAATGAGAAATGGTATCGAGCATGTGTTTGATACCATTCCTCATTCGGTTCCATGCATTACAATGAGCCTGTCCTCCGATTTCTACCTTCACTGGCCTCCCCTGAGGAGTTGTGCATTGGTCAGTTAGTTAGCCCCCACCAAGTTCCTCTCTATTCCCTTGTCAACAGTGTTCTTTTACAGTAAAGCCACACACAGTCACACACGTTTGATACCATTCCTCATCCTGTTCCATGCATTACAATGAGCCTGTCCTTCAATTTCTACCTCCACTGGTTATTTAATTTTCTTGAGATGCCTTAAATAAAGTTTCAGCGGTAGGGGTTAGGGGTTGTTTCTGGGCAGGACTAGGGCGGAGGGGCTAGGGGCTAGGGTGTAGGGGTTAGGGGCTAGGGGTTGTTTCTGGACAGGGCTAGGGTGTAGGGGTTAGGAGCTAGGGTGTAGGGGTTAGGGTGGAGGGGCTAGGGGTTGTTTCTGGACAGGGCTAGGGTGTAGGGGTTAGGGGCTAGGGTGTAGGGGTTAAGGGCTAGGGTGTAGGGGTTAGGGACTAGGGTGGAGGGGCTCGGGGTTGTTTCTGGACAGGGCTAGGATGTAGGAGCTAGGGTGTAGGGGTTAGGAGCTAGGGTGTAGGGGTTAGGGTGGAGGGGCTAGGGGTTGTTTCTGGACAGGGCTAGGGTGTAGGGGTTAGGGGCTAGGATGTAGGGACTAGGGTGGAGGGGCTCGGGGTTGTTTCTGGACAGGGCTAGGATGTAGGGGCTAGGGTGTAGGGGTTAGGAGCTAGGGTGGAGGGGCTAGGGGTTGTTTCTGGACAGGGCTAGGGTGTAGGGGTTAGGGGCTAGGATGTAGGGGCTAGGGTGTAGGGGCTACAGGTTGTTTCTGGACAGGGCGAGGGTGTAGGGGTTAGGAACTAGGGTGTAGGGGCTAGGGGCTAGGGGTTGTTTCTGGACAGGGCGAGGGTGTAGGGGTTAGGAGCTAGGGTGTAGGGGTTAGGGGCTAGGGGTTGTTTCTGGACAGGGCCAACCTTTTGCCTTACAACTAACTGAAGCTGGAGGTGTGTTCAAAAGGCAGACAGTCACTTACAGGATAAACCATGGTGGCTAAACTACAGCACCTCTATAAGAGGGACCTCAGGGTGTCGTATGCTGCAGGGGAGGCTGGTGGAGGTAGAGATCGGAGGACGGGCAACGAGCCCATCCTCCAATTTCTACAGTACCTCCCCCCAGCCTCCCCAGGCATGTTGTAGATTACAGTGGCATTCTTCATGCTGGACTTTATTAACAGAAAGGGGCAAATCCAGGTATTATAGATCATTCATTTATACACATACACCTATCATCACGCCTCAATCCGCTGTCCAGTTTACAATTCCATTATTCTATGTCTTTCAACTTGAAATACATGTCGAATGAGAGCCAGGTCTAGGTGTTGTCACACCTTTAACGAGGCAATAACTTACTCTCCATTCATCAGGCAGGTGAGTCTAGTGAAGTGTGCGGTGAGTCTCTGCTTTTGGCACATGACAGAGAGCAGTGGAGGCTGGTGGAGTTAGACAATCGGAGGACGGGCTCATTGTAATGGATGTTTGTTTGATACCATTCCTTGTTCCGTTCCATGCATTGCAATGAGCCCGTCCCCCCATTTCTATTTCTATTTCTATTTCTATATATATATATATTTTAGTGTCATCTGAAATATATGAACCAAATCAAGAGTTTAATAATTGTAGTCTACCACCCCTAACATGTGGATCTTACTGTTGTTTTTGAATTTCACACTTTGGCTTCCATCTTTAGTATCTGCAGTCTGCTGGTTGTGCAATTAATTTAATTCATGAATGAAAGAGAAATTAATGTTGATATGGTTAACCCTGGCACATACACGGCCGCTTTACCGGACACAGATTAAGCCTATCCCTAGACTAAAAAGTCTTCAATAGTTTAATCTGTGTCCAGTAAACCGTCCTGCAGAGTATTTTCTGTTGTAGACGAGCACCAAGCCCACAGGAGGAGGGTGAAGACGAACAGTAGGCTAAGCTGATAGAAGCTGATCTGGGGCCAGTTTTAGGCTTCTCTTCCACATGGAACAGTAGGCTAAGATGACTCTAGAGCCTCCCTGTTAGGGGTCAATTTAACCCTGGAGCACATTTCCTACCCTTTCCTAACCATCACATCATATTAACCACACACACACACACACACACACACACCCAATATCACTTCCCCACTGAGCCGGAGTTCAACAGGTGAACCCGATGTGTTACTCGTTTAGGATCGTGCCGTTAAAGAGTCAAGCACATAACAAACACATATCATATTTCCATATAAGGGCGTTGACATTGGGGGACACACACACTCCACACACTTCATTTCCGTTTACTCCATCATATCAGGGCTATCGGGGGTCTGACTGAAAATCCTCTTCATTGTCACCCACCCATCCTGGCCAAACTAATAATAATAATAATAATAATAATAATAATGTCAGGAACTGATAATGTCAGGAACTGATAATGTTAGGAACTGATAATGCGACAGGGTGGGAGAGCCAATGTTGGAGATCTTTCATGGGGGGTCAGAGTAAACCCCCCACCGCCCACCCCCCATGAGTAGTTCATCTCAGTTCAGGTCGACGACGACCACCCTCCCCCCCACCCACCCCCACCCCCTCCTCCTACTCCTCCTCCTCCTCCTCCTCCTCCTTCCTTTGGTGTCGTGCTGTGCTGTTTGGTGCCACCAGGGGGCAGCGTTGCTTCTCTCTCTCTCTCTCTCTCAGGAGAACTCTGATTGGCTGAGAGCGATGGCTAGCTCCAGGTCTTCCTGTTCCTGTTGGGTCAGCCTGGCCAGGCGCTCCTTCTCCTCGCGCTCACTCTCACGCTTAGCCCACTCGATCATGTCCTCCTCTGTAGGGTACTGCTCCATGGACACACAAACACACACACACACAGAGACAGAGACACGCACACAGACACAGACACAGAGACAGAGACACGCACACACACACACAGACACACACACACACACACAGACACAGACACAGAGAGACAGAGACACACACAGACACAGACACATTGCCACAGATTCACAAACACACACACACACACACACACACACACACACACACACACACACAGACAGACAGACAAAACATACAAACACACACAGCAAAGCCCTGTCAGAAACCCTTTAAAACATCTTTATAACCTTTCCAACACCCATTTTACTCTGTCTGCTACAGCCAACTGAACCTCCTTTAGTGTTGCAAAAGCACACCATTGCAATTTCCTCACTTAACAGTATTTAAGAAAGAAAACTTCACATCTATTAGCTCCACATCAGGAGAATAGCTGTAGGCCAGGGGAGGCTTGTGTAGGTAGAAAACGAAGGACGGACGGAGGCTTATTGTAATACGTGGAATGGTGTATTTGATACCATTCCTCATTCCATTCCTCATTCCATTCTTCATTCCATTCCATGCATTACAAAAAGATCCTCCGATTTCAGCCTCTTCTGCTGTAAGCCTCATCCTTGCATCTCCTGAGTTACCATAGTAAAGCATGGCGTCATGTGACACCAGTGCAGCTTTCAGATCCCTAGGCCATTTAATTTAACACGTCAGGCATGCACCACACAGCAGCTGATAGGACAAGGACGACTGGCATGAGAGTGCTACAGAACATGGGTTAGTGACACCATGACAGAAGCAAACGTGTAGAGAAACACTGGGTACTCATGCAAGTGAAAACCACCAATGTTGTTCCTCCTGCACCAAAGTTCATGTGAATGGAGTGAAAGGCGAAAATGTAGCCTAGCTAGTCAGGTAGAGAAGTGGCCTGGCTAGTCAGGTAGAGAAGTGGCCTAGCTAGTCAGGTAGAGAAGTGGCCTAGCTAGTCAGGTAGAGATGTAGCCTAGCTAGTCAAGTAGAGAAGTGGCCTAGCTAGTCAGGTAGAGAAGTGGCCTAGCTAGTCAAGTAGAGATGTAGCCTAGCTAGTCAGGTAGAGAAGTGGCCTAGCTAGTCAAGTAGAGATGTAGCCTAGCTAGTCAAGTAGAGAAGTGGCCTAGCTAATCAGGTAGAGAAGTGGCCTAGCTAGTCAGGTAGAGAAGTGGCCTAGCTAGTCATGTAGAGATGTAGCCTAGCTAGTCATGTAGAGATGTAGCCTAGCTAGTCATGTAGAGATGTAGCCTAGCTAGTCAGGTAGAGAAGTGGCCTAGCTAGTCAGGTAGAGAAGTGGCCTAGCTAGTCAGGTAGAGAAGTGGCCTAGCTAGTCATGTAGAGATGTAGCCTAGCTAGTCAGGTAGAGAAGTGGCCTAGCTAGTCAGGTAGAGAAGTGGCCTAGCTAGTCAGCGTAGGGGGAGCAGTTGTGCAAAGGGCTGTACAGTGGTGGAGTGCTCACACAGGAAAATACATTGGTACTGTAAAGTTGTACATGTTGAATTAGATGGTTAGGCAGAAATGTCGAACATGCAGATGATGAAGATGGTGAATGGTAAAGTAGTTGAATGGTGGACGTTAAAATGATCAGCATACAAAGCATACAAATAATTTTGAGCATGACTGCCTTATTTAACCTCCTATAATATCGCAAGTTCTCTGGTGTGTGTAAGAGGAGTTATTCTAAAGTACACTGTAATAAAAGGTTTGTAACTTTAGAACAAAACCAGCCAGCTGCCGTCATAACTCTGGTGAGATAAGCCTGGTGTCAGATTCAACCAGAGGCGACGGTGAATGGTGGAGGCAGCAGTGTGGTGTACACTTGATCAGACTGTTGTTGTGGGTGTTGTCATGGATACACATGGAGCAGAAAAGGAGATGGCACCCTTTATTCAACTCTTTATTGAGCTTATATGACTGAAGAGAGAGAGAGAGAGAGAGAGAGAGAGAGAGAGGAAGAGAGAGAGAGAGAGAGAGAGAGAGAGAGAGAGAGAGAGAGAGAGAGGAAGGCTTTCTTTCCTCCACAGTGCAGTGCTGCAGGCGCCAGTGCTGAGAACAGGGTGGGTGAATGGTGGGGTAAATGGTGGGGTAAATGGTGGGATAGAGGATGAAGAGTGATTCCAGAGTGATGGAGGCAGTGGGAGGAGTCTGTGGTGGGGGTAGCCAATCAGACACAAGGACACAGTTAGTGCGTGCAGGGCAAGGGTCAAGGGTCAAGGGTCATGCAGGATACAGTCAGAGGAGGGGGAGGAGCTTCTCAAGCCTCTATCCTGCTTCTGTAGAATCACAACAGCCAAAGCCAGCAGCCCCGCCTCTCCCACCCACAGCCAAACAGTCCTGAGCGCAACACATCATCCACCCCTAGCCACTAGAAACTACACCCTAGACACTACCTCCTAGTTCATAGACACTACCTCCTAGTTCATAGACACTACGCTCCCTAGCCCCTAGACACTGTCCCCTACACGCCTGTATAGATGTGAGAGGACTGGGTAGGTGTAAGTAACATCGTAGTAGAATTTCCTAAAATTTGCTGAGGCCAATTAAATCCTGTCAGATCCACACAAGTGTCTAAAGTAGGGGATCAGAAGTACAGGGGAGCGGAGCTAGGGGTTGGGATTCAAGGGAGGATCTGATGAGTCTTATAATATATTAATTTTGCCATAGCTCCACTGTCAGTGGAAAATACTTAAATAAAGTAAGGCAGTGCATTTAAGTGATGAACATAAAATGTACAGGTATAAATAAACTTTACATATAGAAACATCACATTTATAATCATAAAATGACTAGATGTACACAAGCAAGCAGAAATATGCCAAAAAAAAGTTAATTAAAAATCAATAATAAAAAAAAAAAAGCAAAACAAAGGAATGAACCAAAGTAATCAAAGGTGTAAAATAGATCCATGACCTAGCTGTGATTGGCTGAATTCAGGCGGAAGTCTAGCTGTGATTGGCTGAATTCAGGCGGTAGTCTAGCTGTGATTGGCTGTTCAGGCGGTAGTCTAGCTGTGATTGGCTGTGGATGCAGGCGTGGCGTA